>NC_080065.1:182569718-182879939 GCF_949987535.1 Balaenoptera acutorostrata
GGCCTTCCTTTGCACACGTACCGGGAACTTCCAGCCGGGCCAGCAGTTGCAGACTCCAGGGCCCACAGCAGCAAGGGCCCACGAGGGCCATGTGTAACCAGACACCATGCTCCGTCCAGAGGGAGCAGCCTCTCGGCTCCGGCCAACTTTAGCCAGAGCTGGTTTGTTGGAATGAGATGCCAAATATTTGGGATGACTGGAAAGAGTTGAAGACAGACTAGATCAGGGTTTCCCAGCTGTCGTTGGAGCCAGGTCATCGTCTGTGGGGGGCTGTCCTGGGCGCTGTGGGGTGTGGAGCAGCCTCCCTGACCCCACCCACTCGATGCCAGGAGCACCGCCAACTGTGACAACCACAGATGTCCCCAGGCGTCGCCCAGTATACCCCGGGGGCAGGATCACCCCCAGGTGAGAACCAGTGCTTTGCCTGTTCTAGAACTTCATATAAAGGGAATCATATGGGAATTCCCTGGCGGTCCAGTGGTTAGGACTCCACGCTTTCACTGCCAAGGGCGCAGGTGCGATCCCTGGTCAGGGATGCTACAAGCCACGTGGTACAGCCAAAAAAAAAAAAAAGGAATCATGTGATTCCCTCATGGGTAGACAGCTCCTAATCATTATCTCCAATCTCTTTTTCCATTGGGATTGCAACGTGTCACTGTTCTAGCTGTTAGCTGGAAAACTTCCATGGACAAAGTTCTCTGTTGCAATCTTGATTACCCCAAGGTACGGTTCATAGAGGAAAAGCAGGGCAAGTAGTTAACGTTCCCCCTTTTTATTTATTGTGGCATCACAGGCTGGTTTACCAGCACCCTCCAAGAGTGCGTAGTGGGTTTTTACATTATAGGTTTGAACACGAAGATTAACACGACGTATTGCGATCCAAGGTATTTATTTTATTGACGCTTCACTTGTCCTGTTATTTTCGATTGCTTGGCGTCCTCCTTGAGCTGACTCTGAGACCCCATGATTCTCCCTGGGAATCCTCGGCAGAAAGTCATGGTCCCTTGCCTTCTGGAGAAACTTGATGTTCTAGGTGGGGTGATGTTCCTGGTGGGGGCGACGTTCCAGGCAAATGATCTTAAGCCCTGCAGCGTGTGGCTTGAGCATAGCGTGTCGCTTGTCCTTTGTGTTTTCAAAACTTGACTCCAAACCTCTTGAAGGAAGGGACCTGGCTGATGTCTTCCGTCCTGTATCCCAAGTTCAGTGCCTGCTGGCCTCGTGTAGTGCTCAGACCAAGTAAGAGTTGGCTATGGGTCTTGGCCCCCAAAAGTAGGGGGAGAAGCAGGGTTTGCTGGGAGGCAGGTTGTGAAGCAAGCCTGGGAGCCACTTCAGAGGACAGATCTGTCTGACCAGCTTTGACTCTCTGCGCTTTCCTTTGTGTCCATCCACTAAGGGTGAAATCACTGTGCACAGTGGTGCTTGAGGTACTGGGGAGGTCTGTGAGTAAAGGTGCCATGTTAGAGCGAGGATATTACTCGTGGGCTCGGGGCAGGAGCACAGCCCTGCCCCCCCCCCCTCCCCAGTTCTCCACTTTGCCAAGGGCACCGCCCCCTCCAGGGGCCCTGCCGGCTTGCTCTGACATGCCTAGGCTCTGCCAAACATCCTTGGCCTAAATAACAAAGCTGCTTTCACTTCCAAGGGCAGAGCTCCCGGGTTCCCAGAGGGCCGTGGAGAAGTTCTGGCCATTAGGATGGGTTCAAAATGTTGCTGGTTTGGGTTTAGTCTTTGCAAACCTGCCTTTGGTGGGAGAATGGGGCAGAGTCTGTTTTTCCCAAGATGCCAGCTTTTATTTTCGCTGCCTCTAAATGTCCCAGGTGTTTCGGTTTTTTGTTCAGTTTTTAATTTATTTTTTAATCTTTTTGTAATTCATTTTTATTTTTTTAATTAAAAAAAATTTTTTTAATGGAAATTTAGTTGATTTACAATGTTGTGTTAGTTTCAGGTGTACAGCAAAGTGATTCAGTTGTATCTATTCTTTTTTAGATTCTTTTCCGTTATTGGTTGCTACAAGATATTGAGTATAGTTCCCTGTGCTATACCGTAGGTCCTTGTTGGTTATCTATTTTGTTCAGTTTTTAAAATGTCATCATGAAATGACTCTTCTGTGACATCCTTGTCCCCCAGCCGACTATGTTAGACTACCTCCAGGCCATCTCCGGCCCACTGCCTGCTTTTGTAAATAAAGTTTTATTGGCACACAGCCACGCCCATTCATTTACATTTACTCTATGGCTGCTTTTGAATACCAATGGCAGAGTTGATTAATTGCACAGTAGAGCCTGCAAAGCTGAAAATATTGACTGAACTGGCCTCTTACAGAAAAAGTTTATTAATCCCTGGATAAGAGTATGTTCTTCCAAAATTTTGTAATGTTCATAGTGTCAACGAAAATCAATAAACAGCCAATAATAAGAAGAGAAAAGAGTTTTATTTGAGCCAAACTGAGGACTATACCCCGGAAGCCTGCTTCCCAGATAACTCTGAGAAACTGCTCCTGAGAGGCAGAGTTTCCAGCACAGTTTTTTTTTTTTTTTTTTTTTAATTTTTTTTTTAAAAATTATTTATTTATGTATTTATTTTTGGTTGTGTTGGGTCTTCGTTTCTGTGCGAGGGCTTTCTCCAGTTGTGGCAAGCGGGGGCCACTCTTCATCGCGGTGCGCGGGCCTCTCACTATCGCGGCCTCTCTTGTTGCGGAGCACAGGCTCCAGACGCGCAGGCTCAGTAGTTGTGGCTCATGGGCCCAGTTGCTCCGTGGCATGTGGGATCTTCCCAGACCAGGGCTCGAACCCGTGTCCCCTGCATTGGCAGGCAGATTCTCAATCACTGCGCCACCAGGGAAGCCCTCAGCACAGTTTTTTATCTTGTCAGAACAAAACACATTAAACAAGTCAGGGTTACATTTCTTCAAGGTTTCAAAAAAAGAAAGAAAAAAAAGGAACAGACCAGCATGTACACAACGAGTCAGTATGGCCTTGGCACCTAGGAAGGAATCTTATCATCAAAGGAGGACCAGCATTTTGGTGTCCCAGGAAGGGAGGCATTTAATCTTGATTTTGAACGTGGACATTGTTTACTTCTGGCCAATGTGCCCTTTTCTTTAATAATTAAAGCAGATGTACAATGTAGGTTTGATAGGCCACAGAAAGGCTGTTTTAGGTAGCATCAGATTCAAGTTGACTCAGGTATAAGCCAGAATGACTTCCCTATCTATATCTTAATATGTGAACATTTCTTTTATCAATAGAAACAACCGAATTCCCCTGACTGAAGTCTTACCTTGATCGAGCAAGGGGTCGATGGCACCGTGTGGGATTTTGTTGCTTGATTTTCCCCTTTGTTTCATTTCTGGAACAGTGACCAATCCAAAGGAGAGGCGTATTTAGGTGGCGAAAGTGGAGCTCTCACTCATCACACCAGCCCCGCTGTTCCTGCCTGACCAGAGCACATTTCTTGCGTTATCTTGGTGATGTGTACTCCCTGTTCTGTTTATTTGCTATTCTTTCAGTCAACTTTGCCAGAGTCTTTTAGAAAGGGAACTTTATCACTTACTATAAACAGATAAACTACAAATAGGTAATGAGAATAGCTAAACATTCGTTCATTTGCGTGCCTTTCTGAAAGCAGTGAAATCGTGGAGTCCTAACCCCTGGACTGCCAGGGAATTCCCCAGATTTCACATTTTAGACATTTCTAACGCGGGTGGTCCGTCCTACAGAAGGGAAACTGAAGCTTATTGGCCAAATCACTTCTGCATCCAGGGGGCCACAAACATTTTCTTGACAGGCCAGGTAATAAATAATTTTGGCTTTCTTGGGCCATACGGTCTCTGTCGCAACTATGCAATTCTGCCATTGTAGCACAAAAGCATAGACAGTAGGTAAATGAATGGTTGTGATTTTGTGTCAATAAAACTTTATTGATAAAGGCAGGTGGCATTCGGCCCAGGGGCTGTAGTTTGCAGACCCTGCCATAGGGCTTTACAAAGCCAGTGATTTATTAGGACCGGATTTAAAATCAGATTGGGTTACTTACAAAGCTCAAACTTTTATCACTACTGTAGTAAAGTCTAAAGGGAGCAGGATAAGATAGGATCAAATTATCAAGACAGGTGGATTTCCATCCTGTTGCCTTGTAACTTTATGAGTATTTTCTGGACTAGATAGTCCGGACTTTCCCTTAACTGCTGTGAAGATGGTTCTCCTGTGGCTTAAACTTCTCCTCCCATCAAGTATCATGGTTAAGAACGTGGGGCCTGGCTTCAAATCCTGATTTGTGACGTCCCAGCTTTGTGACCTTCGGCAAGTCGCTTAACCTCTCTGAGTCCACGTTTCCCCATCTGTAAAAATGGGATAACGGTGTCTCCCTCTTAGAACTGTTATGATTTAACAAGAATGCCCGCAAAGCACCTAGAACATTGTGAAAGATTGGCCACTATTAATATATGTTAGGCGCTAATCCAGGCAGGATTGGCCAACTTTTTTCTGTAAAGGACCAGATAACGAATATTTCCTCTGCAGGCTAAGAGGCCACATATTCCACCTCTGTTGTTTGAGAGCAGCCATAGACAACGTATAATGAACATAGACGGTTGTATTCATGGGTCGGGTTGTCCCGAGGGCCGTAGTTTTCAGACTCTCATGCTAGTCTAAGGCCTCCTTCTTTTTTTTTTTTTTTTGCCATGCCTCACAGCATGTGGGATGTTAGTTCCCTGACCAGGGATCAAACCCATGCCCCCTGTGTTGGAAGTGTGGAGTCTTAACCATTGGACTGCCAGGGAAGTCCCTAGTATAAGGCTTCTTAATCCTGGGATATTCAGTCCCTATCATACCCATTTCGCAGATGGGGAAAACCAAGGCAGGGAAATCCTTTTACACTTGCAGACCCGGGGCACAAATTCGGCCTTCACAGTGCTTCTCCTGCCTTCCCCCCACAGCCCGCCTCGCCACGTCCCTGGAGGGCTTCGACATCGCCTCAGTAGCCCAGCAGCGGCAGGAACAGAGCTACTTCGTGCGTCTGGGCTCCCTGTCAGAGAGGCTGCGCCAGCGTGCCTACGAACACTCTCTGGGCAAACTGCAGAGCACCAGGCAGAGGGCCCAGGAGGCCCTGCTACAGCTCTCGCAGACGCTCAGCCTGGTGAGGCCCGCGGTGACAGGGGGCGCTGGCCAGCAGCGTGTGTGCCAACGAGCCCCTCCCCAGCCTAGTGGGTTATTCCTCCCCACACATCCGCCTGGGTTCGCTCACGGGGCCACGGTCCTGGATGAGTTTGCTGGGGCTGCTGTAACACAGTCCCACACACTGGGCAGCTTAAACACAGACGTTTATTGCCTCACAGTTCTAGAGGCTGGCAGTCCAAGATCAAGGTGTTGGCAGGGTGGTTCCTTTTGAGGCCTCTCTCCTTGGCGTGTAGACGACTGTCTTCTCTCTGTGTCCTCGCCTGGTCATCCCTCCACGCATGTCTGTGTCCTAATATCCCCTTTTTATAAGGACACCAGTCATATAGGATTAGGGCCCACCCTAATGACCTCATTTTAACTTTATTACCTCTTTAAAGACCCATCTCCAAATACAGTCACATCCTGAGGTCCTGGGGATCAGGGCTCCAACCTATGAATTTGGAGGGGACACAGTTCAGCCCATGACAGGTTGGCTGAAGGCTGGGTCTCTCGGTGTGGTCTCCTCCTCCATCAGGGTACCTCAGGCTCTCCCCCGGCTGTGGCCTGAGGGATCCAGGTACGGCAGGAACACGTGAGCACTTTTTTTTTTTTTTTTAATTTATTTTTGGCTGTGTTGGGTCTTTGCAGCACGCGGGATCTTTCATTGCGGTGCGCGGGCTTCTCTCTAGTTGTGGCACTCGGGATGAGCAGTTCTTTTGTTTGTTTAAAGTCAGTTTTATTTGAGGTATAACTTACATTTTACACACAATGAACATCACCCCTTTTAAAGTATACAGTTTGAGGAGTTTTACAAATATAAACAGACATGTAACCACCAGTGCAATCAAGATGTGGAACATGTTCATCACCCCAAAAAGTTCCCTCCTGCTGCTTTGCAGTCAGATCCTGCCCACTGAAGTTTTTTAATTTTTCTGTTCTCTAAAGAGGGAAATTTCTAATTTCTTTCCCTGTTTGCTTAGCTTCTACTCAGTACTATCTCCTCTCTCTTTTTTAAAAAATTTTAATTGTGGTAAAATACACATAAAATTTACCATTTTAACAAATTTTAAGTGTATAGTTCAGTGGCATTCAGTACCTTCACACTGTTGTGCAACAGTCCCCACCATCATCTCCAGAACTTTCTCATCCTCCCAAACTGAAACTCTGTCCGCATGAAACCCTGGCTCCCCAGCCCCTCCCCCAGCCCCTGGCCCCCACCATCTACTTCCTTTCTCAATGGATTTGAGTCCTCTAGGACCTCATGTGAGTGGAATCAGACAGTATTTGTCCTTCTGTGTCTGGCTTCTCTCACTGAGCATCACGTCCTCAGGTCCATCCATGTTGTAGTGAGTGTCAGAATCTCGTTCCTTTTTAAGGCTGAGTAAAATATTCCATTGCAAGTGCTTTTTAAGCCTCTGCTTACGCTCACATCTGCTTGTGTCCCATTGGCCAAAGCCCGTCACGTGGCCAGGCCCACTTTCAGAGCGGGTGGGGGTGGGTGGGGGAGAAACAGGCAAGATGGGAGGAGCTGCAGAGAATCTGTGGCCACTTTCTTTGCAAGTACCACACGGGGCAGAAGCATGTTGATGACCCTGAAATCCACAGCCTGTGGAAACACTCTGTGAGAAAAGCAGCATCCCTCCCCCTTCTCTCCCCATCTCAGATGAAAGGACCGCCCCCGCTCCCTCTGGAATCCCGCATCTCCCAGGATTCCTGTGGATTCCCATGCGCTCTGCTGGTTTTGGTCAAGCGCCAAGGCAGCCACCCTCTCTCTCTCTCTGCTCCAGATGGAAACCGTCAAGCAGGGTGTCGACCAGAAGCTAGTGGAGGGTCAGGAGAAACTACACCAGATGTGGCTCAGCTGGAACCAGAAGCAGCTCCAGGGCCCAGAGGAGGATGCAGCCAAGCCAGAGGTACCCACCAGGGGGGCGGCATGGGATACCTGGGGCCCTGACTTCCCTCTCCCCACCTCTGCTTGATGGACCTACCTGCCCGGAACGCTTTCCCCAGCCTCGCCTCCCATTAACTGCCTTCAGGACCTGATGACACCCCCTCCAGGAAGCCTGCCTGGATTTTCACTCTTGGGTACAGGCGTTGCTTCTGAACCATGGGACGCCTGATAGTGATGGGTCCCAACCTGCTGAATTCTAAGCCATGCCCCATTTACTTGAGTCCTGACTCCTTCCCTACCCCATCCCAGTGTCCCGTCACATCCTTCAAATTCACCTGCCCGGTTCTGAGTGTCAGCTTCTCACTAACGTGCTCTAGCCCCTCCAATCTATCCCAGGCATTGGCCTCTTGAACGAGCCCTGACTTTTGCCACCTGTGCTGTCACTCATCTAAGCTTTCACTGAATCAGTGCCTTAGACAATTCTCATGCCTCATTCTGAACCATAGTCCCTCTCTCTTAGGGACTCAGAATATCATAGCACAATAGCTTCTCAGCTTTACCTCTCTGGGCCTCGATTTCCCCATCTGTGAATGGGATATAGGACCGTCTGCCAGGTTGTTAAGGTGAAATGAACACGCATGTTCACAGCAGCATGAGTCACGTCAGCCAAAAAAGTGGAAACGGCCCAAATGTCCATCAACAGATGATGGACAAACAAATGTGGTCCCTCCACACACGGGCACATCACTCAGCCGTGAAAAGGAGAGAAGCACTGACACTCGCTGCAACGTGGACAGACCTTGAAAACATGATGCTCAGTGAGAGAAGCCAGACACAGAAGGACACAGTGTGTGATTCCATTGATGGGAAATGTCCAGAACAGGCAAATCCACAGACACAGAAAAAGTGGGTTAGTGGTTGTTGGGAGCTGGGAGAGGGGGAATGGAGAGGGAGTTTCTTTTGGGGTGATGGAATGTTCTGGAATTAGAGGTGCTGGTTGCAGAACCTGGTAAATGTACTAAAAAAATGTACACTTAAAAGGGTGAATTTTCTGGTATGTGAGTTATTTTATATACATACATATACACACACACACATTGACATGTAAGGCACATAGTAAGTGCTAAAAAATAATATTTATAAGGTATGGTCAATGTCTCTATAAATGCAAAACTGTTCAGCATTCAGACCCCAACCGTGGAAAACCGTCTCCCTTACCCCCGCCAACTGCTGAACGCAGCAGCCAGAAAATAGATATTGGTTCTGTCGGCACCTCCCTGCCAGGTTCAAAGCCAGAGTACGCAGGTGACCAGGCTCAGGGCAAAGTCTTGCCTCCCAGCCTGCTTTGATCTCCTCCCCGGCCTGGGGAATTTTCAAGGACCCGATCTCAACTGCAGTCTCCCCCACTGCTTACAACTTCTGCCTAGAAAGTTCTTCCAGACCTTCTCATTTTTTTAAACTTAAAAAAAAACAATTTTATGGAGATATAAAATTCAGAATCTTGTACTTTAAAAAAAAGTTTTGAGGTATAATTCACATACTGTACAATTGACCCATTTAAATTGTACAATTCATGGGTTGTGTGACTATCACTGTAATTCAGAGCATCTCTATCACCCCAAAAGGAGATCGTCTCCCCAATAGCTGTCAGGCCCCGTTTCCACACCCTCCTCCATTCCTGGCAACCACAAATGTACTTTGTCTCTGTGGACATTTCATGTAAACGGAATCACACCCTGTGTGTCCTTCTGTGTCTGGCTTCTCTCACTGAGCGGCGTGTTCTCGAGGTCTGCCCACATTGTAGTGAGTGTCAGTGCTTCACCCCTTTTTATGGCTGAAGACTGTTCCGTGTGTGGATGGACCACATTTTGTGTCTCCATTTGCCAGTTGATGGGTTGTTTCCACTTTTGGCTACTGTGAATAACACCCCTTTGAGCATTTGTGTACAGGTCTTTGCATGGACGTGTATTTTCGTTTCTCTTGGGTGGATGCCTAGGGGTGGAATTGCTGGGTCATATGGTAACTCTACAGTTTACCATTTTGAGGAACTGCTAGACCATCTTCCAAAGTGACTGCACCGCAAGATACGAGGGTTCCAATTTCTCCCCATCCTTGCCAGCATGGGGGTGAGGGGGTATCTGCCTGTGGGTTTGAGTTGCACTTCCCTAATGATTAACGACGTTGAACATCTTTTCGTGTGCTTCTTGGCCATCTGCGTATTTCTTTGGAAAAATGTCTATACCTGTTTTTCAGTTTGATCAGTGATTATCTCGCACAGTTTGAAACTCAGAGAGCCCGTATTCTGAACCACCTGTGCTCGACATCCCCTCCTGGGGAAAGGTTTTCCCCAAGGTGGACGGTAGAACCCCCATTTTCTCTTTCCCGGGCTCTGGGTCCAGTTACCCCCAACGCAAAGGGTCCTGACGGTCGCCCTCCACCCCTTCTCAGCAGGTTGAGTCCCAGACGCTCACCATGTTCCGTGACATCGCCCAGCAGCTGCAGACCACCTGCGCCTCGCTGGGCTCCAGCCTCCAGGGGCTGCCCGCCCACGTCAGGGACCAGGCGCTGCAGGCTCGCCGCCAGGTGGAGGACCTCCAAGCCACCTTCTCCGGCATCCACTCCTTCAAGGACCTGTCCGGCAGCATCCTGACGCAGAGCCGCGGGCAGGTGGCCAGGGCCCGAGAGGCCCTCGACCACATGGTGGAGTATGTGGCCCAGAGCACGCCCATCACGTGGCTGGTGGGGCCCTTCGCCCCCGGAATCACCGAGAAAGCCCCAGAAGAGAAGAAATAGGAGAAGCAGGAGGGAGGCTCGTAGGGCTCGGGGCCCCTCACTGGGAACACACGTCTCTAACCCTTCCGGCTCACCTCAGCTGCCACCTCGGGAAACCGAGGTCCTCAAAACCAACCAGTACCTCACCCTGTCTGAGCTTGGAGGAAGCATGTCCTGGGCATCACAGTGGTCACTAGGACGAGATTTCCAGAAAAAAAAAATTTTTTTTTCTAGAAGGTTACAGAAAAACTTTTTTTTTTCTTCCTCAAAAACCAGGAATATAGCTCTTACATCCCACTCCTTTTTCTACATCAAGGCTTTTGGATATCAGCCTTGAGCTAAGGGACTTGGACTTCTGTGAAGTGGGCCTCCTGGGGATACAGTAGGGGCAGAGCAGCTGATACTCATTCTAGAGCTGAAGGGGGCTGAGGCCTTCCTGGTGGGGCTTCAGTGTTGCCTTAATAAATTTTACCTGCAGCTAAGTCCAGGTTGTGCGTGTGTGTGTGTGTGTGTGTGTGTGTGTGTTTATTTTTCAGCAGCTAAACAACTCCGGGGTCTCTGTGCGACCTTCTCAGCCCCTTCTTTGCTTTGCTCCCAAGGGCGTGAACGGGACGGGGCCGGACCTGAAGGTCTGTGCCCAGTGCCTCGGACAAGGCTTGTCTGGGTTGTCAGAGATGCACTCACCACGCTTGCTTGGCTTGGAGAGAACCAGGTTGTGGGGGTCTTCCATCTCCCCCTGCCCACGTGCCAGAGTCTTACCCCCTGTGTCGTGTTCTGTTCAGCCAGCAGAAGCGAGAAGCCTGCTGCTTCTCCTGTCCTGGGCCTCCCCGGCCATGTTGGGGAACCGTGTGGCAGGTCGACCCCCAAAGATGTCCACGACCTGATCCCTGGGTCCTGTGACTACGTTCCCTCACGTGGCAAAGGAGAGTTTGCAGATGGGATTCAGTTAAGCATCTGGAGACAGGGAGATGGTCCTGGATTATCCGGGTGGACCCTAAACATCATCACAAGGGTCCTTTTAAGAGGGAGGCTGGGGGACTTCCCCGGCGGTCCAGTGGTTAAGACTCCGTACTTCCAATGCAGGGGGCGCAAGTTCGATCCCTGGTCGGGAACTAAGATGCCACATGCATACCGCAACTAAGAGTTCACATGCCACAACTAAGAAGTTTGCGTGCTGCGACTGAGACCCGGTGCAGCCAAAAATAAATAAATAATAAATTAATTTTTTTAGAAAAAGATGAACGAGTCTGGGGTTATAAAGTACAGCTTGGTGACTGCAGTTAACAATATTGCGTTGTGTATTTGCTAATTTTTTTTTAAATCAGTTATTTATTTTTGGCCACGTTGGGTCTTTGTTGATGCGTGCGGGCTTTCTCTAGTTGCGGTGAGTGGGGGCTACTCTTCCTTGCGGTGCCCAGGCTTCTCATTGTGGTGGCTTCTCGTTGCGGAGCACGGGGCTCTAGGCGTGCAGCCTTCAGTAGTCAGGGCAGGCGGGCTCAGTAGTTGTGGCTCGCGGGCTCTAGAGCTCAGGCTCAGTAGTTGTGGCGCATGGGCTTAGTTGCTCTGCGGCATGTGGGATCTTCCCGGGCCAGGGCTCGAACCCGTGTCCCCTGCATTGGCAGGTGGATTCTTAACCACTGTGCCACCAGGGAAGTTCCTGCATTGTGTATGTGAAAGTTGCTAAGAGGGTAGGTCTTAAAAGCTCTCATTTCAAGAAAAGAAATATTTGTAACTCTGTGAGGTGATGGATGTTGACTAGACTTATTGTGGTCATTTCACAGTATATATTGAATACATATATCAAATCATTATGTTGTACACCTAAGACTAATGCTATGTTGTATGTCAATTACATCTCAAAACAAACAGAAGGTTAAACATTTGGGGGAAATAGTATGAAAAAGAACATGCAATGACAAATTCAAAATTAGATGCCACAGAAAACCTGCCTGTCCACACTTAGTGATAGATACTTGCTGTATGTCAGGCACTGTGGTAAAATGATTTAGACTAAAAGTCTGCAAACTATAGCCTGAGGGCCAAAAGTACCCAAAGAGCTGTTTGTTTGTTTGTTTGTTGGCATGGCTCACAAGCTAAGAGGGTTTTAAAGCAAACAAAGATACACAACAGAGACCTCCTGTATCCCGCAAAGCTGAAAATATTTACTATGTAACCCTTTATAGGAACAGCTTGCCAACCTGTTTGAGACCACCGTACTGGACTTCTTCCTGTTACATCTTACTGCTTAGACTTAAATATTTCTCCCAGTCCATAGAAGATGTGAACAAGGGTGAATTACTGATATTCATGACAATGTGGCTGAAACTCACACGCATGATGCTGAGTGAGAGAAGGCAGACACAAACGCATCCGCACACTGATTCTCTTTTGATGAAGTTTCAAAATCAAAACTAAACTATGGGACTTCCCTGGTGGCACAGTAGTTAAGAATCTGCCTGCCAATGGGGCAGGGGACATGAGTTCAAGCCCTGGTCTGGGAAGATCCCACATGCCGTGGAGCAACTAAGCCCATGCGCCACAACTACTGAATCCCCTTGGCCTAGAGCCCGTGCTCTGCAACAAGAGAAGCCACCACAACGAGAACCCCTTGCACTATGATGCAACAGAGAGTAGCCCCTGCTCGCCGCAACTAGAGAAAGCCTGCGCACAGCAACGAAGACCCAATGCAGCAAAAATAAATAAACAATTCAATTAATAAAAAAAATAAAAACCTAAACTATGATGAGAAACCAGAAGGGTGGTTGCCCGGTGGGTAGGGATGGAGAAGGGGACCTTGGGGACTTCTAGGGGATGGAAATGACCTCTATATCTCAATCAGGGAGTTGGCTACAGGGAGTGTGTACATACCCAAAAAAAACCACTGAGCTGTCTGTCCCTTTAAGCTTTATAGACTTTGGTGCCTATGAATTACACGTCAACACAAATTAAGATAGAGAAAGTAGTACGAGGTGGCGGTGGGGGAAATGAGCCCTTTTGCCCTTTTGCTCACTTCCGGGGGGAGTGCAAACAGGGACACTGTTTTGGACAAAATCTGGCGGTGTTTAGTAAGAGTGAGAATGTACTCCACGTCTGAAAAGTCCTAGAAGTTCCCTTTCTTTGCAGCCACCCTAGAGAAACCCTGTCAACGGAGTCACATAATCCTTTTTTTTTTTTTTTTTTTTTGGCCCCAAGGCATGCAGGATCTTAGTTCCCTGACTAGGGATGGAACCCGTGCCCCCCTGCAGTGGAAGCGCAGAGTCTTAACCACTGCACCGCCAGGGAAGTCCCATCACCTAATCCTTTTTATCAACCCCAAGAGGCAGGTGCTGTAATGATCGCTGTGTTACAAGAGAGGGAAACTGAGGCAGGGTTCAGTGGGCCCCCCTGTGGCCCCACCTCACGGCAAGTGTCAGAATAAGGATTTCAACCCAGCACTCAGACTACCCTCCCCCCCACCCCACCCCCGCACTGTTCATAACCACCAACTTATAAGGTGTTAATGCCTGCCTGGGGGGAAGAGTGGCAGGCACCAGCGTGTCCAATGACAGGGGACTCAACAAACCGTGATATGGCAATGCTTAGTGAGACCATAATACACTTAAAAAGAACAAGGTTGGGGGACTTCCCTGGAGGTCCAGTGGTTAGGACTCTGTGCTTCCACTGCAGGGGGCGCGGGTTCGATCCCCGGTCAGGGAACTAGGATCCCGTGAGCCGCGCGGCACAGCCAAAAGAAAAAAAAGAACAAGGTCGGGCTACATATATTGGCTTAGAAAAATGTTGGAGACATCTTCAGCAGAATAAAGCTAAGTATTGATACCATCTATATCCAGGGTCAGCAAACCAGCAAACCACGGCCACTGTCTGGCCTGTGGCCTGGTTGGTTTTTTTTTTTTTTTGGCTGCCTTAGGTCTTTGTTGCTGTGCGCCAGCTTTCTCTAGAGCAGGGGCTACTCTTCGTTGCGGCGCGCAGGCTTCTCATTGCGGTGGCTTCTCTTGTTGCGGAGCACGGGCTCTAGGTGCGCGGGTTTCAGTAGTTGTGTGTGGCGCCCCAGCGTAGTTGTTCCACAGCATGTGGGATCTTCCCGGACTAGGGATCAAACCTGCATTGGCGGGCGGATTCTTAACCACTGCGCCACGAGGGAAGTCCCTGCCACCTGGTTTTGTAAGTAAAGTTTTATTGACACACAGCTGACACCCATTTACTGAGGTATCACCTGTGACTGCTTTGGGGCTACAGTGGCAGCATAGGTAGTTGTAATAAAGACAGTATGGTGCCTAAGACCGACAATATTTTACTAGCTGGTCCTTTACAGAAAAAAGTTTGCTGACTTCTGGCCAATTTGAATAAAAAACAAAGCCAGACCAAAGGATACTAAATATCACATTCATGGATGTGTGTAAACATGTGTGCAAAAGCGGAAAACGGAACGAATGGGCCCCCAAGTGGGAGTAGGAATGTGGACCTCAACCAGGACCTTCTTTTTTCTTTAAATGAAGGGAGGTGCACAACCACACCTGTCTGCAGGTGGTCAAATTTATCCATCTGCAGCCCATGGCTTCCCGTGGAAACCTCGGATATTCCAGCTGTGTTACCGTCTCTGAGCCTCAGTTTTCTCACCTATAAAATGGGCGTGGTCAAACCTACCAGGAACAGTTGTTTTAAGACATGGATAAGGATTTTCCTGGCGGTCCCGTGGTTAAGACTCCACGATTCCACTGCAGGGGGCACGGGTTCAATCCCAGGTCGGGGAACTAAAGTTCCCACATGCCACAGAGCGCAGCCAAAAAATTAATTAATTAATAAAAGACATGGATCAGATGACCACCAAGATGTGTTTGGCCTGGGAACAGGCACCTAATGGACGCTCCAAAAATTGGTGATGGGTGTGGCGTGGAGAGGCATGGGAAGATGGGTTTCATGCCTTCTCTGCTTCCAGCTCAGGAGGCCCTAAAGGCAGGGACCACTTCTTCCCCCACCCCCACCCCGATGTATCCCCAGAGCCAAGACATGCTTGGCACACAGTAGGCGTTCAAGAAAATTTCTCCCTCACAGGCGACAGGCACTAAGAGAGGCACTGAGGTGGGGGGACAGGCCGGGGGGTGGGGGATTTAGCATCCTGATAACTACCATTTGCATTTCCCTCCCAAGAACCTTTCAGTGAATTTTGGCCTGGAATCCATGTACCGCTTGGGAGAGCTAATGATGAAATTCAGGGTGTCCAATGAACCAACGGGAAAAAACCCTCACATCTTTATTTGCACTGACTCTAACTGATATTTGCCATTTCCTCAATTATGAATGAAGGACCTGTGGCTTTGTTTCTGGTAGAAAACCACAGGCATTTCCATATCAGAGCACACTGCTGCAGGTGACTCAAAATACAGCTGACCCTCATTATTACTGAAAAATCACTGTGGGGATTAGATTTTGTTAATGTGGTGATACACACAGAGGTGGAACCCTAAGCCCTGTTTGTTTGTTTCGGTATAGCTCTATTTCAAAAATCTTTTTGAAGTGATTGTCTTGCAAGTATTTGAAAACAATTTTTTGTGGTGGTAAAATATACTAAACATGAAATTTACCTTTTAACCTTTTTTTTTTTTTTTTGGTTTCGACTGCACGGTGTGGCATATGGGATTTTAGTTCCCCAACCAGGAATTGAACCCACATCCCCTGTGGTGGAAGTGGGAGTCTTAACCACTGGACCACCAGGGAAGTACCACCTTTTAACCATTTTTAGGTGCACAGCTCAGTGACACTAAACACGTTCACATTGTTGTGCAACCCTCCCCACCATCCGTCTCCAGAACTTTCTCATCTTCGCAAACTGAAACTGTCCCCATGAAACATTGTCTCCCTCCCCCGAGCTGGTGGCACCCACCACCTACTTTCTGTTTCTATGAATTTGACCTCCCTAGGGACCTCCTGTGAGTGGAATCACACTGTTTGTCCCTCCCTCTCTGGCTTATCTCACTGAGCACAATGTGTTCAAGGTTTATTCACATTGTAGCCTGTGTCAGAATTTCCTTCCTTTTTAACATTGAATAATATTCCATTGTGTGGGTGGACCCCCCCCATTCATCCAAGGATGGATCACTAAGTTGTTAAAGAAATTTTTAATAAGTATATTTCAACATAATGGACTTCCCTGTAACCTCCTATATTGGGTTTGATGCATCTAACAAATGGTATTTTTTTTTAATTGAAGTATCGTTGATTTACAATGTCATGTTAGTTTCAGGTGTACAGCAAACTGATTCAGTTTTATATATATATATATTTTTTCAGATTCTTTTCCATTATAGGTTATTACAGGATATTGAATATAGTTCCCTGTGCTATACAGTAGGACTTTGTTGGTTATCTATTTTATTATTTTTAAAAATATTTATTTATTTTGCTGCTCCAGATCTTAGTTGCGGCACACGGGATCTTCATCACCGCGTGCGGGATCTTTCGTTGCAGCATGTGGGATCTAATTCCCAGACCAGGGATCGAACCGGGGTCCCCTGCATTGGGAGCACGGAGTCTTAGCAACTGGACCACCAGGGAAGACCTGGTCATCTATTTTATATACAGTAGTGTGTATCTGTTAACCCCAGACTCCTAATTTATCCCTCCCCCCACCCCCTTCCCTTTTGGTAACCAGAAGTTTGTTTTCTATAGCAAATGGTATTTTGACAAGAGGTTCCGTGTGACAAAGGGGCCCAACCAAAGGTATATTATTTATGGCTTTTGTGGGCCTCTTCCTCAACTAAAAAAAAAATTAAATTACATTTTACAACTGTGTTGGTATAAAGACACACATAATTCAGGCTGGATTATATTCATTTTCCTTTTTTTTTTTTTTTTCCTTTCTGATTTTAAGAGAAATGAAAACATTTTCGTGGGTCCCAGAAGTATGACGGGCTCTGAGCACCGTGATTTAACTATGCCCAATAGATATGTAAGCCCTGGGTTCAGGACCCCTGTGAATATTATTTTATATATATTTTTATTTTTTAGTTACAGGCTTTAGTTAGTTCTGCTCCCTGTGAATTTTAAAACGTCATGTTTGCAGCTTCAAGATATGCCACCTTGGGAATTCGCTCGCGGTCCAGTGATTAGGACTCCGTGCTTTCATTGCGGAGGGCCCAGGTTCAATCCCTGGTGGGGGAACTGAGATCCTGCAAGCTGCACTGCGCGGCCAAAAAGGTATGCCATCTTACTGTCCCTTTTCCAACCACATGGGCGTCCCCAAATCCCTCCAGAGTGGCCATGATTCCCACCCCCGTCCCACCCAATTATCCCATCCCCTCTGTTCGGTGTCCTGGAAAACATTAATTACTAATTGAGATTAACTAATTTAAACACTGTAGTTCTTTCTCACTAGACGGTGGGCTCCCGAGGGCTGTTGTCACCCTTGACCCCCGTTGTGGTCCCCAGCGCCCGGGCACCCCGGAGGTGCCAAAACGTCCCCTAAGTGGCAGCCGGCGGAGGGACAGAGGGCGTCGCTCGGGGCGTCTCAGGGACTTTCCCGGTCCCGCTCGGAAAGCGTGATCTCACCTCCTTCCTCCCTCCCCTCCGGACGCGGAAGGGGCGGTCGGAGGCCGTGCGCCTGGAGCCACCAGCGCGCCCTTCGCGCTCTGCCATCCCCTGGCACCGCCACTAGGCCGTCCGGCCACCAGCCCCAGCCCCGAGGACACGAGCGGCGCGGCCAGCCGCCCCCGGATCCCTGGTAGGTGAGGAAGGGGCGAGGGCCGGCTGGGGAGGGGCAGGGGACCCCCGCAGGCCTGCAGGGGGCCCGGCTGCCCGCGCCCCTCGCCAGGGTTCGAAGCCAGCTGCCCCGCACTGGGTGCTTTGGACGTCCTTGCGCCGCGTGTTCAGTGCTCACCGCCCCCCAATGCTCCAACTCCCCTCCCTGGCCCAAGTGCTCCCCACCCCCGCCCAACTCTTCCCCAACACGCCGAATCCTCCCCAACATGACGTACTACCTTCCAATACCGCTTTCCTCCTCCGCGTTTCTGATTTCTTCCCCAAACGGGGCGCTCTCTCTGCCCCAGCCCCTGTTCTTCCTTCCCGGTGATCGCCACCCCCCACTGCCGCTCCCCCAGCTCCTCCAGGGCCCCGAATCCCCACTTTATCCAGGGGCTTCCGTGACCCACCTCCCACTGGGGGAGCGCTCTTCCCTCAGCGGGTCCCATCCATCAGCTGAGATGGGTCTCGGGGAATCTTCAACCCGCACCCCCGCCCCGCTCCCCACCCCTTCCCCTGGGGAACGGGGTTGGTTGGTACCTGCCCAGGAGCCGATCCAAGTCTGCCCAGGCCGCTGGCACCACTCGGCTGGGCCCAGGCCTTCTTCAGGGTACCTGTGCTCCTTTCCTCTCCTTGCGGCTGAGGCAGGGGTTTGGGGGAGGGGACACCACAGTGTGACCCAGGCAGGCTGAGGTCTGGGTTCCAGAGTTTGGAGGAGGGTTGGTAGGTGCCCCAGGCTCCAGAACCTGCCTGGGCCTCTGTGTCCTCCTCCGAATAAGGGCCATTCATTCATTCTTCAACAAACATTTATGGAGCACCTGCTGTGTGCCAGGAGACACTGTTCAGTACGCTGGGCACACAGTAGGGGCCAAATAGTGTCCTCATGGAGCAACAGGGAGCAAAAGCGTGACCTGTCACAGTAATGTGTGCCAAATGCAGAGGGCAGCTATCCGGTACCTTGGCCAGGCTTGAGGATACCTCAGATCCAGGCATGGGAGGGGTACTGCACATAGTAGGTGCTCAGTGAATAAAGGCAGGGGCCCTGCAGCCACGCTGCCTGGTTTAAATTACTGCCCCTTTACTTTCTACCTGTGTGATCCCGGGCAAGTCACTCTACCTTTCTGTGCCTCCCTTTTCTACTGGTAAACAGGCAGTCAAAATAGTCTTAACTCGCAGCGTTGTCCTTTGCTTTGCACAGTGCCCGGCACATAGTAGGTGCTCAGTAAACACTTATTTTTTTTTTTTTTTTTTTTTTTTAGTAAACACTTATTTTTTAAGAAATATTTATTTGGCTGCCCTGGGTCTTAGTTGCAGCACGTGGGATCTTTGTTGCGGCGTGCGGGATCTTTAGTTGTGGCATGAGAACTGTTAGTTGTGGCATGCATGTGGGATCTAGTTTCCTGACTAGGGATGGAACCTGGGCCCCCTGCATTGGGAGCGTGGAGTCTCAGCCACTGGACCACCAGGGAAGTCCCCTGCAACATTTCTTAATTAACCGAAAGGAGTGAAGTGTGCCCCTACTATGTGCCAGTCCTGGTAGGAGCCGATTAGGCTGTCTTCTTGGGGAGGGAGGATTCAAACAGAAAACATTTATTGGGTGCCTACTGTGTGCCAGGCACTGCTCTGTCCACTCACTGATTTATTCAGCCAATAAGTATTTATTTAAAAGGTATACTTATTTATTTATGTAAGTATACCTACTGTGTGCTGGTCTCCGGAGATCCTTCCTGGAGATCACCACCTGGTCTGGATTCCATCGTTGCTTGCTTGAGCCAATGGTCACCTCCACCCATGTCCCCTCCCCACCCTCTCTCCTGCCCTCACCACCCCACCCCCGAATCTGTCCTCGCTGAAGTAGACAGAGGGCACCTGTGAGCACCTGAGTTAGGTCCCCTCCCAGCTCTGCATGCAGCTCTCCAGGGCTCCCTCCTCCATCTCACAAGGCCCTGTCCGACCTGCCCCGTCCCCTCCCTGCCCTCCCCTCCTCCCTCTCTCCCCCTCGCTCACTCTGCTCCAGACACGTGCCTCCTCGCTGTTCCTCCAACACATCAGGTCCAGTCCCGCCCCAGGACCTTTGGACATGCTGTGCCCACGGCCTGAAACTCTCTTCCCCCAGATCTGCACCTGAGTTGCTCCCTCACCTCCTTCAGGTCTCAGCTCCCGTGTGTCACTTCCTCCCAGAGGTCTCCCTTGATCTCCAGTTCTCGGCAGCCTTTCCCCCAGTCCTTGCCTTCCTCCCCAACCCTAGCTCATTTTCTTTTTTTTTAAATTAATTAATTTATTTATTTATGGCTGTGTTGGGTCTTCGTTTCTGTGCAAGGGCTTTCTCTAGTTGCGGCAAGTGGGGGCCACTCTTCATCGTAGTGTGTGGGCCTCTCACTATCGCGGCCTCTCTTGTTGCGGAGCACAGGCTCCAGACGCGCAGGCTCAGTAGTTGTGGCTCACGGGCCCAGTTGCTCCGCGGCAGTGGGATCTTCCCAGACCAGGGCTCGAACCCGTGTGCCCTGCATTGGCAGGCAGATTCTCAACCACTGCGCCACCAGGGAAGCCCCGGCTCATTTTCTTGATGGCTCTTTCCGTTCTCTGCAATGAACTACTTTCTCATTCATCCCGGGTCTCCCCCAACTAGACTGTGAGCTCCAAGAGGGCCGGGGGTCTGCAGCAGCACCTACAATAACTCTTGGCACACAGTAGGTGCTCAATTAATATTCCCTCTGTGCGTGAAGAGATTGCCCAAGAGTGTAGACAGGAGAGGAGGGGGTAGGCAGATTCCAGATTTGGTGAACAAATAAAAAAGAAGAGAAAAAAGAAATTCTGCCAGTATTTAGTTCTGATTTGTACGGTTTCTTATATTGTTATTCTGAACTCTCGCTCCGGACGAGGGCCACTCTCCTGCTGGTTTTACACACGAGGAAACTGAGACTGAGAAGACAGGCTCCACCAGCTGAGAGGTGGCAGAGCCGGGTCCCTTACCCCGGTGGGTGCTCCCCCACCCCCACCCCGCCGTCCCTGGCACCCACTGTCAGGTGCAGAGTGGACTTTGCCCTGGAGGCTGTGGAAGGTGGGCAGAATGAAAGCCAGGTTTCCGGAAGGTTGGGGTGGCCGCTGGGCAGGGCAGATGGAGTGGACGGGGGACATGCCAGGGCACAGTGTCTGGGGAGGGGGCGCTGCGTCGGGGGCTCAGGCTGGCGGGCAGGGAGATGGAGCAGAAACACGGTGTGACTTTAGGCAATTTGCCAGGAGTGCAGGCAGGGGAGGGCCTGCCTGGCTGATTCTTTTTTTCGTTTAATATTTATTTACGTGGCTGCGCTGGGTCTCAGCTGCGGCACGCAGGATCTTTAGTTGCAGCACGCAGATCTAGTTCCGTGACCAGGGATCGAACCTGGGCCCCCTGCATTGGGAGCGTATTTTTTTTTTAATTTTATTTTATTTATTTATTTATTTATTTATTTATGGCTGCGTTGGGTCTTTGTTGCTGCGCGCGGGCTTTCTCTAGCTGCGGCGAGCAGGGGCTACTCTTTGTTGCGGTGCGCAGGCTTCTTATTGCGGTGGCTTCTCGTTGCGGAGCACGGGCTCTAGGTACACAGGCTTAGTTGCTCTGCAATATGTGGGTTCTTCCCAGACCAGGGCTGGAACCCGTGTCCCCTGCGTCGGCAGGCGGATTCTTAACCACTGCGCCACCCGGGAAGTCCCCGGGAGTCCACTGGACCACCAGGGAAGTCCCTGCTTGGCTGATTCTGAGTCTGGCTGTGAGATTTTCCACAAGCCCAGCCCTGAGCCTCTGCTGCGGGGGCCTCCAGCTCGGGTGCTGCTGGGGGCGGAGAGCCGTCAGGTACCCTAAGGCTCATGGAGCACCGAGGGTGCGCCAGGTACTGCTCTGTGCCTTTTCTACACGGATTAACTCATTCGGCCTACGGCGGTCCTCGCAGGAAGAGCTCATCCTTGTACCCAGCCCACAAAGGAGGAGACTGAGGCACCAATGTGCTTGTGGCCTATCCAAGATCACAGCCTGCAAGGCATACGGCTGAGATTTGAACCCCAAGCGCGTGCTCCCACCCACTGCTCTCTCTTGCCCTGCAGCTGACTCATTTCGGGTGGGTGCCCCATAAAGGGGGCAGGCTGCGGCCAAGGGCAGGACAAGGGCAGCTGCCACTCTGTTCTTGCTGACCGTCTGGATTCCAAGAGAACCCAGAACACCAGAGTTTTCACACAGCACCTCCTCTGTTCAGCGTTGGCAGCTAATTCAAATTTTCTTCTCACACTGCTGCCCGAGGTGTAGTTGCGGGAGTTGGTGAACTTTTCTTCCTTCTAACATTTTATTGACCTAGAACCTGAATTCAGAATAGGACACAGATCCTAAGTACTGAACTTGAAATTTCAGAGTGAACAGTGCGTGATGCAGAACCTAATGTCTGGCCCCGTTCATGCCCCGTCCTTCACACTTTATCAGCTGTGTCCTTTATTCGTTAAAAATTGGAGGGTGGGGGCTTCCCTGGTGGCGCAGTGGTTGAGAGTCTGCCTGCCAATGCGGGGGACGCGGGTTCGAGCCCTGGTCTGGGAGGATCCCACATGCCGTGGAGCGGCTGGGCCCGTGAGCCACAATTGCTGAGCCTGCGTGTCTGCAGTCTGTGCTCTGCAATGAGAGGCCGCGATAGTGAGAGGCCCGCGCACCGCGGTGAAGAGTGGCCCCCACTTGCCGCAGCTGGAGAGAGCCCTCGCACAGAAACGAGGACCCAATACAGCCATAAATAAATAAATAAATAATTAAAAAAAAAAAAAAATTGGAGGGTGCATGTCACCATGTGATTGATTTTCTCTCTTTTTTTTTATTGGAGTGTAGTTGCTTTACAATGTTGTGTTAGTTTCTGCTGTGCAGCAAAGTGAATCAGCTCTCCGTATACATATATCCCTTCCTTTTTGGATTTCCTTCCCATTTAGGTCACCACAGAGCATTGAGTAGAGTTCCCTGTGCTATACAGTAGGTTCTCGTTAGTTATCTATTTTTTTTACCTTTATTTTTTTTGGCTGCGACATGTGGCATGCAGGATCTTAGTTCCCCGACCAGGGATCGAACCCGGGCCCCCTGCAGTAGGAGTGTGGAGTCTTAACCACTGGACCACCAGGGAAGTCCCCTTAGTTATCTATTTTATACATAGTAGTGTATGTATGTCAGTCCCAATCTCCCAATTTATCCCACCTGCCCTGCCCCCGGGTGTCCATACGTTTATTCTCTACATCTGTGTCTCTATTTCTGCTTTGCAAATAGGTTCATCTGTACCATTTTTCTAGATTCCACATATATGCGTTAATATACATGTGTCTTTGTCTCTCTGACTTACCTCACTCTGTATGACAGTCTCTAGGTCCATCCATCTTTTTTTTTTTAATTAATTTTTATTGGAGTATAGTTGATTTACAATGTTGTGTTAGTTTCTGCTGTACAGCAAAGTGAATCAGTTATACATATACATATATCCACTCTTTTTTCAGATTCTGTTCCCATATAGGTCATTACAGAGTACTGAGTAGAGTTCCCAGTGATTTTTTTTCTTTTTAAGTTACTATACACGCAGCTGTTCCCAGGAGCCACTGAGAGGTGGAAAGAACAGTTGATCCGAGGGTCATTGCTGTAGAGGGAGATATCTGATACTTCACGGAGTTTTGATATTTCAGTAAGTTTTGGCTGACTTGTGGTCCCACCTGATCTTCATCGATTTTATCCCATTTTGTTGCCGACAGCAAGTTCACATCAGAGATAGGAGAAACTATACACTTTGCCTTTCTCTTATTTTTTTTAAAATTAATTTATTTTATTTTTATTATTTATTGTTTGGCAGCGTTGGGTCTTCGTTGCTGTGCGAGGGCTTTCTCTAGTTGCGGTGAGCGGGGGCTACTCTTTGTTGCAGTGCACGGGCTTCTCACTGCGGTGGCTTCTCTTGTTGCGGAGCACAGGCTCCAGACGCGCAAGCTCGGTAATTGTGGCTCACGGGCCCAGTTGCTCCGCAGCATGTGGGATCCTCCCAGACCAGGGCTCGAACCCGTGTCCTCTGCACTGGCAGGCAGACTCTCAACCACTGTGCCACCAGGGAAGCCCTACATACCTTTTCTCGTACTAATGCTTCAAGATCTGGTGTGTATTTTTTCAGATCTCAATTCAGATACTACATTTTTAACAGTTTAAGTGAAATCTGATCCTACCAAAACAAAGTTGGTGTTTTTTTTTTAAAGAGGAGATAATAGTACTTACAGAATTTATTTTTTAATACATACAATTATATAAATGCATTGTACTTTACACACGGTAAAGCCTTGATAATTATATTTTTTAAAATATCTATTTATTTATTTGGTTGCACCAGGTCTTAGTTGTGGAAGGCGGGCTCCTTAGTTGCGGCATGTGAACTCTTAGTTGCGGCATGCATGTGGGATCTGGTTCCCTGACCAGGGATCGAACCTGGGCCTCCTGCATTGGGAGCGTGGAGACTTATCCACTGTGCCACCAGGGAAGTCCCCAAAGTTGGGTTTAATGGGGGAACATTTTTTTTTTTTACACTGCCCCAGTTTTTCCATTTTAATGAATTAAATATGAATAAAATTTAATATTTACTTTCTCCCCGGTAGCTGTAGCCAAATTTCCAGTACTCAGTAGCCACACGGAGCTGGGGCTGCCATAACAAAGTGCCACAGGCTGGGGGGCTTAAAAACCAGAAATTTATTGCCTGACAGTCTGGAGGCTGGAAGTCCAAGATCAAAGTGTCGGCAGGGTTGGTTCCTTCTGAGGCCTCTCTCCTTGGCTTGCAGACAGCTGTCTTCTCCCTGTGTCCTCACATGATCCTCCCTCTGTGGGTGTCTGTGTCCTAGTCTCACCTTCTTACAAGGACACCAGTCTTATTGGATTAGGACCCCACCCTTATGACCTCATTTTAACTTCATTACCTCTGTAAAGACCGCATCTCCAAATGTAGTCACATCCTGAGGTCCTGGGGGTTAGGGTTTTAACATCTGAACTTGGTGAGGGGGGAACCCAGTTCAACCAATAACAGCCAGTTATGCCCCGTAATAATTATATGGGCCGGAGAGACAGGCATCTGGTCTTAGGGTTACAAACATTGATGCCATAGGGCTGTTCTGCCTGTCGTTAGCTGTGCAGTCTAAGTTTGCCCCTCTATGGAATGGGGAAAAAAAAAAAATCATATGCCTGTTTCATAGCCCAGGTGTTGGCAAACTTTTCTCTGGAAAGGACCAGAGAGTGAATATTTTCATCTTTATGGGCCACGTGGTGTCTGTTGCAGCTACTCAGCTCTGCCATTGTAGCCTCAAAGCAGCCATGGACCCTGTGTAAATGAGTGAGCGTATCTGTGTTCCAAGAAAACTTTATTTACTGAAACAGCCCATGGGCCATACTTTGTGACCCCTTCCTAGGGAGTTGTGCACAGTGTCATCAGGGCAGGCTTGACCAAAAATCTGAAGGAAGGTAGGGAGTGAGCTGTGGGGATACATGGGGGAAACAGTGTTCCAGGCAGAAGGAGCAGCCAGTGCAAAGGCCCTGAGGCAGGACTGTGCCTGGCAAGTTTGAAGGATAGCGGGAAGGCCAGTGGGGCAATTAAGAGATATGATATACTAGGTTGTATATTATATATACATATACCCACTTTGTTGCCGTAACAAATATTGATATTTGTTTTTGAAAGAAGCAAAAAAGTTTATGAAAAGAAAAAAGGAACTCTTCTCTGCAGTAATATATGGCTCATATTTAGTCTTTCTTTGTGGAAAAATAATTCAGGAACTAAGGAAGCACTTAAGCAATAATTATCTTCCTTCTTTTTATAGTTACAACTTTAGTACTGACTCTTTACAAATGAAACATGGAAATGTCAACCTTCACTGTAGTGGATGGAATTTGTTTTGTTGCTTTGCTTTTGCCATATATTATATATAATAATATTATATTGTATACAATTTATATACCCACGGGACTGTCAGCTCCAAGAGGGAAGAGTATTCCTGTTTCAGTCTTCTCTCTGTCCTGATACATTCAGTGTCCAAGACATGGCAGATGCTGGAAAATTACTTCTTGAATGAATGAATGAATGCTGTGTATGTATAACTTTCGCCTCTTCACACACTTCCTTTATTTATTATTTGCAACAAATATGTTCAGAGTTTTTACTCTGTGGATGGCACATTGGCTTTTTTTTTTTTTTCTTTTAAGCTCACAAGGTCTCTTTAAAACATTTGAATCGATTGCTAACTTGACACAACTGAGCAGATTCCTGAAAATCTGCGTTTCTGGCTTCTCTTGAAAAGTTAGCAGATGTGGTCCCACTGAGCCCATTTTCCTTCTTGGCAGCACACATGAGGCAAGACCACGGCATTTAGACAGGTCGAGGTGGTTCTAGGTTTTCAGGTAAAAGCCCAAGTGCCCCCCTTTCCCCCTACTCAGGCCCACAAGTTCCTGCACGACCTGCCCCGTCCCCTCCCTGCCCTCCCCTCCTCCCTCTCTCCCCCTCGCTCACTCTGCTCCAGACACACAGGCCTTCTCGCTGTTCCTCCAACACACCAGGCATGGTCCTGCCCCAGGGCCTTTGCACGGGCTGTTTCCTCTGCCTGGATCTCTCTTCCTTCAGATGTCCCCGCTCTCTCCCCATGTTTATGTCCTGTCGAAATCTCTCTTGTCATCAAGACCTTCCTAAACTATGTTGTTTAAAACTGCACACAGGGACTTCCCTGGTGGCACAGTGGCTGGGACTCCACACTCCCAGTGCAGGGGGGCCCGGGGTTCCATCCCTGGTCAGGGAACTAGATCCCACATGCATGCCGCAACTGGAAGTTCGCGTGCCACAACTGAGGAGCCCACGTGCCGTAACTAAGACCCGGCACAACCAAATAAATAAACAAAACCAAAAAAAACCCAAAAAACTGCACCCCTCCCCCCCCCATTCTTGGAGTTCATGACTCTCCTTCCCTCCTTGTTTCTCCGCGGCATTTATACTGTGATATACCATGAATTTCACTCATGTATCTGCCGATCATTTGTCCCCCCATACTAGGAAGTCGGCTCCATTCTGGGGTCTCTGCTATTTCCCCGTCCCTATCAGCATTTCAGTATGTCAGGCCGCTCCCATTTTCGAAACAGCCTGACAGCTGCTCATCTCCTTGCGTCCTTCCTCCGCGCCCCCCGCTCCGCCCCCCCCCCCCCACCCGCCCGGCACCGCCTCTCTCTCTGACGCTTCTCGGTCACTTCTCTTCTGCTCACTCTGCTCGGTCACATCCCCGTCACACCTCTGGAACCTTCGACCTTGGTCCTGGGCCATTTGACATCCGCTCAGAATAAATTAAAAAAAAAAAAAAAGCTGAGTCATTTGTACAGTGACGTCTGTGATTGATCAGCAAGGGGGGTTGATGGATGAATCAGCGCTTCATCTAGACCAGGGATCCTCAACGTCAGCGCTTAGCAACATCTGGGGCTGAGTCATTCTCTTGGAGGGCTGTCCTGGGCACTGTGGGATGTTGAGCTGCATCCTGGACCCCACCCACTCCATGCCAGGAGCACTTTTCCACGCAGTCGTGACAACAGAAATGTCCCCAGATGTCGCCATGTGTCCCCTGGGGGGATAGAGTTGTCCCTGGTGCAGATGCACTGTTCTTGTCTCGGGGGTTTGGCGGGTCCCAACGTGGGCACCAGCGGGGAACAGGCAGTAGGCCTAGCTGAGGGGCAGAGAAAGTGTTCTTGGCCCCTTGGACTGGACGTGAGGCTATGCTTTTTCTAAGTCTGAATGTGACGTAAATTGAGCGCCTGGGGATTTAAATTTGGGGGTTTGGGACGCTCTCCATGGTGTCTTTGTTCTGTGTCCTTGGGAAAGACCTTTTCTCTGTGTGTGTTTTCTTTCTTTCTTTTAAATTTTTATTGGAGTAGAGTTGATTTACAATATTGTGTTAGTTTGTGCTGTACAACAAAGTGAATCAGTTATACATATACATATATCCACTCTTTTTAAGATTCTTTCCCCATATAGGTCATTACAAAGTACTGAGTAGAGTTCCCTGTGCTATACACTAGGTCCTGATTAGTTACCTATTTTATATATAGTAGTGTGTATATGTCAATTCCAGTATCCCAATTTATCCCTCCCCGCCTTTCCCCCCGATAACCATAAGATTGTTTTCTACATCTGTAACTCTATTTCTGTTTTGTAAATAAGTCCATTTGTACCATTTTTTTAGATTCCACGTATAAGTGATATGATATGGTATTTGTCCTTCTCTGTTTGACTTACTTCACTCACTATGACAATCTCTGGGTCCATCCATGTTGCTGCAGATGGCATTATTTCATTCTTTTTTATGGCTGAGTAATAGTCCGTTATATATATATGTACCACATCTTTATCCATTCCTCTGTTGATGGACATTTAGGTTGCTTCCATGTCCTAGCTATTGTAAGCAGTGCTGCAATGAATATTGGGGTGCATGTGTCTTTTCAAATTATGGTTTTCTCCAGGTATATGCTCAGGAGTGGAATTGCTGGATCATATGGTAGCTCTCTTTTTAGTTTTTAAAGAACATCCATACTGTTCTCCATAGTGGCTGTACCAATTTACATTCCCACCAACAGTGTAGGAGGGTTCCCTTCTTCTCCACACCTTCTCCAGCATTTATTGTTTGTAGATTTTTTGATGATGGCCATTCTGACTGGTGTGAGGTGATACTTCATTGTAGTTTTGATTTGCATTTCTCTAGTAATTAGTGATGTTGAACATCTTTTCATGTGCTTTTTGGCCATCTGTATGTCTTCTTTGGAGAAATGTCTATTTAGATCTTCTGCCCATTTTTTGGATTGGATTTTTTTTTTTTTGTTATTGAGCTGCATGAGCTGTTTGTATATTTTGGAGATTAATCCCTTGTGGGTTGCTTCGTTTGCAAATATTTTCTCCCATTCTGTGGGTTGTCTTTTCGTTTTGTTTATGGTTTCCTTTGCTGTGCAAAAGCTTTTGAGTTTAGTTAGGTCCCTTTTGTTTATTTTTGTTTTTATTTTCATTACTCTAGGAAGTGGATCAAAAAAGATCTTGCTGCGATTTATGTCAAAGAGTGTTCTGCCTGTGTTTTCCTCTAAGAGTTTTATAGTGTGCGGCCTTACATTTAGGTCTTTAATCCATTTCGAGTTTATTTTATTTTATTTTTTTAAGGGATTGGGTTTTTTTGTTTGTTTGTTTTAATTTAGTTAGTTATTTTTGGCTGGGTTGAATCATCGTTGCTGTGCGTGGGCTTTCTCTAGTTGCGGCGAGCGGGGGCTACTCTTCATTGCAGTGGGTGGGCTTCTCATTGCAGTGGCTTCTCTTGTTGTGGAGCGTGGGCTCCAGGCATGTGGGCTTCAGTAGTTGTGGCACGCAGGCTCAGTAGTTGTGGCGCACGGGCTTAGTTGCTCCGCGGCATGTGGGATCTTCCCGGACCAGGGCTCGAACCCATGTCCCCTGCATTGGCAGGCGGATCCTTAACCACTGCGCCACCAGGGAAGTCCCCTAATTTCATTCTTTTACATGTAGCTGTCCAGTTTTCCCAGCACCACTTATTGAAGAGCCTGTCTTTTCTCCATTGTATAGTCTTACCTCCTTTGTCATAGATTAGTTGACCGTAGGTGCGTGGGTTTATCTCTGGGCTTTCTATCCTGTTCCATTGATATCTATTTCAGTTTTTGTGCTAGTACCATACTGTTTTGATGATTGTAGCTTTGTAGTATAGTCTGAAGTCAGGGAGCCTGATTCCTCCAGCTCCATTTTTCTTCCTCAAGATTGCTTTGGCTATTTGGGGTCTTTTGTGTCTATACAAATTGTAAAATTTTTTGTTCTAATTCTGTGAAAAATGCCATTGGTAATTTGACAGAGATTGCATTGAATCTGTAGACTGCTTTGAGTAGTATAGTCATTTTGATAATATTGATTCTTCCAGTCCAAGAACATGGTGTATATCTCTCCATCTGTTTGTGTCATCTTTGATTTCTTTCATCAGTATCTTATAGTTTTCTGAGTACAGGTCTTTTGTCTCGTTAGGTAGATTTATTCCTAGGTATTTTATTTTTTTGATGCGATTGTAAAAGGGATTGTTTCCTTTATTTCTCTTTCTGATATTTCGTTGTTAGTGTATAGGAATGAAACATTTCTGTGTATTAATTTCATATCCTGCAATTTTACTGAATTCATTGATGAGCTCTAGTAGTTTTCTGGTAGCATCTTTAGGATTTTCTATGTATAGTATCATGTCAGCTGCAAACAGTGACAGTTTTACTTCTTCTTTTCCAATTTGGATTCCTTTTATTTCTTTTTCTTCTCTGATTACCATGGCTAGGACTTCCAAAACTATGTTGAATAAAAGTGGCGAGAGTGGACATCCTTGTTCCTGTTTTCTTTTTTTTTTTAAGCATTTTTTAAAAATTTTATTTATTTAATTTATTTATTTTTGGCTGTGTTGGGTCTTTGTTGCTGCACGCGGGCTTTCTCTAGTTGTGGCGAGCGGGGGCTACTCTTCATTGTGGTGCGCAGGCTTCTCATTGTGGCGGCTTCTCTTGTTGCGGAGCACAGGCTCTAGGCACGCGGGCTTCAGTAATTGTGGCACGCGGCTCAGTAGTTGTGGCTCGTGGGCTCTAGAGGTCAGGCTCAGTAGTTGTGGCGCACGGGCTTAGTTGCTCCGCGGCATGTGGGATCTTCCCAGACCAGGGCTCAAACCCGTGTCCCCTGCATTGGCAGGCGGATTCTTAACCACTGTGCTACCAGAGAAGCCCTGTGCCTGTTTTCTTATCGACAGTATTGGAAGGAAATATTGCTGGCCCTATTCATACATTGATTCATTCATTCAACAAGTATTTGTTAGGTACCTGCTGTGTGGTTCCACAAACCCTCACCCTTTGATGCCCCCAGTGACTGGGAGGCAGACAGATGTGGAAGGTTTAACACACAGGAAAAGGTCACCCAGTGGCCAATTCTGTTGTGGGGGTACATGGAAAGATAGACTGGGATAGAGAACCGGGGTGAGCATGGAGGGCTCCCTGAGGTTGCACCATTGTACCTGGGGGCTAAGGATGAGCTTCAGGTCACCCAGGCAAAGGTCTAGGGTAAGGTGCTCCAAGCAGAGGGAACAGTGCATGCAAAGATCCTGAAGTGGGAACCAGCTTGGCATTTTTCAAGAAATGGAGAGAAGAGGAAAGAGCCTCCAAAGGGCTTAGCAGCAGTGTTAGGCATAGATCTGGCCCTTGGTCATGGTTAACTCATCATAGTAATAACGCGACCTGTATCAGTTAGCTATTGCTACGGAACAAATTACCCCAGAACTTCGTGGCTTCAAAACAACAAACATTTATTATCTCATATAATTTCTGAACATCAGGAATCTGGTGGCAGATGAGCTGGGTGGTTCTGGCTCTAGGTCTCTGATGAGGCTGCAGTTAGGCTGTCTGCCGGGGCTGCCTCATCTGAAGGCTTAACTGGGGCTGGAGTCTGAGATTGGCGCCCCCATGTGGCTGGAGGTGGGAAGCCTCAGTTCCTCCCCTTGTGGGCCTTTCCAGAGGGCCACTCACATCATGGTTTACCCCCGACAGAGTGACAGAGAGAGTGACTAAGAAGGAAGCCAGTGTCTTTTATAACCTAATGTCACAAGTGACACCCTATCACTTCTGCCATATTCTATCGATCTCACAGAACTCTGGGACAACGTTGGAAGGACCACCCAAGGCTTGAATACCAGGATGTGGGGTCACTGGGGGCCATCTAGGAGGCTGACCCTTCCTGAGTGACTTCCAGTCATTGGGCTCAGAGCTTTCCATACGTTAACGCAACTCAGCTCCCTGAAACAATCCCATAAGTGGGCTTATTATCATCCTTATAGGCAGTATAGTCTTGTGGTTATGCACATAGCCTCAGCCTCTACAACCAGACAGCTTGGGCTCAAATCCCAGCTCTGGGAATTCCCTGGTGGTCCAGTGGTTAGGACTCTATGCTTCCACTGCAGGGGGTGCAGGTTTGATCCCTGGTTGGGGAACTAAGATCCCGCATGCCTTTTGGACAAAACAAACAAACAAACAAACAAATCCCAGATCTATCACCGGCTGTGTGACTTGGGGCAAATGACTTCACTTCTCTGGCTCACCTTCTTCCTCTGTGAATGGGGAAAATAGTAGCAGCTACCCGCTGGGTGACACCAGGCAGGCGCCTCTGCTGTCCTCTTGCAGAGGAGGAGAGGGAAGGTGGTGGAGGTGAGAAGTCTTGCCCAAGGTCAAGGTCTGGTGATAGGTCTGGTGGGTTTTGAAGGCATGGGGTGGGGGGTTGTCTGGGCCGCCTCCCAGAGCCCCCTTTTTGGTGATAACCATATCTTTTTGCTTCACAGGTCTGCTCTGCAGCCCCCAGGGGACCTAGTACCCGTGAGCAGGTAGGGACACCGGGCCTGCAGCGCAGGGGGGGCGGCGTGTGGAACATGACTCCATCACCCAGTGTTTCTCACGCCGCCGGAGGCCACACCCACCTGCGCCCATGGCCAGCACAGGCCCGTCCCTTTCTGGCGCCTTTGACATTCTAGGCGCGGCGGGCCAGGATAAGCTCTTGTATCTTAAGCACAAACTGAAGACCCTGCGGCCAGGCTGCCGGGGGGCGGACCTCCTGCATGCCATGGTGCTCCTAAAGCTGGGCCAGGAGACCGAGGCCAGGATCTCCCTGGAGGCGCTGAAGGCGGACGCTGTGGCGAAGCTGGTGGCCCGCCAGTGGGCTGGTGTGGACAGCACTGAGGCCCCAGAGGAGCCCCCAGACGTGTCCCGGGCCGTTGCCAGGGTGTACCACCTTCTTGCCGAGGAGAGGCTGTGTCCAGCGCCAATGCGGGAGGAGGCCTACCGCGCAGCCATCCGTGCTTTCAGGTCCAGGGACGACCCCCAGCTGGGGGAGCTCCAGGAAGAGGCACGAGACCGGTGCGGATGGGAGGTCCTTAGGGACCTGGAGGGCACCCAAACTCTCCACTCCGATCTGGGGTGCCTCCTGCCGTCCTCGGCATCACCCTCCGGGACCCGCAGCCATCCGTGGCCCATCGAGGACCTTTCGGAGTGGAGCAGAGGGCATTCCCTGAGATCCACCGGCAGCCCCGCCTCCCTGGCCAGCAACTTGGAAATTAGTCAGTCGCCCACCATGGCCCTCCTCAGCAGTCACCACAGCCCCCACGGGCCCAGCAAGCTGTGTGACAAGCCCCGGCCCAGCCCAGTGCCCGAGCCTGCCCCTATGGGCTGCCAGGAGCCCGAGGAGATGAGCTGGCCCCCATCAGTGGAGGCTGCCAGGCCCCCGGCGCGGCCAAACAGCCCAGCCCCCAGGCTTCCCGAGGTGGCCGCAGATGCATGCCCCGCCAGCCTGCACGACCCCCCGGAAGCTCCGAAAACCAGCACTCACCACCCGGTGGAGTGCACGGATGTGCCAGCAGCTCCCAAATCTCTCCCCTCGCGTTCCAGAAACGCCTGCCCTGTCGCGGATCAGTCGCCAATCCAACTTTCAGAGGAAGACACCACTTACCCGGCGGCTCAGCCACGCCCACCGACTCCATCGGCCCCCAAAACGTCCTCTCCCTTTTCGTCTCCATCGACCCCTCCTAAGGCTCACCCTACCGTCTCGAAGCCAGGGCCCCCTCCTCCTGAGCTGGAGTCGCCAGAGCAGAAATTCTATAACTTTGTGGTGCTGCACGCTGGCGCTGACGAGCACATCGCGTTGCGCGTGCGCGAGAGGCTGGAGGCCCTGGGCGTGCGCGACGGCGCCACGTTCTGCGAAGATTTCCAGGTGCCAGGGCGCGGCGAGCTGCACTGCCTGCAGGACGCCTTAGACCACTCGGCCTTCACCATCCTGTTGCTCACCTCCAACTTCGACTGCCGGCTGAGCCAGCACCAGGCGAACCAGTCTCTGATGAGCAGCCTCACGCGGCATGGGTGGCAGGATTGCGTGATCCCCTTCCTGCCCCTGGAGAGTTCCCTGACCCAGCTCAGCCCCAGCACGACCAGCCTGCTCAACGCCCTGGTGTGGCTGGACGAGCACTCCCCGATCTTCGCCAAGAGGGTGGCCAACACCTTCAAGTCCCAGAAGCTGCGGGCCCGCAAGGCCAAGTGGAGGAAGGAACAGGATATCCGGGCCCTGCAGGAGCAGAGCAAACACCTGGAGGGTGAGTGGCAGCAGGCAGCGGCGTGGAGTGCCGCGCACTCGGCTTACCTCCATAACTACCTGTCGTACCAGATGCAGATGGAGAAGCTCCAGGTAGCTTTCGGGAACTACATGCCATTTGAGACTCAGCTGCCTTCTGTGCCTCAGGTGCCCTTTGGGGGACCGGGGACCCTGGGAGCCCCACCACCACCCTTTCCCACGCGGCCGGGCCATCAGCCGCCGCCCCTGCCTCCTTGGCTGGCGGGCATGCCCCCACCGGCCTTCCCGCAGCCCCCGGTGGCTTTCCCGCAGCCCCAGGCCTTCCCGCAGCCCCCGGACTTCCCACAGACTTCACCCGTGCACTCTCAGGGGCTGCAGCCCCTCATCATACACCATGCGCAGATGGTACAACTGGGACTCAACAACCACATGTGGAACCAGAGAGGGATGCAGGCGCCCGAGGACAAGACGCCAGAAACGGAATGACCAAGTGACTGGACTTGATGACCTCGGCCTTGATTCCCCATCTCCAGGGGTTAGTGGAACATGGGGTCGTTTGCTACTTTCAGGACACTGCCGGGAAAATTGACCACATGACTTTCTGGCCCTTGAGGTAGCCAGAATTGGATGTGTTTACAAATTCTCAGTCAATCCCTCCCTCTCTCTGGACCGTGGTGGTGGGGAATGGGTTGGAGGTATGGGTATGGTGTTTTAATTGTAATAAATATTTATTGAATGCTTTGACAGTGCCATTGTCCTCTGGGAGACCTCTGCCTGGCCATTTGTCAGTATAAAAACGTGGCTGCTATTGCCATAAAAGGGACAGGAGCCAAAAGTTGTGCACGTTTGCTTTCATTTCATTGGTCAGGATGTAGTCACATGGTCCATCTCCGGCTGCAAGGGAAGCTGGGAAATGTAGTCTTCTGATGGGTCACGTGCTTTGCCAAAAGTGTTGGTTCTAATGCCAGAGAAGGAGGAGAGAAAAGACATTGTGAGTACATTTAGCTGTTTCTGTTGCAGCCCTTTTTGGGGGAAGCGGGGGTCTGCCTTGATGCTCCCACCAAGGCTGGGCTCTGATCACACTGTGTAATCTTCAGCAAATGCCTTCACCTCTCTGAGCCTCTGCTTTCTTATCTGAGAAATGGGTTTATGAGGCCATTGTTCCAAGGTCATCAGCAGATCGTGCGATAACAGTGAAATACCAGGGACAGTGTAAGTGCTCATTAACTTTGTGCCTGATATGAAGGGGATTAATCTTTTTCAGGGTCTCAGATCTTTTGAGAATAAGAATAGAATTAATATTTGTTGAGCACTCACTGTTTATCCGTCTTGGAGGCTTTAAATCTAAACCTTTTTTTTTTTTTTTTTAATTTTTGGACTCACTGCACGGTATGCGGAATCTCCCTGACCAGGGATCTCCCCAACCAGGGAATCGAACCCGCGCCTCCTGCAGTGGAAGCGCAGTCTTAACCACTGGACCACCAGGGAAGTCCCATCTAAACGTACTTTAATCCTCAAAAATGACCCCCCCACGGTAGAAGCTTCTGTTGCTAGTCCCCATTTTACAGATGGGGAAAACCGAGGCAGAGAGAGGTGAATTCTCGTCCCCAAAGTCACACAGATCAGAAGTGGGGAGATTGCAATGAAGTAGTCGGATTTCCAAGGGAGGGAATGAAGGCCAGCCCAGGAAGGGCATATGTGGGCCAGGTGAGCCGGGAAGCTGCAGGCCTCCTCTCGCCCAACAGCGTGATTTGAACACTGACTTAGCATGTCCTTTCCTCCTCCACCAGCCACCCCAAAGGGCGGGCCTGGTGTGAGTCACCCAGACTGTCACGCACCACTTACTATTTTAGTCACTGACTCAGATTTTGTCGAAGGTCTGCTTCCGGCTTCCCTGCCATGACATGAAACTTGGGGAGATTGGATTCTCCGGGTGGGGTTGTGGAAACAGACAGTTTCTTTTCTTTTCTTTTTGGCCACTCTGGCGTGGCTTGCAGGATCTTATTTCCCCGACCAGGGAACGAGCCTGGGCCACGGCAGTCTCAACCATTGGACCACCAGGGAATTCCCAAACAGGCGGTTTCAGATCACTAAGGCTAGAGTCAGCTGCAGTTAACAGGCCATTTTTGCAGTTGACCAATATTTATTGAGCTCCTACTGTGTGCCAGGATTGTCCCAGACACTGGGGTGCAGTGGGGGTGAAGACAGATGTGAACCGTCCCCTGCTCTCTTTTCAATCGCAGGTAGAGGCGGAGGGACGGGAGCGGTGAATGAATCATCAAATGAGGAAGCAAGATAATTTCAGAAACTGAGGAGACTTCAGAAGAAATAAACTGGGCATGCACAGTGATGGGGGTGCCTCAGGAGGAAGAACTTTGGCCCAGGTGGCCAGGAGGGCCTCTCTGAGGAGGTGGCATTAGAGCCAAGACCTGGAGGAAGAGCTTGGGAAGGAAGGGTTAGATCTTCTGGGCAGAGGAAACAGGGAGTGCAAAGGCCCTGGGGCAGGACCATGCCTGCATTGTTGCATGAACAGCAGCAAGGATGGGCAGAGTGAGTGAGGAGGAGAGAGGGAGGTGAGGGCCAGGAGGGGATGGAGCAGTTCGTGCAGGACCTTGTGGGTCTCAGGGAGGACTTGGGCTTTTACCCCCAGGGAGGTGGAACCCTGGAGGACTGTGGGCAGAGCAGGGGTGGGGCCTGACTCAGGTGTTCATGGGCGCCCTCTGGCTGGGGCAGGGAGGGCAGACTGGGGAGCAAGGGTGGAAGCTGGGGGCCCAGAGGGGACTGGTCCAGGCCAGTGAGGATGGGGGCTGGACCGGGTGGAGGCAGAGGAGGGAGAAGTGGGCCCATTTAGAATGTGCGCCCCTATTTCATCCCTGAGATGTTGTGAGTGGCAAGTCACAGTCCTTTTCTGGGCCTCATCTTTCTCACCTGTACCATGGACGTAGTGACCTCCAGTCTGGAACTCCAGTACCTACATGTCCCTGTGTCAACCCAGTGTATTTATTTATTTTTATAAATTTATTTATTTATTTAATTTTAATTTTTGGCTGCATTGGGTCTTCGTTGCTGCGCGTGGGCTTTCTCTAGTTGCGGCGAGTGGGGGCTACTCTTCGTTGCGGTGCACAGGCTTCTCATTGTGGTGGCTTCTCTTGTTGCAGAGCATAGGCTCTAGGCGTTCAGTAGCTGTGGCTTGTGGGCTCTAGAGCACAGGCTCAGTAGTTGTGGCACACGGGCTTAGTTGCTCCGCGGCATGTGGGAACTTCCTGGACCAGGGTTCGAACCCGCGTCCCCTGCATTGGCAGGCGTATTCTTTCTTAACCACTGTGCCACCAGAGAAGTCCCCAACCCCGTATATTTAAAGGATGATCATTTTGAAAGCCCTGGGCTGAGGGCTTTACATGCTGGATGAACACACTTAATCCTCTCAACAGCCCCAGGAGCTAGACACAATGTTCCCAATTTACAGATGAGGAAACTGAGGCCAGGAGGGGTGACATCATTTATCCAAGGTCACACAGCTTATAAGTAGCCTTCTGGGGCAGGAGAAGGAGCCAGGCATCTCTCTACTGGATTCTAGCCCATACGGAGACTCTGCAGCCTGTTAATTTATGACCTCCATTTTTTATTTTTATTTTTATTTTATTTTATTTTTTGGCTGTGCTGCACAGCATGTGGGATCTTAGTTCCCCAACCAGGGATCGAATTGGTGCCCCCTGCACTGGAAGTGCAGAGTCTTAACCACTGGACTGCCAGGGAAGTCCCTAGATTTTTAAAATTCTTTGAAATATTACCGTTCATTTTGTTACTTGTTAATTTGTGGCTTCTCTACTACACCCTGCCCACCCTGAGAGAGCTGGGGGCCCATGTGTCTTGGTCACTGCAGTATTTTCAGAACCCAGCACAGGATGTGGCACACAATAACTGTTCAGTAAAGTGAATCCTTCTGACAAATAATTAGTGAGCACCTACTGTGTGCAGACCATGCTGGGTGCCCTGGACACAGACCTGGTCCCTGTCCCCATGGAGCTCACTGAGCAGTGAGTGGAGAGGACATGGATTCCTCCATCCATTTAGCCAACCAACATTTATTGAGCTTCTACTGTGTGCAGGCCCTTGGGCACAGGGATGACTGAGTAGTCACCCTCTCAGGTGACCTGAGACACCCCCATTCTGTCCTCTCAGGGCTCACTGTCCAGTGCCAGAGACAGAGTTACGGGGAGATCAGGCCTGTGATGAAGTGTAGGGGGCTGTGGAGGCCCAAAGTGGACCCTTGACCAGCCTGGGGGGAATTAAGAGAATCTTCTGCAAGGAGGAAGTAAGCTGACACCCGAGGCCTAAGTCGGAATGAGCCATTGGTGGGGAAGAGTGTCCCTGGGGGTGGGCACAGCATGGGCAAAGGCCTGGAGGGGAGACCACGTAGGGAAGGGCTTCACACACGGCCACAATTCCTGCTGCCCCAGCGCCCCCTGGTGGCAGCACCCCCTCGGAGGCCAGCCTACCCCACATGGCCCCGTGGGCCTGGGGTATTTCCTGGAAAAGTCCCATGCCCCCTCTTGGCCAAACAGCCTTAAAGAAAAAATAGGGGAAAATGTTTTGAAAAGTTTCCCCTTTTTTCTTTATATATTTTAGATGTGTGACTTTTTTTTTCTTGGCCACGCTGCATGGCACGTGGGATCTTAATTCCCTGAACAGGTATGGAACCCGGGCCCTTGGCAATGGGAGCACAGAGTTCCTACCACTAGACCACCAAGGAATTCCCTAAAATCCGTTTTAAATTGCACTTCTCTAATCCTCTCCTCTGCTCTGACTTACTTTATATAAGATAATAATAATAACAAGCACAAACACTTCGAGAAAACTTACTATGGGCCAAGGAGTGCTCTAAGAGCTTTAGTGTAATCCTTACCACATCCTTACAATACCCTTAAGAGGTGGATTTCATTATTCCCATTTACAGATGAGGAAACAGGCTCAGAGAGGTTAAGTAATCTGGCCAAGGTCACACAGCCTATAAGGAACAGAGATTCTAATGAAAAATATAACATGCATTTTTTTTGGTTATGAGAATTATGTTATTTTTTAAGTGTACACTTCAGTGGTTTCTAGTATATTTCACTATATTGTGTAATCATCACCACTATGTAATTCCAGAACATTCTCGTCACTCCAAAAAGAAGCCAAGTCCCCATTAGCAGTCACTGGGCATTCCCCTCCTCAGCCCCTGGCAATCACAAATCTGCTTTCTGTCTCTGGATTTGCCTATTCTGGATGTTTCATATAAATGGGATCACACACTATGTGGCCTTTGGCGTCTGGCTTCTTTTATTCAGCAGAACATAAACTTGCATTCCTAGGCCACCCCCATTATCAGGAGCACTGGTCACCACTCTGTGTGTCATTCTTTTTCATGGCTGCATAGTATTCCACCTCCAGAGAGCCCCTTCATAACCAGTATGAGAAACACCCTTGGAACCTTCATTGCTAGAGCAGAGGGGTGCCTAGGGGTCAGTTAGGCAATCCACTGCAAAGCAGAACAAAACTATGAGAAATCCTACTTTTATTTTTATTTTCTGGTTGCACCATATATACCAGGTGTGCCCAGGCTCTCGGGTCAGTGAGATTATCAATCAACAAACACACATCTGGGCAGAGTTATTTGCCAGGGTGCTGGTGTGGAGGTTTGCAGATGGCCCGCAATGAGGCAGTAAGCGTCTGTTTATTCTCTTTCTTCTAGAAGCATCTGCTTCCTACCAGGGTCTGGTGCTTGTGCTGGGCCTTTGCCAGGGGTCGTTGTGACACTGGAGCTCAAGGTTACCCTCACCCAGACCCCGGCCAGGCAGGGCCTCGGGAAACTGAAAGTCCAGTGGAGCAAGAAGGAGGAAGTTTCTGCAGGCTCTGCAGCCAACACCCACCTCCATGCCCCACTCCTCTGCCCATGCTAATAAAGGGCCTTCTGGAAGGTAGGGTCACCCCTGAGAAGGGCCAGGGTGGGATTTTTCCTGCAGTGTTTGCTCCAGTATCAGCCCTCTTTCCTCCCAAGGCTGCAGAAACTGCCCTGGTCAAGGTCATGGGTACCTTTGAGTTGTTAAGTCCAGCGGTCACTTCTCTGTCCTCCTCCCCCTCTCCGAGGCGTCTGACCGGGCCAGTCGGCCTCCTTCTAAGAACTGCATTCTCACATGGTCCCCGGGCCCCATACTCCTCCTCCCCCCCGCCCCGCTCTCCCTCCCACCCACTTACCCACCCACCCACCCACCCACCTCTCCTGAACCCCCTCGGGCTTCTCCCCTCCCCCACCCCACCCCTCCCCTCCCTGGCGGCCTCGTCTATGCCCTCAGCCCTGTCTCCAGCTTGGACCTCCTCTGAGCTCCAGACTCAGGGTGCAGCTGCCCCTCTATGTCTCCACTTGGGGGGTTCACGGGGGTCTCACACTCAACACCGCCACGTGGTGTCTGACCATCCTCGCTAACCTGCTCCTCCCACGTCTCATCTTTGCTGACGGAAGCTCCGTCCTGGCAGTTGCTCAGCGAGAACCTGGGAGTCACCCTAGACTGACCTGTCAGCCAGTCCTCCTGCTTCTGCTTTCAAAAAACTGTGCAGAATCCACCCACTTCTCTCCCCTCCTCTGCCCCTACATGGACCAGCGCGGTCAGCTGCACCCTGGTCCCTGGACTCCCATCCTCGTCCCCACAGTCTGTCCTACCTGCAGCAGCCACCAGAGGGCGCCCGTGAGCACCTGAGTCAGGCTCCGACCCCTCCTCTGCCCACGGCCCTCCAGGGCTCCCACCTCTTTTGCAGTAAAAGCCCAAGTCATCCCTGTGGCCCACAAGGCCCTGCACGACCGGTCCCGTCCCCTCCCTGCCCTCCCCTCCTCCCTCTCTCCCCCTTGCTCACTCTGCTCCAGACACACGGGCCTCCTCCCTGTTCTTCCAACACTCCAGGCGTGGTTCTGCCTCAGGGCCTTTGCACGTGCTGTTCCCGCTGCATGGTGTCTTTCCTCCAGATTCCTCCATAGCTCCCTCTCTCACTTCCTCCAGATCTTTGCTCAAATGTCATTCTCTCAATGGAGGCTTCTGTGAGCCCCCCATTTAAAATGCATTTACAGTAGCACCCACCAATCCCCCTGACTCTGCTCTATTTGTTTTTTTTTTTAAGATTCATTTATTTGTTTCATTGGTTGGTTGCTCTGGGTCTTAGTTGCGGCACGTGGGTTCCTTTGTTGTGGCAGGTGGGCTCCTTAGTTGCAGCATGCAAACTCTTAGTTGTGGCATGCATGTGGGATCTAGTTCCCTGACCAGGGATCGAACCCAGGCTCCCTGCATTCGGACTGCGGAGTCTTATCCACTGTGCCACCAGGGAAGTCCTGCTCTATTTTTTCATAACACTTAGCACTTTTGGACAAATGTAAGTCACTTATTCATTGCACACTTTGTTATTGGCCTTCTTCGCGAGGACACGAATTTTGTCTGACTTCACTGCTGGATCTTGGGACTGGCACACAGTAGGCGCTCAATAAATGAACAGGCATACCTTGTTGTATTGTGTTTCACTTTATTGCCCTCTGCAGATATTGCGTTTTTCCAAATTGAAGGTCTGTGGCAACTCTGCGTCAAGCAAGTCTATCGGCGCCATTTTTCCAACAGCATTTGCTGCCTTCGTATCTCTGTGTCACATTTTGGTAATCCTTGCAAAATTTCAAACATTGTCATTGTGAGTATATTTGTTATGATGATCTGTGATCAGTGATCTTTGACATTACTATTGTAATTGTTTTGGGGCACCAATTACTATTGTAATTGTTTGGGGCAGATGGTGAACTTAATTGATAAATGTGGTGTGTTCTGACCGCCCCACCCACTGGGTGTTCCCCCATCTCTCCCCCTCTCCTTGGGCCTCCTTACCCCCTGAGACACAACCATACTGAAATTAGATCAGTTAGTAACCCTACAATGGCCTCTAGGTATTCCAGTGAAAGGAAGAATCACACGTCTCTTTAAATCAAAAGCTAGAAATGAGGGACTTCCCTGGTGATGCAGTGGTTAAGAATCTGCCTGCCAGTGCAGAGGACATGGGTTCGATCCCTGGTCCGGGAAGATCCCACATGCCGCAGAGCAACTAAGCCCGTGCGCCACAACTACTGAGCTCGTGAACCACAACTACTGAAGCCCATGTGCCTCGGGCCCGCACACCGCAGTGAAGAGTAGCCCCCGCTCGCCACAGCTAGAGAAAGCCCGCGTGCAGCAATGAAGACCCAAAATAAATAAATAAATAAAATTTTAAAAAGAGCTAGAAATGATTAATCTTAGTGAGGAAGGCATGTCAAAAGCTGAGACAGGCCAACAGCTGGGCCTCTTGTTACAAATAATTAGCCAAGCTGTGAATGTAAAGGAAAAGTTCTTGAAGGAAATTAAAAGTGCTACTCCAGTGAACACACGAATGATAATAGAGTGAAAGAGCCTCCCTGCTGATAGGGTAGAAGTTTTCGTGGTCTGGATAGAAGATCAAACCAGCCAGAACATTCCCTTAAGCCAAAGCCTCATCCAGAGCAAAGCCCTAACTCTCTTCGATTCTGTGAAAGCTGAGAGAGGTGAGGAAGCTGCAGAAAAACGTGTGAGGCCAGCCGAGGTGGGTTCATGAGGATGAAGGAAAGAAGCCATCTCTATAACAGGAAGGTACAAGGTGAAGCAGCAAGTGCTGGTGTAGAAGCTGCAGCAAGTTCTCCAGAAGATCTAGTTAAGATCATTCAGGAAGGTGGCTACACTAAACAGATTGTCAATGTAGATGAAACAGCCTTCTATTTTTTTTGTTTTTTTCCGGCCATGCTGCGTGGCATGCGGGATCTTAGTTCCCTGACCGGGGATGGAACCTGTGCCCACTGCAGTGGAAGCACAGAGTCCTAACCACTGTACTGCCAGGGAATTCTCATCAGCCTTCTATGACTGGAAGAAGATGCCATCTAGGACTTTCATAGCCAGAGAGGAGAAGTCAATGCCTGGCTTCCAAATTTCAAAGGTCAGGCTGGCTCTCTTGTTAGGGGCTAATGCAGCTGGTGACTTTCAGTTGAAGCCAATGCTCATTTACCATTCCCCAAATCCTAGGGCCCTTCAGAATTATGCTCAATCTACTCTACCTGTGCTCTGTAAATGGAACAACAAAGCCTGGATGGCAGGACATCTGTTGACAACACGGTTTACTGAGTATTTTTTTTTTTTTTTTTTTTTTAAGTTGTAATTTTTTTTTTTTTTTTTTTTTTTTTTAATGAGGATCTTGAATCAGATGCGTATGTTTGATTGATTGATTGATTGATTGATTTTGGCTGTGTTGGGTCTTCGTTTCTGTGCGAGGGCTTTCTCCAGTTGTGGCAAGCGGGGGCCACTCTTCATCGCGATGCGCGGGCCTCTCTCGTTGCGGAGCACAGGCTCCAGACGCGCAGGCTCAGCAGTTGTGGCTCACGGGCCCAGCCGCTCTGCGGCATGTGGGATCTTCCCAGGCCAGGGCTCGAACCCGTGTCCCCTGCATTAGCAGGCAGATTCTCAACCACTGCGCCACCAGGGAAGCCCTTACTGAGTATTTTAAGCCCACTGTTTTAAGCCCCTGTGGTCCCTCCCCCCACTCCCCGCCATGTCCTCAGCCTGCCTTTGTCTGTGGAAAAACTTTAGCCAAAGAATAAGCTTATTCAGAGAAGTGAGAAAAATGCAGAAACAAAGGAAAACAGTCCAACAAGACTAACTAATAATAGTCATTAAGCATAGTTAAGGACTTTTAGTTCCTTCTCAAGGGCTATAGATAATATTTTGAGCCCTATCCCGTGAGCTGTCTTGTAGAGACCGAAACCTCCACCAGGTGGAAGAAGTTAACTACATGATGACCAGACTGTGGCCATGACATAAGCTGCCACAATTCCAAGAATTGGCCTCAAGGAAATGGGAAAGAAACGACCCTGACACTGAAGATTAACTGTACTTAAAGTAATCAAGATGATGCAGATCAAACCACCGCATGATCAATTTCAAGATGACTGTCAGAGCTGCCTGTGCTGTTTCTGCGTGTAGCACCCTCCCTCCGTCTATAAAAGCTCTTGCCCACTGATTGTCAGTGGGGGGCGAGTTGGCCTTTGGACAGTCGCCCCCCGCACCGTGGTTGCCAGTATCCGAAATAAAGCAAACTTTCCTTTCCGCCAAACGTGCCTCTTTATTGGCTTTTGAGCTGCAAGCAGCCAGACCCCACTTTTGGTTACACTACGGCTCATAGAAAAGGGTTCCTTTCAAAATATTACTGCGCATGGACAATGCACCTGGTCACCCAAGAGCTCCGACAGTGATGGACAATGAGATTCATGTTGTTTTCATGCTTGCTAACACAATATAGGGAAGAAACTTTGTATTCTATTACAAGTTAATCACTAAAGGGATGTTGCCTGTAAACTTAAATTATACATAATGGCCCATCTCTGGGAACCCGGCCTCCCATGAGCGTTAAGCTAAAACACCTTAGTTCAGCTCGCAGGAAACCTCCTGACCAGGCCCACCTGTGAGCGGCTGCAGGCAGGAAGAAATTAACACAACCCAGAACCAGAACTTTACCCCCGCCCCTTCTAGTATAAAAGAACCCAGAATTCTAACTCGGGGAAGGTGGTTCTTTGGGACACTAGTCAACCACCTCCTCCGTCTGCTGGCTTTCCAAGTAAAGTCGCTATTCCCTTCCCCAGCACCTCATCTCTTGATTTATTCACCTGTCGTGCAGCGAGCAGCACAAGCTTGGATTCGGTAACAAAACAACATCCGTGCTGCAGCCCATGGAGCAAGGAGTCATTAAGACTTTCATGTCTTATTCTTTAAGAAATTCATTTTTGGGAATTCTCTGCAGTCCAGTGGTTAGGACTCTGCACTTTTCATTGCCCGCGGGTTTGATCCCTGGTCAGGAAACTAAGATCCCACAAGACGGGCGGTGCAGCCAAAACAAAAGGAAAAAAAAAAGAAGTACATTTCTCAAGGCTACAGCTGCCATGGACGGTGATTCCTCTGATGGATCTGGGCAAAATCAACTGAAAACCTTCTGGAAAGGATTGACCATTCTAGATGCCATGAAGACCATTCGTGATTCATGGGAAGAGGTTAGAGTATCAACATGAACAGGAATTTGGGAGAAGATGCCAACGCTCATGGATGACTTTGAGGGGTTCAAAACTTCAGTGGAGGAAGTCACTGCAGATGCTGTGGAAATAGCAAGAGAACTAGAATTGGAAGTGGAGCCTGAAGATGGGACTGAGTTGCTGAAATCTCAGGATAAAACTTTCACAGGTGAGGAGTTGCTTCTCGTGGATGAGCAAAGAGAGTGGTTTCTGGAGATGAAAGCTACCCCTGGTGTAGACACTGTGATGACTGTTGAAATGACAACAAAGGATTTAGGATATGACAGAAACTTAGTTGATAAAGCAGCGGCAGGGTTTGAGAGGACTGACTTCAGTTTTGAAAGAAGTTCTGCTGCGGGTAAAATGCTGTCAAATAGCACAGCACGCTCCAGAGAAATCGTTCATAAAAGGAAGAGTCAATTGATGCAGCGAAGTTCACTGTTGTCTTTTTTCAAATTAATTAACTAATTAATTATTTTACTGTTGTCTTATTTTAAGAAATCGCGGCAGCCACCCCAGCCTTCAGCAACCGTCACCCTGATCAGTCAGCAGCCATAGAGGCCAGACCCTCCACCAGCAAAAAGATTACGGCTCGCTGAAGGCGCAGATGATGATTAGCATTTTTTAGCAAGAACGTATTTTTAAATGAAGGTACGTACATTTTTTAAAAATTTTTATTTACTTATTTTTGGCTGTATTGGGTCTTCGTTTCTGTGCGAGGGCTTCCTCTAGTTGCGGCAAGCGGGGGCCACTCTTCATCGCGGTGCGCGGGCCTCTCACTATCGCGGCCTCTCTTGTTGCGGAGCACAGGCTCCAGACGCGCATGCTCAGTTGTGGCTCACGGGCCTAGTTGCTCCGCGGCATGTGGGATCTTCCCAGACCAGGGCTCGAACCCGTGTCCCCTGCATTGGCAGGCAGATTCTCAACCACCGTGCCACCAAGGAAGCCCGGTACGTACATTTTTAAAAGACATAATGCTATGGCACACTTAGACTACAATGTAGCGTAAACATAATTTATATGCACTGGGAAACCCCAAAATTCATGTGACTCGCTTTATTCCAATATTCACTTTATTGCTATGGACTGGACCTGAACCCACTGTATCTCTGAGGTCTGCCTGAATCTGAATTATCGCTTAAGTCTGTTTTTATCTTTAAAACAACCTCTTTTTAAAATTATTTATTTTTATTGGAGTATAGTTGGTTTACAGTGTGTTATTTTCTGGTGTACAGCAAAGTGATTCAGTTATGTATACGTATGTATATATATATTTCACATTCTTTTCCATGATGGTTTATTACAGAATATTGAATCTAGTTCCCCGTGCTATACAGTAGGTCCTTGTTGTTTATCTATTTTATATATAGTAGTTTGTATCTGCTAATCCCGAACTCCTAATTTATCCCTCCCCCACTCCCTTTCCCCTTTGGTAATCGTAAATTTGTTTTCTATGTCTGTGAGTCTGTTTCTGTTTTGTAAATAAGTTCATTTGTATCATTTTTTTTAGATTCCACATATAAGCGGTATCATATGATATTTGTCTTTCTCTGTCTGACTTACTTCACTCAGTATGACAATCTCTAGGTCCAACCATGTTGCTGCAAATGGCACTATTTCATTCTTTTTTTATGGCTGAGTAATAGTCCGTTGTGTGTGTACATATATTTATTTATTATTTATTTATTTATATATGACATCTTTATCCATGCATCTGTCGATGGATACTCAGGTTGCTTCCATGTCTAGACAATTGTAAATAGTGCTGCTGTGAACATTGGGGTGCATGTATCTTTTTGAATTAGAGTTTTCTCCATATATATGCCCAGGAGTGGGATTGCAGGATCATATGGTAGTTCTGTTTTTAGTTTTTTAAAATTTATTTATTTATTTATTTATTTATTTATTTTTGGCTGCATTGGGTCTTAATTGCTGTGCGTGGGCTTTCTCTAGTTGCGGCGAGCAGGGGCTACTCTTCGTTGCGGTGTGAGAGCTTCTCATTGCACTGGCTTCTCTTGTTGCAGAGCACGGGCTCTAGGTGTGCAGGCTTCCTTAGTTGTGGCACATGGGCTCAGTAGTTGTGGCTCGCGGGCTCTAGAGTGCAGGCTCAGTAGTTGTGGTGCACAGGCTTAGTTGCTCCGCGGCATGTGGGATCTTCCTGGACCAGGGCTTGAACCCGTGTCCCATGCATTGGCAGGCGGATTCTTAACCACTGCGCCACCACGGAAGCCCTGTTTTTAGTTTTTTTAAGGAACCTCCATACACTCATCTACAGTAGCTGCATCAATTTATATTCCCACCAACAGTGTAGGAGGGTTCCCTTTTCTCCACACCCTCTCCAGCATTTGTTATTTGTAGACTTTTTAATGATGGCCATTCTGACCAGTGTGGGGTGATACCTCGTAGTTTTGATTTGCATTTCTCTAATAATTAGTGACGTTGAGCATCTTTTAATGTGCCTATTGGCCATCTGTATATCTTCTTTGGAGAAATGTTAATTTAGGTCTTCTGCCCATTTTTCACTTGGGCTCTTTGTTTTTTTTGTTATTGAGTTGTATGAGCTGTTTGTATATTTTGGAAATTAAGCCCTTGTCAGTCGCATGGTTTGCAAATATTTTCTTGCAGTCCGTATGTAGGTCGTCTTTTCGTTTTGTTTATGGTTTCCTTTGCTGTGCAAAACAACCTCTTGATCCATGTTCCCTTCTTGCCTGTGGGTGAATGGTTCCATTCATTCATTCTGCCATCCATTCATTCATTTACTGAACAGTGTGTATTGGCACCTACTGTATGCCAGGGACGGTTTCAAATCAGGGGACACTGTTGATTAAAGCAGACCCTGTTCCTACCCTCTTGGGGCTCACAGATCCGTGCGGGAGACATTAGACTAGGCTGTTAACAACCGAGGTGGTCCGGGGTGTGATGGGGGATGGTAGGGGGAGGGGAGAGCGGCTGTGGGAGGCTTCCCGGAAGGCATCACTCCAGGGAAAAAGGGTACTCCAGGTGGGGAGGGGGGAGGCACAGACCAAGGGTTGGGAGGAGTCAGTGTGATCCCACCCTCGTGCAAGACCTGTCCCCCCACCTCCCCCAGAACAGGATGCTTCCTTTATTCGTGGGGACCCAGAAGATACTGCGATGAGCATTTGGTGCCACCAGGGGGTGCCGTCGGACAACAGTTCCTGCCTCTCCTCCTTACCCAACCCCGGGCTGGCGACGGCCTTCCTCCTAAGAGAGCCCAGAGGGGCAGGACCCCCAGAGAGTGCCAAGTTCCAGGCCATGCCAAAGGCCGCTCTCCCTGATTACAACCTCCGTAAATAACAACAACCGCAGCCGTATAAATATGCCCATTAACTGGGTGTTTGGAAATCCTTCAGTCGAATGCTGTTGGGAACCAGAGCCCAGAGAGGGCAGACACCTGCCTTAGGTCACACAGCAAGTCCTACCCCTGCCTGGCCTACACAGTGTCTCCTCCCAACCCCAAATGCCCCTGGGTGGGGATCTTTATTTTTAACCTGGTCAGTGGACACCGCCTTTTTATAGCCCTGGGAGGCGCCCAGGGTTTCCAATTTCCAAAGGAAGTTTTTTTTAAAATTGTTCTCTTCCCAAGAAAAGGAACTGCCTGACCTCTCAGAGGGGCCTGGCCCAATCTCTTATTTTCCCTGAGGCTCCCTGGGGTCCCTCAGACCCCTCACCAGGTGCTATGCCCATTCCCACCCCTTGCTGGGTCTTAAGAGTCCCCTTCCGTCATTTGGGGCCATCATGCTCTCTGGCAGCCTCCTGAGGATTCCCAAACTTTGCTTACCTGTCTATCTGTCCTCAGCATCTTTGCTGGCCATCTGCCCTCTTGTTTACTTAATTTCTTTCCTATTCATTGAGTCCTTTTTTTATTTTTAAAATATTTATGTATGTATTTATTTATTTTGGCTGCACCAGCTCTTAGTTGCAGCATGCAGGATCTAGTTCCCTGACCAGGGATCAAACCCGGGCTCCTTGCATTGGGAGCACGGAGTCTTACCCACTGGACCACCAGGGAAGTCCCTCCTTGAGTCCTTTAATATTTTTCTTTAAACAGGTTTAAAAAACAGCTCTTCCCCACCCCACCCCCCGCCCCGGAATTAGATACTGGTGATGGTTGCAAAACCTTGAGATTATACTAAAGCCACTAATTGTACACTTTAAAATGATCAATTTTATCTCAGAAAAAGATTGTAAAAAATACGAACTTGTCTTTATTTTTAAACTTGGGTCATTTTCAGGATTAACATCTGTGAACTCACATGTTGGGAGCAGGGGGCCTAGTGACGCTTTGTTCCTCAAGACACATTCAAATAAATACACAACTACTTAAATTTTTTTAAAGTTCATCTGTGTATGGGACTTCCCTGGTGGTCCAGTGGGTGAGACTCTGCACTCCCAATGCAGGGGGCCGGGGTTCAATCCCTGGTTGGGGAACTAGATCCCGCATGCCGCAGGTAAGGACCCTGCATGCTGCGACTAAGACCCGGCACAGCCAAAATAAATAATTAATAAATAAATATTTTTTAAAAGGCTCATTCTGTGTATTATATGTATAAATGAGTGTGCAGGCAGTAGGTGCCTATAATTATGACAGCTACACTGAACATTTACTGTGTGCCAGGATGTTTTCATGGGTAAACTCATTTAATTCTTCATACAATGCTGGTAGGAAGCTGCTACCATCAACACCATTTTACAGAGGAAACTGAGGCTCAGAGAGGGGAAGTGACATTCCCAAGGTCATGTGGCCTGTGTCCTAAAGCACCACGCCACACTGTCCAATGAGCATGTTCATTCTGAGTGAGGAAACTGGACTAAATCAGAGGATTAACTGCAAGGTGGTGACGCCGGGGCAGAATCTGGAGCCCCACCTCATCTCCACCAGCACATGTGTTTCATTCAATTCTATTAAACTTTTTAAAGAACCAGCTTTTGGTTTCATTGGTTTTTCTCTATATTGTTTGCCCATTTCTATTTTATTGATTTCCACTCTTCAGTCTTTGGGTTTAATTTGTGCTGATTTTTCTAGCTTCCTAAGGTGAAACTTTAGATCAGGCATTGGCATGCTTTTGCTGTAAAGGGCTAAACAGTAAATATTTTAGGCTTTGGGGGCCAGATGGTCTCTGTTGCAATGCGATTCTGCCATTGCAGCATGAAAGCAGCCACAGGGAAGGTGTAAGCACAAGAGTGTGGCTGGATTTGGCCCATGGGCCATAGTTTGCAGATTTTGTTTTTCTTGTCTTCTAGTGCAAGCATTTAAAGCTACACATTGTCATCTAAGCACTGCTTTAGCTGCACTGCACACATTTTTCATATGTTGTGTTGTATGCTCCACTCAAAGTACTTTCTAGTTTTGTTTGTGACTTCTTCGACTGAAGCTGGGTCACAGCTGCCTACCTGCCAGCTCACTCACCTGTGTTACCTGCCTGCCCTGAGTGGTGGCTGAGTTTAAGGCTCTTTAGAAGTCAATGTTAAGCTACTTCAGCAACTCAAAGGCCTACCTTCCCCGGGACTGAAAGCCTTCTATCAGTCAACACATACTGATGGAGCTCCTACTATGTGCCAGGCATTTTCCTAAGTACCAGCTATACAGTGGTGAATGAGGCAGCTACAGTAGGGCTCCCACTAGGCCCTAGAGTCACCCCGAGTCAGGAACTCTGCTCCATTTCTCCACAGCCTGTTAAACAGCCCCACCATCCATCTACTTACTGGCTCCGGCCAAAAAACCTAGGAGTCATCTTAGACTTCTCTCCTTCCCCAAACCAATTCATCAAGTCTTGCCAGCCTTACTCCAAAGTGGATTTGAAATCTGTTCACTTCTCTCCATCCCACGGCCTCTCTCTAATCCGTTCCTCCAGCTGTAGCCAGTGATCTCAAGGCTTAAATCAGGCCATGTCTCTCCTTGGTGTGAAACTCTGCCATTGCTGCCCATAGCCCTGAGGGTAAAACCCAAGTTGCTCTTTAGGGCCTAAAGGCCCTGCACCATCTGCCTGTGTCCACCAGCTCCTCCTGCACTCCCCTCACTCACTCTGATCCAGCCACACAGGGTTCCTTGCTCTTCTTGGAACAAGTCACGTGAGTTCATTTATTCATTCAACAAATGCTTAATGAACTACTGTGAATCAGGCCCTCTTCTAGGTGCTGGGGACACAGTATGGAATGAGCTTGAGTAGTTGACATTCTAAGGAAGGGACATGATGAAAAAGCAAGGAAGGAAACAAAGAAAAAGATGATGAGGACTTCCTCGGCAGTCCAGTGGTTAAGACTTCACGCTTCCAATACAGGGCGTGCAGGGTCGATCCCTGGTCGGGGAACTAAGATCCCGCGTGCCGCGGTCAAGAAATAAATAAAATAAAATAGAATTTTTTTTTTAAAAAAAGAAGATGATGACAGGTGTTAAGACTTTAAGGATTAAGAAGGAAGTACACAGGAGGATGTGGTAGAGGCTGTCTGGGCCTGAGTTTTTAATGATGATCTGGGAGGGCTTCACGGAGGAGGTGACAATCGATGGAGACCTTTCCTTGATTAGCTTTTAATAGAAGCCATCAGGACTCAGGTCAGGGGGAGAGGGTTGCACTGGGGGATTTCAAATGTCCCGTCCAGTGTTGAGGGTCACTGTCTCTTTTGCAACCTACTAGAAACACAGTTGCTGGGGTCAGGGGAGTGAGCACTTCTCCCCCGCCTTGCAGGAGGGGTGGTGCTGCCTGCATCTGGTCTGGGTCTTGCCTAACACATGTTGTGGCAACCACTGGGTGGAATCACCCTTTGTCCAGTCCTGACTGAATTTCCTGAAGGAATCCACACCCTCACCCTTTCTCCAGGGACACAGAATTAGTGCCCTGCAGTGCCAGCCAAGTGCCACCTTCCCAGGGGCTGGTCATCTCACCTTTTGGGCCTGTGATGTGAGCCCCTGAGCAGTGCTATCTTTAACCTCGGGCCAGGACGCTCTGCTCCCTGTAAACACTGCTCAGATGACAGTCCTGGAATCCCATGGGGGCGACAGGCTCCGTGCGTGGCAAAGCCATCGGGGCTGCTCCCAAGTTGTTAGAGGGAGACTGGAAGCCCCAGAGGCAAGAGGCATTCGTTCATTCACTTACCACATGGGTCACTCAGTGGGGGCTGACACAGACCCTCCCAGGGCTCCAGAAGGTCTGAGAAAGGCATTAACCAAGTCGACAAGCCAATGAGTAGAAAGAACTTCAGACCCTGATTTCAGTTCTGCAGAGGCAGGAAGTGGGGTGGCGAGTGACAGTGAGTAGGGGCAGTGGCTCCCACTCGTGGGGTGGGCTGCATACTTTGACACCCTCAATCCTGGGCCTCAGCCTTGACCCCGGTGAGCTTGGGCAAACCCCACTCCCTCTGAGCCCCGGTCTGCTCATCTGTCAGCAAGGTGGGTCACCATCCTGGCTGTGTGGCCTCGGGCAGGCAACTGGCCTCTCTGAGCTTGTCTTGTCACTGGTAACTTGCAGGTAATCACTGACCCAGGTTGAGTCAGCCAGCACAACCCATTCCTGGGCTACTACGATTGGTCCAATCCCAGTGAACATCAGGACTTTGGCTGGCGTCTGCCATTCTGCTGGCTGCCACGTCGGGACCCAGGAGGAAGCAGATCATTGCTAAATTCTGAGCTGCTGCATCAACCCTCACCGGAAACCTGCCTGAGCTTTAAGATGGCTTTCTCTGGAGAGTCTCAGGCAAAAGTCACAATTCTCAGGTGTGAGCTTTTAAAGAAAGCATTTGGCCCAGGTCGGTTTCCCTCTTTGGCGACTCCCGACGAATACAATCTCTTAATAGCCTCAGTTTCCCCCATTTGCAAGATAGGAATAATGGTACTTATTTTCCAGGGCTGCTGTGGGCAGCCCACCCAAGCACACAGAATGGTGCCTGCCATCCAGTCAGGGCTCAATAAAAGCTGCCGGTGTACATGTTTCCCGAGAGCATCCGCTGACTCAAAATCCACTCTTCCAGGGCGACAACCGTATATTCACACCGTAGCTGAGTGGGTGTTAGCTGGTAAGTGTGGTTGGGCCCCAGTGAAACCAGGAGCTGGAGAGACCACAGCATGGTCTCCCCACTGTTCCAGGAGGTGAGGCGGCGGGGGAGATGACTGGCCTCAGGTATAGCTGGCTCAATCCTCCCCCCTGCCTCTGAGGGGGCTCAAACCCTGCCTGGAACACAGCGGGCCCTCAGGAAATACTCAATGACCCACCACCAGGGCGCTGCTGTTGGGGAGGGTTGACACTGTGAACGTGGGAGAAAAACAATTTAACCAGCGAGACGGCAGGACAAAGGGAGGGGTAGGCGCACATCAAGTTCATGCACAGACCTCCTGGGCCAGAGGGTCCATGGGCTCCATCGGGGGTCTCCGCGAAGCAGGGCTGAGCTAGGGGCCTTCCTGTTTCCTGAGCCCTTCCTCGCCTTTCCTGAGGGTCAAGCCATTCTCTTCTCTGTGGCAACCCTCCTGAAAAGCAGGGCTTTTGACTAAGTCAGTGGTTTTGTTTCTTGTTTTTTTCCTGCAGTAATACATCTCCCTAATGCACTCTGACACAACGCCCCAGGACGCAAACCGAAAGTCGGGTGGGAGCCATTAGCCTTTACATGGACCTTCCACACCTGGTGGCACCCTCTCCCTGCCTTCTCCCCCACCTGGCCCGTGCGGGACTGCCAGGCGGCCCTCTCCCCGTGTCATCCTTTTAACAACATCAGCAAGAGACTCGCAATGGACACTGCCTCGTTTCTTTATTCCGGCCTTTGGGAGGGACAGTGACAGCATTTCCCGCCTTGACGGAAGGCGAAACCTGGTCTTTCCTTGTAAAGAAAGAATGTCCTAACTAACACTGCAAATCCAAACGAGACCTAGGTCCCTCAGTGGGGCGGGACATCCAGGGACCCGATGTGGCTTCTGGAGGCTTCCGTGCAGCTGCCCCCGTCCCCTTCTGCTCCCCCAGCATGCCAAGATCACTCTCCTGCTGGCGGCGGGGCGGATGGAGGACGCCCCCGAGGGAATCTCGCTGGGGCGGGTTCTCTGGCAGGAGCGCTGGATCCCCCGAGGGATGGGAGACCAAGACTTTGTACCACCTTAGTTGGCAACCCATTCCCGACATCCACCGTCTCACCTAGCTGACTTAGTGGGTTAACAGTGTACTTGGCGTTGTCTCAGGGTCACCTGGATCCAGTTCCCCAAGCAGCTAAAAAATGGCTACAGCCACTTGGCTTGCTCGCCACACACCTGTGCCCTCCAGTGTGATTTGTGAGGCAGAAGTGACCTGCAGTTTTAACTTGGAAATCGTGAAAACCAAAGCCCAAACCAACCACGCTAGCTCTTGCTGGGTGGGAAGCGGCCGGCAAGCCCGGCTCCTTCAGTGTTTGGCCGGCTCCTCGTTTGGAAAATTACTTCTCCTTCTAGTGTGAACGGGAAGTCAGGCGGCCCAAGTAAAAGGCAAACGAGTGAAGTGTTCAGAAAGGTACCGGCACCCTCGTTTTGGGGACTGAGAGGCCGGGATGGCCCCTCCCTCTGTCAACTCTTCACCCAACGAAGCTCACTCCTGCCGGCCGTGTCGGGCCGTGTCGGGCACGACAAAACCCTCGCTGCGTCAAGTGAATTTAGCGAGCCCGACAAACCAAAATCTTAAAAAAAAAAAAAAAAAAAAGTATATGGCAGCAAAACCTCAGGACTCCTAAGCCACACCTGTAACCTGCCCACTTGGTAAATAAACGGAACACCAAACCACAAAAGCTATGCAAAGGGCAGGCCGCCCAGGCAGAGAGCCCGGCCCACAGCAGGGCGGAGGGAGCAGGTGCAAACGTGCTGTAGGGGGTAAGTCTCCCACTCCCCCCCGCCCGGGGACCCCCAGTCCTAACACTGCACTGGGCGGCTGGGTCTATCCGGCCACGTAAGGGGCAGAGGCCAGACCCGACTCTCCGTTTCTTCTTGCGTTTTTAGCAGGGGAGGATGGCGATGGCTTCAATCCCTCTGCCTCCGGGTCAGAAGGCATACCCTCAGAAACCCAGGCAGACAGGACGTGCGGGAGGTTGAGCGTCTTCTCCCTGTTGAGGATGGGCGCGCGCGCGGGCTCCTCCTCGAGAAAGTCCGTCCTCCTAGCGCGTGATCCTGAAGGCTTCTAGCACCGACAGCTCGCTGACTCCTTTCCCCTCTCCCTGCGGAGGGGAGGGGGCCGTGGAGGCGGGAGAGCCCTTCCCCCATCCCAGCCACCGGAAGTGCTCCCCTGCGGGGGCGGGGACAGGTGCGGGCCCCGCCCCTCCCGGGTTCTCCTCTGCGCCCTGTCAGTGCAGCTCGATGAAAGCCTCCAGCTCCTCGGGGATGAAGCCCTTGTAGGGGATCTTGTTTTTGTCCAGGGCGCGGGCCGCAAGGCACTGCAGGGTCACGTAGTTGAAAGGCTGAATGGTGCTCTTGGCTAGCAGCTTCTCGTCCAGCAGCTCGTAGGCCGTCTTCTTGAAGGCGTTGGTGGCGTCCATGTGGGCCCCCGCCTCGATCAGGGCGTTCATGATCCCCGGGCAGTTGTTCTGCGCCGCGATGTGCAGCGGGGTGTTGTTGTCAAAGTCCCGGCTGTCTGGGTCGGCCCCGCAGTCGAGCAGCACCTTGACCACCTGGAGGGAGGGGAACCTGCCCACCGGGTAGCGGCCCACGTTCGTGGTCTCCGCGTCCACGGCCATGTGCAGGGGGGTGAAGCCGTTCTTGCCGCGGGGGGCGCACTTGAGCAGCCGGTAGACCTTCTGATGCTTCAGGTGCTCCTGGTCAGGCGTGCACTCCACTTTCTCCAGCAGGTAGAGCAGGTGGAGGATGATGGCCAGGGCCTTGGTGAACTGGGCCGAGTCCCCGGGCTCCTTGGGCAGCTGCAGGGCCCGCTCCACTTCCCGGACTCCCTTGCACAGCACCCCCATGAGGTCTGCAAAGCCGACTGGCGTGCCTAGGCTGCCCTTGGCCGAACGGTCCTGGAGCACGTAGGAGAAAAGTTCGGCAAAGGAGAGGAAGCTGCTGGCGGTCATGGGGCTCAGAGGCTCGAGGTTGTTCTGCTGCATGTCTAGGGCGTACTTCCACAAGCGGATGCAGCGCTCGAAGTTGCCTGAGTCGGCGTACACCGCGCCCCGGTACCGAATATAGTAGGAAGTGTCCGGGTGGGAGGGACCCAGGATGCGCTCTCGGATCAACAGGGCCTGCATGCGCATCTCATCCGGGTCGGTGATGAGCGCCTCCAATTCCTCGGCGGTGTTCACCTCCCTGGAATAGTCATAGGCGAGGACCAGCTGAGGGGGCTCGGGTTTGGGCAGATACGCGCCCCCCTGGTGACGAAGCTCCATGGCCCGTCTCCAGTGTTTCAGGGCCCCGAGCAGATCTCGCTTCTTATCCACGTAGGTGGCTCCCAGCAACTCCAAGGCTTCCACGGCGGCTTCCCGGCTGGTGGGGCAGCAGCTCTCGTACGATTCCCCGCTCGGGGATTCCTCTAGGGAGGAGCTGCCGCAGCGGGCGCCCTGGGGCTGCGCGCACGCCGGGCTGGAGGAGGGGCCTTCTCGGGCCAGCCCTGGCCTCGCCTCCTCCCCAGCGGGCTGCTCCTGGATGAGGTACTCCACGATGTTGGTGTGGCCCGTCACGCTGGCCGCCAGCAGCGGGGTCATGCCGTAGCCGTCCCGTTCCATGCGGGCGTTGCACCCGAGCAGCAGCTGCAGGATCTCCAGGCTGCCGGACTCGGCGCAGTCGTGCAGGGCCGTGTTGCCTTTGGCACTGCGCCGGTTCACCTGGGCGCCCTGCTCCAGCAGGTAGCGGGCGATCTCGCGGTGACCCTTGTAACAGGAGATCATGAGGCACGTGTGCCCGTGCCGGTTGGCCACCTCCAGGTCGGCCTGGTGCTCGCCCACCAAGTAGCGCACCACCTCCAGGTGCCCGTCGAAGCAGGCGGCGCGCAGGGGCGTCGAGTTGGTGCGCGTGGTGCGGTTCACCGAGGCCCCGCGGCGCAGCAGGCTCCGCACCACGTCCAGGTGGCCGGCGGCCGAGGCGGCCCACAGCGGCGGAGCACCCTCGATGGTCTCGCCATCGAAGTGCACCGAGCCGCCCGCCTCCACGCTCGCGCCGCACCGGTCCACCAGGTAGTCGACCACGTCCAAGTGGCCGTAACGGGCGGCGATGAGCAGCGGCGTCCCCCCGCTGGCCACCTCGCCCGTCAGCTCTTCCAGCTCCTCCCGGCTCCGCCCGCTGAGCAGCTTCTGAAGCAGCTGCAGCTTGCCGTCGCGGGCGGCGTTGTACACGGCGGTGTGGAGGTCCATGGTGCGGGCCTCCGCCAGGCCATGGGCCGGCCGCCGGGGTACTGGGGGACGGGGGGGACGGCGGACTAGCGCCCGGAGGAACCCGGTGCAACCTTCACCGTCTCCCCCGCCGCCATCTTAGGGGCTTCTGGGGCGGAACAAAATGGCTGCCGCGACCTGGTTCCGTTGGCGACTGGAAGGGTGCAGGGAAATGTAGTTACCTAAGCCGGCACACTCCATGAAACAGAAAAGGAACGGTAAGGTATTAAAACTACAACTCCCAGAAGATCGAGGGCCAGCGGCGGCGAAGTGGTATCACGATGCATGGCGGGAACGGCAGTTCCAATCACAGCCAATTGTGGCGGAAACTCGCCCCTCGAGGACTACCACTCCCGTCATGCAATGCTATCGCGATGGCTTGTAGGACCTGGGAAAGTGTGGCTACGTACTTCCTGTGGCTGTCACCGTACCGGAACCGACAGGAAACGCAGACGCAGGCCAAAGGAGTACGTTCCGCAAAAGGCAGGGAGAGCGACTCGGAGCCAACCAGGAGCGAGAGCAAAGGCGAAGCCAGGCGAGTGGTCCGATTTGGGCTTCGCGAGGCCGAGCCGCTCACCGGAAGGGGGCGCTCGGGAGAGGCAGGAAAGTGGGGCGGGGTGGGGACGTTAGGAGAGCAGGGAGTACAGGTGGCCCTAAGGGTCAGTGTCCGGCGCTCGTTCACTTCTCATTCATTCGTTCATTCATTCACACACTCCTATGTTTATTTGCTCACTCATTAATACCCTATTAAAAATTTAGTTTTCCTTCCTTCAACCCTCAACATCCTCAATACAAAATCTAAATTAATTTGCCCAGCCCTTGGTCATTTGGCTGGGGAACTTCTCCAGTATCATTGTGAGTAAACCTCTGGGGTTGGGGGGGCTTTGAGAATCTCAGTTACTTGCTCAAGGGCACAGGGCAAGTAAATGGCCTGGTCGGGATTTGAACCCAGGCAGAAGTGGCTACGTAATTTGCAGGGCCCGGTGCAATAGGAAAATGTAGAGCCCCTTGTCTAAAAGTGATGAACTTCCCAACAAGGACAGCAGGGCATTAAACCAAGCGTGGGGCCCTTCTGAGCGTGGGGTCCTGGGTGACTGTACATGTGGACACCCCCGTGAAGCCTGAACCCCACCTCCAAAGTCAGACCCTTACCCCCAACACTGTCTTGCCTCTAATTTGCTGCTGCCTGCTCCAGGGTTATTGAGGATTACTGGAAAGATGAAGGAGGTTGCTGTGTCCAGGAATGTTTGAGAAATGCATGGTGTTCTCTACCTCCCGACTTTTGTGTGTGCTGTTCTCTCTGCTTGGAATGCTGTTCCATACCTTCTTCACTTGGCTACATCTTGGGCCTTCTTCAGGTTTCAGCTGAGACTTCAGGTCTTCTTGGATGATTCCTTGACCTGGTGCTTACTGGGTGCCCTCCCTGGCACCACTGACGTTCTACTTCCTGAATCTTAGAGAAATACTCTGTTTTAGTCAGTTCAGGGTGTTGTAACAAATACCACAGGCTGGGTGGCTATATTAGTCAGGATTCTCCAGAGAAACAGAACCCAATAGGAGATAGGTAGACAGATATGTTACTGAACTCAGGTTCAGCTGCTCGCCGCTCAGAAGCTAATACTCTAGTGGCAAGTGTCAGTAGAAAGGAAAGATGCTTTATTCAGAAAAGCCAGCAATTTGGGGAGAAGGTGGACTCATGTCTGGAGACCAACTGCAGAGATTCTGCTCAGCCGTGACAATTTTTAGAGGGAAAAAGGGGGAAATCTCAGTTAATCATTACGGTAGGAGGTCAGATTCTTTGTCCTTTTTCCATTGTGTACAGACTGCTGACTTCTCCTGATCTTCTTTTGGATGCTGTCTTGCACGCGTGGTCCACCTGCAAAATTGCTATGGGGCAGCTGAGGTTAGAGGGTCAGTCATTCTTTTTTTTTAAGATAGATATTATTCATTTTTAAAATTTTGTTTATTTTTGGCTACGTTGGGTCTTTGCTGCTGCGCATGGGCTTTCTCTAGTTGCGGTGAGCGGGGGGCTACTCTTTGTTGCGGTGCGTGGGCACACATCTCATTGCTGTGGCTTCTCTTGTTGTGGATCACGGGCTCTAGGCGCACGGACTTCAGTAGTTGTGGCACGCAGGCTTGGTAGCTGTGGCTTGCGGGCTCTAGAGCACAGGCTCAGTAGTTGTGGCGCACGGGCTTAGTTGCTCCGCGGCATGTGGGATTTTCCCGGACCAGGGCTCAAACCCGTGTCCCCAGCATTGGCAGGCGGATTCTTAACCACTGCGCCACCAGGGAAGCCCTAGTCAGTCATTCTTTAATCCTTCATTCTTACTCCTTTTAATCTAGGAAAGGAATCAACAGGTTAGGCAAGGCGTTGTGTACATTCAGTAAAGCAAAAATCAGGAGTTAGAGTAAATGTTACCTAGGGATCTCATTTTTATGATTAAGGTTTAAGGGGAACAGAAACAGACAAACAGGAAAGGGGCCAAAGAGCTGCTTACAAATTCCCACTTGTCAGACATCATTCCATTTCTGTGGGATTAAGGGCAAAGGTCCGTCTTCCATAACTTCTTCATGCTGACATAGGACACTGTGTTTTCAGGTGGAAGATGTCGACATGGGACTGTAGCATCTCTTTGCTGACAATTTTAGTCTCCTGCTTACATATAGGGGCAGAGCAAGCTATAATTATTCTAATGCCCACACAGATATAGATTATTATGAGCAGTAATGATAACCCATTCTTTCATCGGACACTGAGTCTGTGACTCTAGTGTCCTAATCGTTAACTGCTTGAGCCCGCTCTTTTGTGACTCAGGGAGGCCTGGGAGACTTCAGCTTTTCCACAGACAAGAGGCAGGGGACATAAAGGGGCCTTTGTATCTGGGGAGGGCCCTGCAGGGTTCTGCTCAGTTTCATATCTATCTATATGTGTATATGTGTGTGTGTGTGTATGTGTATATATATATATATATATATATATATATATATATATATTAGGAATTAACTCATGTGATTATGGAGTCTGAGAAGTTCTATGATCTGCCATCTGTAATCTGGAGAACAAGCAAAGCTGGTAATGTCATTCAGTCCAAGTCTGAAGACCTGAGAACCAGGAGCTCTGATGTCTGAGGGCAGGAAATATGGATGTCCCAGCTCAAGAAAAAAGAGAATTCACCCTTCCTCCACCTTCCTGTTTTATTCAGACCTTCAGTGGATTGGATGACGCCCACATTGGTGGGGGCGATCTTCTTTTTCTTAGTCTACTGAATCAAATGCTAACCTCTTCCAGAAACATCCTCATAGACACACCCAGAAATAATGTTTTACCTGCTACCTGGGCATCTCTTAGCCCTGTCAAGTTGACACATTAAATTAACCATCACAGTGGCTTAAACAACAAACGTTTATTTCTTACAGTTCTGGAGGCTGGAAGTTCAAGATCAGGGTGGCAGCATGATCAGGTTGTGATGAGGGCTCTCTTCCTGGCTTGTAGACAGCTGCCTTCTCACTGCGTCCTCACGTGGAGGAGAGAGAAGGAAAGAGAGAGAGAGAGCTTTGCTCCCTTCATCCCTTTATAAGGGCATCAATCGCATCCTGAGGGCAGAACCCTCATGACCTCATCTAAACCTGATCATTTCCCAAAGGCCCCAACTCCAAATACCATCCTGTTGAGGCTTAGTGCTTCAACATATCGGGGTTTTTTTGGTGGGGAGGTGCAAACATTCCATCCGTAACATACTCCAAAATGACTTCCTGAGATTCAGGGCTTGTCAGTGGAATTCCTGAATTGTTGAACATAAAAGAGGGAGAATTGAGGGAGCTCCAAGGAGCAGGGGGTGAGGACAGACCCCCTCCCACAGGCTTGGTGGGGCAAGTTTCTTTTGGAAGCAGGGGAGCATGCCTGAATGTGGGGACCAGAGGCAAAGGCAACTGGGAATGCCCTTTGATTCATAAATGGTGCTTTGAGGATTTGAACCCAGGCTGTTTGTGCCCATAGCCACAGCACTGTAGGTCCTGATGAACTTATATCCTTTATGCCATTGAGTGCACCTAGTTTTGACTATTTCTGATTGCATAAATGTTACGTACTCTCATCAGGAAATGCAGACAAGCAAATGAGAAAGAAAAATCATGAAAACCCTTCCTAGCGTCCTCCAGCCAGAGACAAAAACCGTCAATGATCTACAAGCACTTCTTTCATTTTGCATCTTTCTGGTCACAAATCTGAATTTTTTCCACTCTTACCTGCCACGGACTGTTGAAAAGAACACCTTCGATTAATAACAGCTCTTTCAGGGGCAAAAACAAAAAACAAATGAACAAACAAAAACCCACACCATGATAAACATACACATGGCTTTTAGTTAAATATAGTTCAGTTTTTTTCTGGTTCCTGAAACACAAAAGCATGGAAAAGTGATCATTTTGGGGATCGAGGAAATACAGGTGTTATACTACCTGCTTTTTGACAGTATAGCTTGAATATTTCCCATGGTACCCCCATGGTACTCAACAGGTACCATGTTTTAGGTAGACAGTCTCCTGTTAGTAGACGTTTATTGCGTGCCCACTAGGTGCCAGGTACTGCTCTGGATGCTAAAGCTACGATCATGAACAAGAAAGACAAAATTCCCAACCGTGGCAGAGCTGACATTCTAATCACATTTTTTCCCCTGATAGTATTTTTCATGGCTGTATAGTATTCCATGGTGTGGATTTGTGCCACGATTTATGTAGATAACCCCCAGCTATTAAAACCTCCACTCTAGTGCACATGCTGGTAGCTAAATTTTTGTGTTTTCTTTATTTTTCTAGATTGGGGTAAAAGATACATAACATTAAATTAAGTGTACGGTTCCATGGCATTAAGTACATTCACATTGTTGGGCAACCATCCCCACCATCATCTCCAGAACTTTCTCATCTTCTCAGACTGAAACTCTGTCCCCACGAAACACTGACTCTCCATCCCCCTCCCCCAGCCCCTGTCCCCACCATGTACTTCCTGTCTCTATGGATGTGACTCCTCTAGGGACCTCCTGTGAGTGGGAGCAGAGTGTATATGACCTTCTGTGTCTGGCTTCTTTCACTGAGCATCATGTCCTCAAGGTTCATCCATGCTGTAGCTTCTATCCTCTTTAAGCCGCTATAGTTGTGGATTTTCTGACACACAATGGGAATGTGTCCTAACCGGCCCAATCTTAGGAGGGAGAGCTGGGGAGAAGAAGGCCGGAATGGGAATGAGGTTGGGGATAATTGATAGGGCAAGATAGCAGAGGAATTTGGGAGGGGCATCCAGAAAGTGGGAGGAGCTCCCCTTGCACTCATCTACCTTCCAGAGAAAAGACTGAGAACAGGATGTGGGGATGGAAATGGGGAGATTTGGGGACCCCCCACGTCATGGAGTGTCCCCAGCTGTGCTCCGCTGCAGGCAGAGTAAAGACACACGCTCACAGCAAGTTCTAATTTCACTGGTCCGGGCTCCCAACTTCGTATCAGGACCTCAGTCCTGTTCAGAATTCTCCCCTCCAGGCTGTGCTGAAGCCGGTGTGCCCTGGCTTACAAGGGCCAAATTTTCAAGATTTCTGACAACCAGAGATTAAGCCCAGCCAGTACTGAACATTAAATTATAGAGATTTAACACTTAACAGATCATAAAAAAACAAAGGTGATATGCAAATACTCATCACGTCCTAATTATTCACTAAGTATTACTGTTATCTATGCTTTCGAGGTAACTTATGCCTATGAAGGTACATGGCGGAAATACCATATGATGGTGCGGACCTGCCCATCTCCTCCCAATTTCCCACTCCATGATGCCATCAGGTGGCTAGAAACCATCCTTGATGGGGTATCTGCATCCTCACCAACCCTCCCCTCCAAGGCCCCCCGACCTTGCTCTATTTTTTTTCCCACAGCACGTATCAGTTTGCAACCTAACGTCCTATATCACTGACGCGTTTACGACCTTTATTCTCAGTGTGCTTGCTTACCATGTCAGCTCGGACAAGGCAGGGATTTTGGTCTGTCATGTTCACTGCTGTGTCCCAGTTTCTAGCAGCGCCCGGCACACAGTAGGCACTCAATAAATATGGGGATGTGAATAAAGGGGTCACTCCAGGAAGCGCATTTTAACCACAGCTCCACCCCGCCTAATGTTCCGTGGCCCGGGCACCATCCACCTTCTCCTCCTTCATTCTGATTTATTTCTGACGCCCCGCAGGCTTCCAGGGAGGCGGCCACGAGGAGACACGGTGGGGGCCGCTACTTGGGCCGTGACTGCGGTCCACCCAGGCGGCGGCCCCCTCCCCAGCCCCTCTGCATCTGGGGAGCCTGTTGTCCCAATGCCTGTCCCCGCGCCAGGCCCGGGAGGCTGCAAACGTCCGGCCCCCATGCGCCGGCACGTCCCCGGCCGCCCGCCGGGTGCGCATCGCGGGGCGCCAGCAGCTGCGGCGTTTCCCCTGCCGCGCAGCAGCCTAAGCGCGGCAGCCTAAGCGCAGCAGCCGATGCGGGGCCACGGCCCAGCCACCTGCGCGATCCGGGCGCACCAAGAACCAAGGAGGCCACGGGGACCTCTCGGGCCGTGCCCAACCCCAGCTGGGGGGCTTTTCATCGTAGGGTGCTTTAAAATCTTTTTAATGAGAAAATATTTTAAACATTCAAGAAAATAGGGAAAATAATATGACAGACCCCCCCAAGATAGCAATGCCAAAGAGTAGGCGTCCTCATTCATCCCGTAAGTATTTCATGAGGTTACCAGTGTGTCTGGCACTGTTTTAGGAGCTGGGGTAGAACTGGGAGAAAAATAGAGCAAACCCCCTTCACTCTGGAATCTGGTTCGAGGTGGGGTGTAGGGGAAGGCTGGTAAGAAATTAAATCAGTGTATTCATTTGCTAGGCCTGTGTTACAGGCTGAATTTTTGTGCCCCCCCCCCAAATTTATTTGCTGAAATCCTAGCCCCCAAAGGTGATGATATCAGGAGGTGGGGTCTCTGGGAGGTGGTGAGGTCATGAGGGTGGAGCCCTTCCTGGTGGGATTAGTACCCTTATAAAGAGACCCCAGAGAGCGCCCTTGCCCCTTTGCCCAACGAGGACACAGCAAGAAGACGGTGCCTATGAACCAGGAAGGGAGCCCTCACTGGACTGTGCCGGCACCCTGAGTTTGGACTTCGCAGCCTCCAGGACTGTGAAAAATAGATTTCTGTTGTTTGTAAGCCCTTGGGTCTCTGGTATTTTGTTATAGCAGCCCAAACTGACTAAGACCTACTGGGTGGTTTAAGCAGCAGGTATTTATTGTGTCACATTATGGAGGCTGGAAGTCCAAGGTCAAGGTGTTGGAGGGTTGGTTTCTCCTGAGGCCTCTCTCCTTCCTGTTCCTCCTTCTCCTCCTTCCTTACTAGTTTAATAGGTGTTTGTGGCACTTTTGAAACATGGCCCCCACGTTCACTGACCCTTCTCTCATCGAGAGGCATGGTCTGTGTCTGCTCCACTTGAATGTAGGTGGGTGCGTGCCTGCTTCGATCTCTACGGTAAGGCAGAAGTGACGCTGGGATTTCTAAGGCTAGGACAGAAAAGGTCACCAGCTCCCCCTGGTTCTCTTGAGGTGCCCCATCTGGGAAGTCAGGCACCATGAAAGAAGTCAACTACCCAAAGACCATCATGCTGTAGGCACATGTAGACCCTCTGGTCCACTGTCCCAGCTGAGCTCCACCTTCCAGCCCTCCCCTCCATGGTGTCCCCTAGGTGACTGAGGCCATCTAGGACCTTCCAGACCAGCCATCCACCTGACCCCACCCACAGGCCACAGAAGCTGAGTCTGCCCAGAGTCCTGACCTGAGACATACAAATATCCGTGAGATATACAAAAATGATTGTTCTAAGCCTGTACATTTTGGAATAGATTGATGCAGCAGCAGTAACTAGAACAGCGTTAAATGTAGCTTGTGGCTTTAATTTGCGTGTCTATAATTACCGAGCAAATCACACAGTTCCCCTGAGAGTTTGTTTACTGTCTGCTCCCTCTCTGGGGCACTGCCTGTTCATCGGGGAATATGCCATAGTTGAGTTTCTAAGAAATAGCCTGGATATGTCTCCCCTCCCCGAAGGGACAGATAGATTGATTTTGTTTAGCACAGCCTGAGGTACTGGTATATGTCTTCATTTCATTCATGCAGCCACGCTGATTTATATTCTAAGCACTTACTACGCGCTGCGCCATGTGCTGGAAGCTGGGATGCAGCGGTGAGCAGGACACACAGCGTTCTCAGGAGCCAGGAATCTGGTGGAGGGAGAGAACTTAAGTCAGGGTGTGTAGGCAGGGATGCGGGAGCCCAGGGGACCCATAAATTGTGCCTGGCTGGGGAGGGAAGGAGGAAGTTGAGAGAGGCTTCATTCATGGACAGGGGTTTTTCAGGTAGTGTTTGAATGAAGCAGTGTTCCAGATCACTCTGGTTGTCCATTTTGGCTTAACAAACTACCCCAAGCTTAGTGACTGCTGGGGACGGAATTGGGTCCTCCCCAAATTCTTACGTTGAAGCCCTAACCCCCGCAATGTGACCGTATTTGCAGATACAGGAACCACACAGCCTTGGAAGTCACTCAGTGTCACTTCCTCCCCATTCTCTTTGCTGGACGGAAGTCGCCAAGTCTTGCGCACTCTAAGGGGAGAGAAGCAGACACCACCCTCTCAATGGAAGGGAATTAGGTGTGGGAGGGATGTCAATAAGTTTGTAGGTATGTTTTGTGCGTTTGTTTGTTTGGTTTTTTTGGTTGTGCTGGGTCTTAGTTGCGGCAGGCGGGCTCCTTAGTTGCGGCTCGCTGGCTCTTTAGTCGTGGCATGTGAACTCTTAGTTGTGGCATGCATGTGGGATCTAGTTCCCTGACCAGGGATTGAACCCGGGCTCCCTGCACTGGGGAGTCTTAACCACTGCGCCACCAAGGAAGTCCCTGTTGATATGTTTTAAAGTCACACACACACACACACACACACACACACACACACACACACGGTTGCAAAGATAAGACCGCAGGGTAGGCGCTATGCATTCAGTGCCTCATTGAATCACCCCACATCCACAAGACAGCAATTCAGGTAATTTCTCCGCCAAAGATGAGGGGACACTCCCTTCTCCTTAAAAGCCCTCAAATTAATCACAAAATTGGTTCTTTTTGTAACACAATGAATGAGAGAGTCAGAATTAAACACATCTATCCAAAGGACGTTTCAACAAAGTCCTCTTAATTTTTCCCTCAAGACAAGACATTGCTGAGTAATAAACAGACGTCATTCGCACTACTTTCCTAGCTGTCTATGGTGAAGTGTCTTTTTTTTTTTAATTGCACAAGTCTTAACTGTAAAGACCACCCCCTGACATATTAAAGTGTATTACGTGCATTTAGTATATTCACAGTATTCTGCAACTGTCATCTTTATCTAGTTTCAAAATATTTTCATCAGCCTCAAAGACAACCCCATCCCCATTAGCAGTCATTACGCGCCCTCCTTCCCCAGCTCCTGACAACCACAAATCCACTCTCTGTCTCTGTGGAGTTGCCTGTTTTGGACGTTTCATGTAAATGGAATCACACACCGTGTGTCCTTCTGTGTCTGGCTTCTCTCATTGAGCATCATGTTTTCAAAGTTCATCCACATTGTAGCGAGTGTCAGTGCTTCTCTCCTTTTCATGGCTGAGTTATGTTCTGCCATATAGATGGACCGCATTGTGTTTATCCAATCATCCATTGATGGACACTTGGGTCATTTCCACCTTTTGTCTGTTGTGACTAGTGCTGCAATAAATATTCATGTATAAGAATTTGAGTCCCTGGTTTCAGTTCTTTGGGTATAGAGCTAGGAGTGAAATTGTGGCCTCATATGGTAATTCTATGTTTAACTTTCGGAAACATCAACATACTGTTTTCCTGTGTCTGTGATTTTTTTTTTTTTAAACAGCTTTACTAAGGTAAAATTCACATACAAGAAACTAGACATATTTAAAGCACACAATCCTGTCATCCACAAATAAAGGCAGTTTTGCTTCTTCCTTCCAAAGAAAATACTGTTCACCCTAGGTTTTCATAGGTACCCTTTATTGGGTTGAGAAAATTCCCCTCTATTACTAGTTTCCTGAGACTTAAAAAAAATCAAGAATAGATGTTGGATTTTGTCAGATGCTTTTTCTTCATGTATTGAGATGATCATGTAGTTTTTCACTTAGTTGTTCATATAATGAATTACTTTGATTAGTTTTCTTTTTTTAAAAAAAAGATTTATTTATTATTTATTTATCTTTATGGCTGCATCGGGTCTTAGTTGCGGCATGTGGGATCTTCATTGAGGCATGCGGGATCTTTCGTTCTGGCGTGTGGGCTCTTCTCTAGTTGTGGCGCACAGGCTCCAGGGCGCATGGGCTCTGTAGCTTGCAGCTTGCAGGCTCTCTAGTTGAGGCTCATGAGCTCAGTAGTTGTGGCGCGCGGGCCTAGTTGCCCCGCAGCGTGTGGGATCGTAGTTCACTGACCAGGGATCGAACCTGCGTCCCCTGCATTGCAAGGCGGATTCTTTACCACTGGACCCAGGGAAGTCCCTACTTTGATTGGTTTTTCAAATGTTAAGCCAACCTCACCTTCTTTGTAACTTTTTATTTTGGTATAATTTCAAACATATAGAAAAGTTGCAAGAAGAGGTGAAGTATTTTTGCATATTCTTTACTCAGATTCCTCAATTGTTTGCATTTCGTCACATTTGCTTTATCATGCTCTCTCTTTCTCTCTCCCTGTATATACACTACTGTATTGTATAGTCTAATTATATAGACTATTGTCTATATAGTATATATTTTTGCATGTAACATATTGTAAGTGTATAAATATATTATCCATAATATTCATATTATATAATACATAATATTTTATAACATAACATGATGAAATATAATAATGTGTTATAAATACTATGTTACATGTTATGTATACATATTATACATAATAATATATAAAATAATATATAATGTATAAATATACATTCATATAACATATAAAGTAAAAAATATATATACAATGTGTATATAATGTTTCCTGGACAATTTGAAGAAATAAGTTGGAGTCTTGGCAACCTTTACTCTGACGTCTGTCAAATATCCCTTCTCTGCCCTGAGGAGCATATTTTGTGTAACCTGTCAGGTCACTGTTAGTTAATAAGTCTCACCTAGTCGAGCCCTGTTAACCATTTCCACCTCAGAGCTTTCTCCATCCCCTTGGTTGGCTAGATACATGTCTGGGAAACCTGGGGTGACGTGGAGACCCCTGGGACCACCTCCTCCCCATGCCCTGTCCCTTCTGCTTTGCTTTGCACGTGTGCCTGGTGTGTGCTGTTTCCGTCTGTCCCTCCCTCCCTCACTGGGCTGGGTCTGGGCCGAAGAGAGGGAGCTCTGAGTGTACCCAGGGGTGTGAACACTGAACACCCACACGGCTGTCCGCTTGGGTCTGGGCTGGGCACCGGCTGGGTTACCGGGATCCAGAAAGGCAGAGATGGAAGGGGACAGACTCCAGAGCCAGATGTGGGTTGGGGGAGGAAACTCAGCCATCTCCTTGTGATGCTGCCTACCTGTTGTCATGGAAACCCAAGCCATTCTCTTTTGAAGGACCCATTAAGGTGCAGGATATAATCAACGGTGTCTCTGGCAGACCCCCACGCTCGCTGGTGGGAGGCGACCACCATTTCAACAGCAGCCCCTGGATGATGAAGCATCTGAGTTCCGCCCTCACCATCTGTTTCCAGCACTGGCTGGAGACAATGCGCTGTGTGACCATAAGTCTCTGCTCCTGTCAGCACTTCAGCATCCTCCCCTGTGGAAATGACAGAGGGACACGTCACAATTGCCATGTTGTCTCTGCGTTCCAAACTATGATAGGGGTGTAAGGTAGTGGTTCAACATGCATATCCTGGCCACAGAGTGCCCAAATTCATCTCCTGACTCTGCCACCCACTAGCTGTGCAACCTTGAGCAACTTGCTTGACCTCTCTGGACCCCAGTTTTCTCTCCTATAAAATGAGGTATAATGATGGTACCTACCTTATAGCAGGTCATGTAGCTAAAGCTATCAAAACAGTGTCTGGATAAAGAAAATGTAGTATATTCATACAATGGAATATTATTCAGCCATGAAAAAGGAACAAAGCACTGATAGGCTACAACATGGAGGAACCTTGAAAGCATTAAGTTCAGTGAAAGAAACCACACACAATGGGATGCGTGGTGTATGATGCCATTTATATGAAAATTCCAGAATAGACAAATCCACAGAAACAGAAAACAGACTGATGGTTGCTGGGGACTGTGGGGAGAGGGAAATGGGAAGTGACTGCTTAATGGGAATGGGGTTCCTTTTGGGGTGATGGAATGTTCTGGAAGTAGGTAGTGGCGATGGCTCTGGACCTTTGTGAATATACTAAGTGCCACTGAATTGTCTCTTTAAAATGGTTGAAATACAAATTTTATGTTATGCGTATTTGCTTTATAAAATTTCAAGATTTTTTTGATGGTGTGATACATACAGTGACACTCAGATCGAAGAAAGACAAAACTCTTTATGTTACTTGGAGCTCCAAACTAGAGGATACAGGGCTTGCACTGGACAGGGTAACAGCAAGCTGGAGCTGTAGTGGGGTTAGCTAGGTTTCCTGGGCTTCCTGGGATTGGCTAATTTGAATAATTTCTTGGGTTCCAAGACCATGGGGCTGTCCCTAGTTGCCTGGTTCCTGGCCCTGGGGCAATCAAAGCAGGTGTGTGGTGGCCCTTAAGTATGAGACCTGATAAGGGAAGTGGTCCAGGTGTGGACTCAGGCAGTTTCTCAAGAGGAACTGATCAGCCTCTGTCCAGGGCCTCAGAAATGGGACCCTCCCTCCTGTCCTTCTTTCCTTCCATCTTCCCTCCCTCCCTTCCTTCCTTTCTTCCTTCCTTCCTTCTCATTTATCTATCAACCCATTATTTATCCACCTTTATACTTTTGTCATCATCATTTCCTGAGCACTTACTGTCTGTGGTACCATGCATGTACATACACTATCTCCTTGATCTTTACAACAGCCTGAAGAGAGAGGCCATAATCACCCCACTTTACAGACAGGGAAACTGAGGCTGAGAGAGGAGAAGCACTTGCCCAATGTCCCTGCTCAGCATCCTTCACCTCCCTGCCCCACTGCCCATCACAGAATAGAAATTATTTTAGCACCCACCTTCCTGGTGCCCAAAACATTGCATGTGGGTCTCCAGCCCTCACCATCCTACAAAGACTTATTATAATGCCAGGAAACAGGCACCAAGGTTGGCTAATTATTATTATTATTTTTTTTAATTTATTTATTTTTGGCTACATTGGGTCTTCATTGCTGCGTGTGGGCTCTCTCTGGTTACAAGGAGCAGGGGCTACTCTTCGTTGCAGTGTGTGGGCTTCTCATTGCGGTGGCTTCTCTTGTGGAGCAGGGGCTCTAGGTGCACAGGCTTCAGTAGTTGCAGCACGCAGGCTCAGTAGTTGCGGCATGCAGGTTCTAGAGCACACAGGCTCTAGAGCACGCAGGCTTCAGTAGTTGTGGCTCGCGGGCTCTAGAGCGCAGGTTCAGTAGTTGTGGCTCATGAGCTTAGTTGCTCCGCAGCATGTGGGATCTTCCCGGACCAGGATCGAACCCCTGTCCCCTGCGTTGGCAGGCGGATTCTTAATCACTGCGCCACCAGGGAAGTACAAAGTTGGCTAATTTTAACTTTCAACCCAAATAGTGCCTCAAAGGCACAATCTCATATGCTCCCCATGAGCCTCTGAGGCATTTCATTCCTGTAGTGGATAACTCCATATTTCAAATCCCCTGTCTTCTCACAAGTGCTTTTAGCTTTTGCAACTGTGTTGCTGCCACTGTGGGCTGGACTGTCTGTTTTATTTGTTCTGCCCTTGTATGTCTCTCCAGCGTCTTGAAGCAGCCGCCAGGACATGGGTGTGTTTTAGGTAGCTCTACCCACTAGCTCTGCCATGTTGCCCATTCGTACGCCTTCCCTCTTCAGGAGCTTACAGCGAGCGCTGTTTTGAAATATGAGCCTGGATATACAGGCTTATAGGAGGTCTCAGGTGGAAACTGGCTTGGAAAATGTGAACAACATTGGATGGATTTACAACTGTTTGAGATATCTGTAGCAGAGATTGCCAGCTGTCCTCAAAAACTGTTCTTCCCTTCTTTCTCATGGCACTAGAGCCCCCAGTTTTTATCTGAGCATAGCTGGCGGTGTGAAAGACAGGCAGTATTTTAACAAATGGTGCAGCACACCATGGGGGTGAATGTGACACACTAAGGATAGCAGAGCAACAGTATAGAAGGAGTCCAGGTCCTGCCATCATGGAGCTCCAGACCAGCCCTGAACTGCATACACTCAGTTATGTGACGTAAAATAAATGTATTACATTTTTTTTACTTAAAGAAGTTGAGTTGGGGGGACTTCCCTGGTGGCGCAGTGGTTAAGACTCCGCACTGCCAATGCAGGGGGCCCGGGTTTGATCCCTGGTCAGGGAACTAGATCCCACATGCATGCCGCAACTAAGAGTTCACGTGCCATAACTAAGGAGCCCGTGAGCCACAACTAAGGAGCCCACCTACCACAACTAAGGAGCCTGGGAGCCACAGCTAAGACCTGGCACAATCAAAAAAAAAAAGAGGAGTTGAGTTGGACGTTTCATATAGTAAAATGCATAGACCTTAAGTGTACAAATCAATGATTTTTTTTTTTTTTTTTTTAGATTTATTTTTTATTGGTTAATTGATTGATTGATTGCTATGTTGGGTCTTCGTTTCTGTGCTAGGGCTTTCTCTAGTTGTGGCAAGCGGGGGCCACTCTTCATCACGGTGCGCGGGCCTCTCACTATCGTGGCCTCTCTTGTTGCGGAGCACAGGCTCCAGACACGCAGGCTCAGCAATTGTGGCTCACGGGCCCAGCCGCTCCGCGGCATGTGGGATCTTCCCAGACCAGGGCTCGAACCCGTGTCCCCTGCATTAGCAGGCAGATTTTCAACCACTGCGCCACCAGGGAAGCCCAATCAATGATTTTTGACAGTTGTAGACACCCATATAGTCGCTACCCTAATCAAGATGGATAATGTTTTCAGAACCCTAGACAGATCCCACGGGTCCCTTTCCAATTGATTCCTACCCTCCCCCAGGGGCACCAAAAATTCTGATTTCTATCAACATAGATTAGTTTTGCCAGTTTTTGTTTGTTTGTTCGCCACACCGTATGGCTTACGAGATCTTAGTTCCCTGGCCGGGGATCCAACCCGTGCCCCCCTGCAGTGCAAGTGCGGAGTCCTAACTACAGGACCGCCAGGGAATTCCCAGGGAATTCCCTGCCGGTTCTCAAATGCCATATAAATGGAATCATGCAGTATGTAGCCTTTTGTGTCCAACTTCTTTTGTTCAGCATGACCTTCAGTCATCTAGGCTGCTGCTTGTATCATCGGTTTGTTCCTTTCTTTTTTTTTCTTGCCCATAGTGTGGATATACCAGTTTGTTTATCCATTTGCCAGTTAGTTTTTGGCTATTCCCAACAAAGCTGTTGTGACTGTTTTTGTAAAATTTGCTCTGTGGAAATAGATACTCTTTTCCCTTCTGTGTAGATCTAGGCGTAGAACTGCTGAGTCAAAGGGAAGAAAATAGGGACTTCCCTGGTGGTGCAGTGGTTAAGAATCCACCTGCCAATGCAGGGGACACGGGTTCGAGACCTGGTCCGGGAAGATCCCGCATGCTGCGAAGCAACTGAGCCCGTGCACAACTACTGAGCCTGCGCTCTAGAGCCCACGAGCCACAACTACTGAGCCCACGTGCCGCATCTACTGAAGCCCACGCGCTCTAGAGCCTGTGCTCTGCAACAAGAGAAGCCTGGCCACCGCAGTGAATATTAGAAGAGTAGCCCCCACTCGCCGCAACTAGAGAAAGCCTGCACACAGCAATGAAGACCGAACACAGCCAAAAATAATAAATAAATAAAATTTAAAATAAGTAAATAAATAAATAAAATTGGAGAATTCGGGGACTTCCCTGGCAGTCCAGTGGTTAAGACTCTGTGCTTCCAATGCAGGGGTTGTGGGTTCGGTTCCTGGTCAGGGAGCTAAGATCCCACATGCCGTGTGACGTGGCCAAAAATTTTTTTTAAATATTGGAGAATTCAAGCAAGAGATGGTCGTGAGTGAGCTAGTTATTGAGTGTCGCTGGTGGGGGAAATGATAGGCAATTACGTTCAGCAGGGAGGGGCCAGGTCATGCAAGTTGTGTGAGGATATTTGAATTTCATCTTGCAGGCAGTGGGAGTCTTGGAAGGGTTGAAGGCAAGGGTGGGACTTGATCAGATTTGTGTTCTAGAAAGACCCCTCACTGTATGTGGCGAATGAATTGGCTGTGTGTGTGTGTTTTGGGGGAGGAGGGAAGAGACTATGAGATGACCAGGCAGTGATGGAGGTAGGGGGCTGGAGATGAGGACAGATTTGATGAGAATGACTTGCTTTGGGGCATATGGGAGGGGGAGGGGGAGGGTCTCTGGAATGTGGAGAGCCTGCCACATGATGGGGGCATGGAGGGAAGGGGCAAGTTGGGGGTTGGGTGGATTGGGTGTTCACCTTGACATTATTAATTTGGAGTGATGGTGAGACACCTAGGGAGAGATTCAGAGAAATACCAGGGCAGTACCTCCTCTTTCACTGGTGTCCCTAAAGGGCAGTATCTGGGTGCCTTTTCCTATCTGAAAGCTCTCCCGTTCCCAGAGAACAATTCTAAATATACCAGAAAGTCTCTCACAGTTAGCCTTAACCCAGACATTGAACTCTCTCTCCACTCCTCATTCATGAGGAGCCTCTGGCATTTAGGTGTCTTGTAATCATATTTTCTCTGCTTGTTAATGGACCCACTGAGGCAGTACTCCGGGGAGAGAGAAAGATTTCGTTTGTCTGGGGCTGAGGAGGGAGACAGGGGTTGCCAGAGCTAATGAGGAATCAATGCCTCATAATTGCTAATTAAACGAGCCTGGCTGTCTCCTGGGGCATTAGTTGGTTGGCCGGCCCTTGAGTGTCCACAAATTTAATTATACTTCCCAATAAACACCTGCAGCAACCATCACCCTGTGGTATCTCTGTGGGGGAGACCGAGGAGAAGTAGGATCTTCATGTGTGTGCCGAAACCATCAATTCATGTATTGATTGATGTATGGGTTTATTCCCTGATGCCTTTATTGAGTCAGCAAATATTTATTGAGCACCTGCTGTATACCAGGCCCTGGATTGGGTGCCGGGGACTCAGCAGTGAAAATACAAACACAGTCTCTGCCCTCATGGAGCTCACAGTATCATGGGGGAGACAGTTCTGTAAATAGATAACACAAAAATAATTAGACTAAGTGCCAGGTGGAAGATATCCCGGGTCTATGAGAATGTATAATATAGGCTTGACATGGGGAACGGTGAGGCAACAAAGAAAGTTTCCTTTGATGAAATGAGGCTTGGATGAGGAGGCAGAATATGCCATGGGGCACTCTGGGTGGCGGCATCCATTCCAAGCTGAGGGAACAACAAAGGCAAAGGCTGTTCTGAGGCTGGGCTGAGCCGAATGTCATGTCTGTGACTTGATTAGGGTGTCACAGAGAATTGGGGGTGAGCCTCGATGATACCACAGCCCACCTACTAGACACAAGTTTACACGTGTCCTGTAATTGGTCCATGGAACTGATGGTAGGGTGGGGGGAGAAAAAAAATCATTCCCCAGAACTTTTATTGAAAAGTCTCCCTAGAATCCTGATCTAGGGAGGCCTTCAAAGGCCGTTCCCTCATTGATCCTCCAGGAAAGTGTAGTGAGATGGTTAAGAGTCTTGGGTTCAGAGTCAGATATTTTGTAGTTCCAGGCCTGTGGGGGCATAGGAGTGACATGGCCAACACCACACATCGCTGTATTCATGGGGTGCATGCCCCTATTCTGTTCCCTCCCCTGCCTTTGTTCTGTGGAATTAGTCAGCCCAACCCCTGGGTGGAAGTGATTCCCCCCTGAGCCCCCAGCCCTCACACTTGCTTGTTCGTCTTGGGCGGAGGTCGACGGGAGTCCACGCTATGAGGAAGCTGTGACTTGTTGTCATAGTACATCAGAACAACAAAATCACTAGTCTTCCACACAGCACTAGACCACAACCGTTCCAGTCGTCTTCGCCACCCCCTGCCCCATGTCTGAGATCCCCACCCAGCTCTCTCCCCTCACCTGAGCTAAGCCATAACACCTGTTCTCCACTGCCCCCTGTTTCCCGTTCCTGGTCCTCCTGGAGAGAGGCAGGGTCCGATCTCCAAGGGCCCAACTCCCACCCAGCCATATCAGAAACATGGAATTTGGAGTTGGACAGATGTGGGGTTGACTTGCAGCTTCCCCCTTGGGCTGAGAGCCCTTGGGCTTGTTACATCCCTGCCCCTCTCTGGGTCTCAGTTTCCTCACCTGTCACCTGAGTGTAATAACACCCATGTCCTGGGGCTGAAGATGGCATGATATACTGTATGTAACATGCTTGGCACAATGCTTCTCACAGAAGTCTGGAAAGAGCACAGTAATGCCATCTTGGCAGGCGCCTGTCCCCACTCCGTCCTACAGATTGGCCATTTCACCTGTTGGGAATTACAGACTTTTTTCTGTGTGCGGTTTCATCTCACCTGCTTATCTGGAATACAATTCGTTGAAAGATCCATTAAATGAGGGTCAAGTCTCCAGAAACGTCAGACACTTCAGACTACCCTCTGTTCCCCCGTCAGGGGACAGGGGCTTCCCGGTACCAGGGAAGCTGTCCAGTGTCCTGGTTCTGAAATGAAGTCGGCTCCGGGAACCCCTAGGAGCTGTCCGGAGCCCTGGTGCTGAAGCAGATTGTGGCTCCCTTCCTGGACCCCGAGCGGCGCTGTCCTGAGTCTCGGTGCTGAAATAAATAGCAGTTTCCTTCCTTGTTGCTCGGAGAGCTGTCCTCAACCTCGGTGCTGAAGAAAACTTGATTTGCTTCCCTCTCTTCCCCAGCTCACCCTAGTCCCCTCTGTTCTTCTCCCTCTCGGGAACTCCCCTCCACTACAATTCTTTCCCCTCCGGTCCTCTTCCAGGTGCGCCTCCCGGCACAAGGCGGGGGAGAGACGGAGAGGTCATAACTAGGACTCATACCTGCTCCTCACCTAGTGGCATGTTTCCAGAACTTACCTCCCAGGTAGTCAGCGCGGTTGGTCTCCGTTTTCCAGACCGTCAAACTTCACAGTGTTTGTCGCTTTCTGGGAAACTGTCCATGCGCTGACCTGCAAACCAGCCCCATTCACAGGGACCCGGATCCCTCAGACCACCCCTCCCCCCACGCGGCTTCGGCCCTTCCCCTGTGTGCCTCACCTGCTTCCAGTCTTGCAGGCGGATGCAGGTGTCCACTGGCTGCCTAGGCGGGGACTTGCGCTTTTATGGGCTTCAGGGGAGGCGGGGCGCCGGGAACCCAGGGAGGGGCTTCGCCAGCCTGCCAATGGGACTCCGCCTCGAATGCAACTCCAAAGATTACCTCATAGGTTGTGGCCTCAGCTTCAGAATAAAAGTCTGGCATCTGCCCAAAACCTGGGTTAGGGGTTTTCTGGAGGGGGAGGGGACGCTCATTGGGTTCCTCAGGGTCTTCCCACAGGGTCCAACCCCCTCCTAGGTCTCTGAACTCCGTGTTGGCTCAGGGACGCTGGCCAGTACCTGCTTCTCCCCATCCCCAGTTTGTGCTATTGCTGGATCAGGAGAGAGAAAGCTGGTAAACTGTGTTGGGGTAAAAACGGCACAGTGCAGAATATTTAAGTCCAGTTCCATATAGGGAAACTGAGGTCTGTGGGACTGGAGGGCTTAGAGGAGGCTGGGGCCGAGGTGAGACTCTAGCCTAGATCTTTTGATTCCTTGATTCAAAACCCAACTCATAACTTAGTGTATTGTTTTGCTTTATGGAGCAGGCTCTGAGCCAAAAAACACACGAACTTGGGTTCAAACTCAGATTTTTCTCCTCCTTGCTGTGGGTATTTGGGTATAATCAAACCTCTTTGTGCTTCAGTTTCCTCAGTTGTGAAATGGCAACGATGGTAGTAACTTCTCAGAGCATTGTGATGAGGAATTGATGATATGGTGTGGATTGCATGTTGAAATAAATAGTCAGGACTGGGGCTAGGGTGAGGGAGGCACTGGCCTCAGGTGCAAAATTTAAGGGGCTACAAAAAACCCCTCAGTAATCAAGATAAATAATATTTCAATGCAATGTTTTAAGAAATCAGAATTAATGCAAAAAATCCACAATGAACAAAATACCAAACTTTAAGTAAAGACAGGATCGGCATTACTAATTTTTCCTTTTGCCTCAGGCTCCAGTGCAGCTTGGCATGGCACTAGAAATAATCTGAACATGATAAGTTTCCCAATAATGTAGCTATTTATTATTTTCTGAGACATTCCACTCATTTATTTACTCAACAGACTTTTATTGTATTAGGCACCAGGGACATATACATGAATTCAGCAACCAATCTTGCCTTTAGGGAGGGTGAAGACATGAAGTTATAACTATGCTCAAATGTAGTATGTGTGACAATAGAGGGATTTGTGTCATAGCTTGTGCTCTCCCTAGTATGAACGTCCTCTGAAGGAGCTGCTCATTTTGTGGAATTTGAGCTCACAAGTGAGCTGCCTGTAGATCACCCATGGATTCAGGAGCATCAGATAAGGCACCTAGCGTTTGTCAGCAAAGTGCCAAACCAAAGATTAGCCCCATCTACACACTGGAGGAAAGTTCAATCAAACCCATAAGGATGCGTGCAGAAGCTGTAGGGAATCCTAACACATAGTAGGTACTCAACACATTCACTGTCAGCTATGTGACTTGTGGGAGCTCGTCTGAAACACTCTGACTTAATGCTTCCATCCTGCCTCCCATGCGGAGGCCAGTCCTGGCTTCCCAGCTCCGAAGGAGGAGCAGGGAGCCTGCTACAAAAGGAAGAGGAAGAAACAGGAATGCAGCCTGGGGGTGGCTGCCTCATTTATTTGTTTCCCTCTTTAAAAAAAAAAAAAAAACTTTCTATTTTTTTAAAAAGAAATTCACACCCACAGGAAGTTGCAAGAACCAGGCAATAAACTCTCATATCATCTTTACCTAGATTCACCCACCCATCCTTAACATTTGGCCACATTTGCTTTCTCTTTGTCTTTTTCTCTATAGAGATCTTTGCCTCTGTTCTAATCATGTAAATTGCAAACACAACTGCCCCTTCATCCTAAATACTTCAGCACGCATTCCCCAAGATCAAGTCTGCTATGTAACTCAATGCAACGATCTCAACCAAAAAGTTAAAGTTGTTACAACACCACTGTCTAATCCAGAGTCCACATTTCGGTTTCACCAGTCATCCCAGTCCTGTCCTCTATGGCATTTCTTCCCAAGCCAGGATCCAATTCAAAATTATACATTGCATTTCATTGTCCCGTCTTCCATCTCTTTTGCAGAGGGGTGGGCTTTGTAGTAACAAGAAGACTCAGACCCCAGGCTCTTCCTTTCATCCCTGAGATCTGGCTTCGTCACTGTCTTCTACAAGGCTGTGCAGTGTACACAGGGTCTGACCCCCCCTTACTTACAACAAGAGTTTGTTTACAGGATTCTTAAGTCCCCTCCTTCTCCAACATTCTGGAAAGATTTGGCCAGATCTGTTCCCCCCACCCAAGCCTACTTTATGTATTCATTTACTCCACAAAAAAATATTTTTGAATATCTGCTATGTGCCGGGCACTGGGAAATACAACAGGGAACCCAGCTGATGTGATTTTTGGCCTCCATTTAGTGCAGAAGATAATAAACAAGTAAACAAAGGAACAAGATAACCTCACACAGCGATGACTGCTATGAAAAAAACAGACTGGGGGATTGTGATAGTGCAGGAGTCAGCAAACTTTCTGTAAAGGGCCAGAAAGTAAATATTTTCAGCTTTGCAGGCCAGCCGGTCTCTCTCGTGGCTACTCCCCTCTGCTGTTGTAGCTCAAAAGCAACCTTGGAGAATATATAAATGGATGAATGTGACTGTGTGCCAATAAAACTTTATTTGTAAAAACAGTTGCAGCTCATTTGGCCCAAAGCCCACAGTTTGCTGGCCCCTGTGGTAGACTGGAATTGGCTGGTGAGAGGGACATTGCTTTAGGCTGGAGGTTGGGGAAGGTCTCTCTGGGGTGGGGCCATCTGAGCTGAGACCTGAAAGGTGGGGAGGCGATGACTGTGGGAAAATTTAAAGGACAAATATGGGGCTGAAGGAACAGTTGGTGTAAAAGCCCTGGGGGCAGGGGTAACGGCCCTGATGGATGTGTTGGGGGATGATCAAGGGTGGTAATAGATTTAATCAGAGAGAAATGGCCAGGAGTCTGGTCACTCAGGACAGGAGCAGATCACAAACACAGAAAAACCTTTCCCCCTTTCTTTCTCTCCCTGCTCAAGCTTTTACTCTGTGCGGGGCTCTGTGCCCAACACTCTACATGCCAAGTATTCCTAAGGCAACCCCGTAAGATAGCTACCATTGTTGCCCCCAATTTACAGATGAGGAAACTGAGGTCCAGAGAGGCTAAGAAACTAACCCAAGGCCACCCGGAAAGCAAGTGAGCAAGCAACAAAGCTGGAATTTGAACACAGCTCTGACTCTTGGTTCCAAAGCTCATGGTCCTCACCACTTACCCCAACATTGCCTTCTTTTGGGGTTCCCCCTCATACCTCCGGGAGAGCAGAGAACGTCTTTACACCTAGAATTTTGAGATTCTCCTGCCAATTCTTCCAAGCTGCAGAGCAGATATGAAATGCCCCATTTTACAGATGTGGCAGAGGCAAGCCCCTTCTCCACAGACTGCAGTGAGTGGGGGCTGGAGCTGGGATGGGGACCCCGGTCCGCTGACTCCCAGATCTAAGTTCTTGTCAATGTCCATTCTGTTCCCTGTTCCCTTCCAGAGGTCCTGTATGCATATTCGAATTTATACATTATCCTACACACACACCTTTTATGTTTTTAAACTTTTAAAGAATTCATAAAGCAGACATATTGAGGTATAATTTATATATAGTAACATTCACATTTTTAGGTATATAGTTCTATAAATTTTACGTGTACAGTTCTATAAATCTTTTTCTTTCTTTCTTTTTTTTTTTTTTTTGGTTGTACTGGGTCTTAGTTGCAGCACGCAGGATCTTCGTTGCCCCGTATAAGATCTTCGTTGAGACATGCAGGATCTTTTAAGTCGCAGCATGCGGGATCTTTAGTTGCGGCATGTGGGCTCTTAGTTGCGGCATGCGGGATCTAGTTCCCTGACCAGGGATGGAACCCGGGCCCCCTCCATTGGAAGTGCACAGTCTTAACCACTGGACCACCAGGGACGTCCCCAGTTCTATAAATCTTGACAAATACATAGTCATCTACCCAACACCATAATCAAGATACAGAACAGTTCCATCATCCCCCAAAGTTCTCACTGCCCCCTAATTAGGATGGGGGTGTGTAGTCTATCCCCTCCCCCACCCATAATTCCTGGTAACTGATATCCATCATCACAATTTTGCCTTTTCCAGAACGTCATTTAAATGGAATCACATAGGGGGGCTGGGGGGACGCTGCAAAAAAAAAAAAATGGAATAACATGGTGTGCAACTTTCTGTGACTGGTTTCTTTCACCAGCATAATATGTCGGAGATTCACCCATTTGTTGTGTATGTTGGGAATCAGCTCCTTTTTTATTACTGAGTAGCATTCCACTATGTGGATGGAGTACAGTTTCCTTAACCATTCACCAGTGCAGGGGCAGTGGGTTCAGGGACATCTCTAGGTTTTGGAGATAATGAATAAAGCTGCTCTAAACATTCACGTACAGGTGATTGTGTGGACAATATGTTTTCATTTCTGTAGGGTAAATACCTAGGAGTGGGATGGCTGGGTCACCTGGTAAGTTTGACTTTATAAGAAATTGCCAAGGGACTTCCCTGGTGGTCCAGTGGCTAAGACTCTGTGCTCCCAATGCAGGGGGCCCAGGTTCGATCCCTGGTCAGGGAACTAGATCCTGCATGCTGCAACTAAGACCCGATGCAACCACATAAATAAATATTTTTAAAAAAGGGAAATTGCCAATTTTTTTTTTCCAAAGTGGCCACACTGTTTGGCATTTCTGTGAGCAGTGGATGAAAGTTCCAATTGCTCCACATCTTCGTCAGCACTTGGTGTTGTCAGTTTCTTTTTCAGCCAGCTAATAAGTATGCATTGTCTTCTCTTCCTTTTTTTTTAATACATAAGGAAGCATTCTATTCATACCTTGCAAAATGCTCTTTTTCACTTAATAGTACGTGTAGAAGAACAAGACATAGTCTTTTTTAAATTAATTAATTAATTATTTTTGGCTGCGTTGGGTCTTTTTTTATATATAAATTTATTTATTTATTTTTGGCTGCGTTGGGTCTTCGTTGCTGCACGCGGACTTTTTCTAGTTGCGGAGAGCAGGGGCTACTCTTCGTTGCTGTGCGTGGGCTTCTCATTGCGGTGGCTTCTCTTGTTGCGGAGCATGGGCTCTAGGTCCTCGGGCTTCAGTAGTTGTGGCACGCGGGCTCAGTAGTTGTGGCTTGTGGGCTCTAGAGCGCAGCCTCAGTAGTTGTGGCGCACGGGCTTAGTTGCTCCGCAGCATGTGGGATCTTCCCAGACCAGGGCTCGAACATGTGTCTCCTGCATTGGCAGGCAGATTCTTAACCACTGAGCCACCAGGGAAGCCCAGGAACAAGACATAGTCTTTGACAAAATGTATAGTAAGAGAGATAGACAGTCCCAGGCTATTACAGCTCCAAGCAAACAAAGCTGTGATGGAGGAGACTTGGGGCACTGTGGGAACCCAAGGGAGTCACCTGCCCCCATCCAGGTCGAGGAAGGAGGGGTAAATCAAGGAGGGCTTCCTGGAGGTTGCAGCACTGTCTAAACTGAGACCTTAGGCTGAGGAGGAGCGAGCTGGGTTAAGTTGCAGGAAGTGTGTTCTTTTTTTTTTTTTTTTTTTTTTTTTTAAAGATTTTTTTTTTTTTAAGGATTTTCTTTTTTTTTTTTTTTTTAATTAATTAATTTATTTATTTTTGTCTGTATTGGGTCTTCGGTTCGTGCGAGGGCTTTCTCCAGTTGCGGCAAGCGGGGGCCACTCTTCATCGCGGTGCGGGGACCGCTCTTCATCGCGGTGCGCGGGCCTTTCTCCATCGCGGCCCCTCCCGTTGCGGGGCACAGGCTCCAGACGCGCAGGCTCAGCAATTGTGGCTCACGGGCCCAGCTGCTCCGTGGCATGTGGGATCTTCCCAGACCAGGGCTCGAACCCGTGTCCCCTGCATTAGCAGGCAGATTCTCAACCACTGCGCCACCAGGGAAGCCCAGGAAGTGTGTTCTTGACAGCAGGAACAGCATGTGCAAAGGCCAGGAAAGAATCTGGACTTGGCACATTTGGAGTCAGGACCACTGGTTGCAGAATCTTTCCTCCTCTTGCTCCGTTGTGCCTGCCTTTGGATCTGACTGGTCCATTTAATCAAATGGGGTGACTTTCTCTTGCAAACACTGGCATCTTAGGAGGCTCCATTCCACCTTCCAGAATCATCATAGCTGGCATTTAAAAATCACTTAATGTGCCCTTGCTAATTCGAGCTCTGCCCTTGTCATCTTGCTGGGAATCTCAGCTTCACGGAGAGTCCCTTTGTTCAGTTTTCTCTCCCTGGGTCCCCAGGATCTGCAACATTTGCCTGTATCCCAGGCAGGAGCAGGTGGGCAGAAATGAATGAATCTCTTCAGAAAATGTTCCCCAGGAGACTCCAGTTAGGAATAGTAGCTAATTATCTCTGGGGATAATAAGCCAGCAGTGAGTATTAATTAATAGCTCATCACGGCAGAAATAAAGGTTTAGGAGTGAGGGTTAAGGGTCTGGGATGATTCTTCCTCCCTGTCCCCTGCCTTATACACACACACACACACACACGCACACACACACACACTCAGAGGCACACACACGCAGCCCCTTCCTCAGCCGTTACTATAGAGACCTCCTTCCTGCCACCCTCATGAGCATTTACAAATCGAGAATGCACAGATGGTGGCCTCAGCAGGCCTGTTGTTCTCTCTTCTAAGGGCAGTTCCTGGAGCCCCAAGGATTAAGGAAACAGGGCTACTCTGGACAACATCTGCCTGGAGCCCTGAAACCTGACCCTCAAGCCCAGGCAGGCGGAGATTAATGGAGGCGTTTACCCAGAAGGGGCAGAGCGCGCAAACAGGACCACACACAGGTTGCCCTCCCCACCTGAGGCCGCCAGGGAATCCCTAATGAAGGTCTCAGTCCTGAGGGAGAATCACCCCAAAGGTCAGGCAATTTAACACTTCAGACCCTGTGACAGAGGGGAGCATCTTGCAGTGTGTGTCCTGGAACTATTGCAGTAATATGACCTAGTGTTTCCTGAACATCTATTTTGTGCCAAACACTGCCACTTTGTATGTAATAAGTACATACTGGAGAACTTTATGTATAATATAATTATGATGATACTAATGCTTAATTATCTGTCATTAACTGTACGCTTAGAGCTTTAAAAGGATAAGGATCTTGCCCATTTTAATCCCCACTGTATTTCCCAGTGCTCGGAATTGATAGCCATTGAGTGAATGAATGATCTCATTTACTCCTCACAGACACTGCAGAATAACTGAATCCCATTTTTCAGATGTGGAAACTGAGGCCCAGAGAAGTGGAGAGATTCCCCCAAGGACACGCAGCAAGTGGGGAGCAGAGGGATCTGAAAGGAGGTCTTCCTATTACAAAGACCGCCCTGCCCCTTTGATGAGGCCCAGAGAGGGAAAGCAACTTTCTCAAGCTCACACAGCATGTCAGGGACCTGGCCAAGATTAGAATCCGCTTTCCCACCCCTCTCTTGGACGCTCTTTTCCTTGGCTCTCCCATAGTTCCTTTCAGTCCTAGCACCAAATGCAATGTCTGGAACACACTGGCCCCCAATAGATATTTGTGAGTGATGCTGTGGGTACCAGGTTGGGGCCTTCCAGAACCTTCCAGAACCCTTCTCAGGTTGTTATCTGCTCTGATCTTACACCCTTGCCCTCCAGGAGGCCAGAACTTGGAGTTTTGTTCCTGTTTGAAAGACGAGGGGAAAGGGAAGCACAGAGAGGCCAGATTGCTAGCTTAATGTTACACCAAGAGAGGGTGGTTGGCTGGGGCTGGATGTCTCCTCCCATGCCATCCTGACGCTCCCTTGAATGCCTCCTCTCTCAGTACCTACCTGTTTTCAAAACCAATTTTCTATTTATTGAGCACCTACTAGGTGTGGGATCTCTCTACCTCATCATATCCTCACATTAACATCCCAAGCTCCCTGCTATTAACCCCCTTTCCCAGAGACAGAAGCAGGCACAGAAAGGTTGAGACACTTGCGCAACCACGCCAGAGCAGGGAAGAGGAGAGGGCTGCCATTTGAAACCAGAGTCCCCATGTGTAGCCACATTCCGTGGTTGGTGTCTGTGTGGGACCAACCCCCGGTCTGTGACGGGTGATTCTTGAGCTGCCAAGTCGAGGGTGGTTCTTGGGCTGCCAAGCTGCCAGTCTGTATAGACCTGGTTTCCTCTCCAGCCCTGAGTCCTGGAAGGACCCTGAATGAACGCCGTGTTCTCCCTTCTAAGCTTTCGGACATGCTTCAGAAACAGTATTGACAAAATTTCCGGTTCAACCCTCCCCTGCAACTGTCCTTCCTCTGACTGCTTATCCTAGTGGTGGAGGAGGGGACAGGAACAGAATTCAGAGGAGGGGACAGGAACAGTATTGCTGACAGTGACAGTGGTGGAGGGCAGCACATCCGTAGCTGAGGCGGAGAAAAGATGTGCGTGTATCAGGGAGGTCTCTCTGAGGCTGGGCTGTTTGTACCGGGACAGGAAAGGTGAGAGTCAGTCAGCGGAAAGAGCTGTCCAGGCAGAGGGAACAGCAAGTGTGAAGGCCTCGAGGTGGCAACCAGCCCTGGAGAAACTGAAAGGCCAGATATGCACTCCTGTCCACTCAGATCCTGGGCCACATCCTGTGGTCAATGATATATCTAGTCCTTGGAGCCTATGTTCTCTGTTACAAGGCTGAGCATTCAGACCCACAGCGTGGCTCAGTACACAGTAGGTGCTCAATTAATGTTTGTTGATGAAAGTATGAACAGAGCAAAGAACTGGAAGGAATTTAAGAGATCAGCCAGTCGAAGGATGGAAAACTCAAATGCCTACAGGAGCGTTTCACGTGAAAGCCCCCGATCTGGGCTCTTTAAAAAAAAAAAATTATTCAAGGAAACAAACCCCAGTGGCAGCCAACTTGGCACGAGGCCCCTTATCTAATCCCTTCATTTTATCTATGGAAGAAACTGAGTTCGGAGCCATTAAATGACACTTGGGAGGTCTCACAGCCCATAACTGAGAGCTCAGACAATGATGATGATTAGCTTCTGTTTACTGAATGCCTACTATGTGCCTCACATACATTCTCTCAATAAATACAACTCCCACGAATAGATATTGGGATCTCCCGATTTGTTTTTTAACTGATGAGGAATCTGAGGCTCAGAGAAGTTAAGGGACTCAGAGTCACACTACGGTAAAAGGCCGAAATGGGATTCGAACCCCTGTATCCAGAGCTAAGCCTTTATACACTCCCTTCAAGAGCGTATTTTCCGTATTTTTCGTACAGGCGGAAATCGAGACTCAGCGGACTGGGAGGGCTGGTTAGGGGGGAGATGTGTGTGTGTGATTCGATAAAGCCAACAGCGATTGAACAGTTCCTTTGAGACCACGAATCTTAGGAATCAAACCCATTGATCTGATTCGCGCCCCCAAACCCAGAAATACCCAAGCACGAGTACCTCCAACCCCACCGCAAGCGCGCCGACTCTCCTCCCCTACAGTAGGTGTACACAGTAGGCGCTTAATGAGCGCTTTGATGGCGGTTATGGAGGCAAAGGCGAGGCTGCTGGAGTAAGAGGGTCCTGCTTCCGTGCCCTCCCTGCTCAACCCCTCGGGGCCTGCCCAGCCCCCAGCCCCAGCCCCCTCGCAACCGGGAGCTCTCCCACAGCAATTACGGTAATTAGCTCCGAGCTGCTGGCGGCGGGGGAGGGAGGGAGGAGGGAGGGAGGCGGACTTTGGCCCAGACTGACCTGCTTCCGGGCGGGCGCTCGGATTGGTCTGCGCCGGGCACGTGACACGCGCCGTGGACTTGTTGCTGGGCATCCCGGTGTTGCCAGGGCAACGCCTGCCGCGTGTCCTCTCTGCCAAGTGCCGGAGAGAAGTGGCTGTGCTGAGGGTCTCGAGACTCGCAGGAGACAAGGAGGGGGGATCTGGTGAGCGAGGCGAGCTGCCTCCCTCCCCCAGCTCTTCCCAGGCCCATCCCCCGCAGCCCAATCGCCCTTGGTCCCCCGTGGACGTGTCATCTGTGAAGGTGGACACAGCAGATTCAGGGTCGCAGATGGAGCCAGGGGGCACACGCAGAACCCTTGCCAGGAACTTCCCCATGCGCAGACAGGGTGTACAGGCAGAACAGAGGGGCACCGATCTTGCATTGACGAACACTTGCTGAAAGCCCACCAACCTCAGAGCCTGTGTTCAGATGGGGCAACACTAGACAAGGCAGAGATGAGACAGTCCCTGTGCCCCCAATCATCATCCTCATCACAGGAGCCCCTGCACGTGACAGCTCCCACGTGGAGGGCCTCAGCTAAGCACTGAACCTGCATTTCATCCTCATTACACTCCTAAGTTATTCCCATTTTACAGATGAAGAAACTGAGGCTAGAATGGGGCAAACATCTAGCCAGGAGGAAGGGACTCCACCCTTCAAGGGTGTGTCTATTAAAGCCCACATACTTAATTCACTTTATAAAACTTAAGCCAATAATAATAGTAATAGTAATAATGATAATAGTATGTTAGCTATTGCTGTGTAACAAAGTATGCCAAAACTTAGTGGCTGAGAACAATAATATTTATCATCTCACAGTGTCTGTGGGTCAGAAATTTGCGTGTGACTTAGCTGGGTGCTCTGCCTTAGAGCCTTTCTGGCTGAATTCAAGGTGTTGGGCAGGGCTGTGGTCTCATCTGAGATCTGACTGGGGAAGGATCCACTTCCAACCTCATGTGGTTCGTGGTAGGACTCAGTTCCTACAGGGCTGTTGCTGGAGGTGGCTGTCAGTTCTTTGCCTTGTGGGTCTCTCCAACATGGTGGATTGCTTCATTAAAGCATATTAGCCCATGGAGGGAATTTCCTGGAGGTCCAATGGTTAGGACTCTGCTCTTTCACTGCCGAGGGTGAAAGTTCAATCCCTGCTCAGGGAACTAAGATCCTGCAAGCTGCACAGTGTGGCCAAAATAATAATAATAATTTAAAAAATAAAAATAATTTTAAAATAAAGCATATTAGCCCAGGAGACAACAGTCTCCTAGCAAGATGGAGGTCACAGTCTTTTATAACCTAATCATGGAGATGACATTCCATTACTTAGTGTGTGTGCACCTACTTATTGTGGTAAAATATGTATAGCACAAAATCTGCCATTTTAACCACTTTAAGTGTACATTTCAGTGGCATTGAATATGTTCAAAATGCTGTGCAGCCATCACCACTATTTCCAAAACTTTTTCATCACCCCAGACAGAAACTCCATGTCCATTAAAGCAAAAGCTCCCCATTCTGCCTTCCCCTCAGTCCCTGGTAACCTCTAATCTACTTTGTCTCTATGAATTTGACTATTATAGGTACCTCATGTAAGTGGAATCTTAAAATATTCTTTTGTGTCTGGTTTATTTTCTAGGACAATATTTTCAAGGTTCATCCATGTTGTAGTGTGTGTCAGAATTTCCTTCCTTTTAAAAGGTTGAATAATATTCCGTTTTATGGATGGCTCACATTTTGTTTATCCATTTATCTGTCAATGAACATTTGGGTTGCTGTCACCTCTTGACTACTGTGAATAATGCTGCTATGAACATGGGTGTGATAATATCTCTTTGAGACTCCGCTTTCAATTCTTTCGGATAAAGACCCAGAAGTAGGATTGCTGAATCATATGGTAATTATATGTTTAGCTTTTTGGAGAACCTACATACTGTTCATACAGTTTTCCACAGTGGCTGTACCATTTTATATTCCCACCAAGAGTTTGCAAGGGGTCCAACTTCTCCACATCCTCAACATCACTTGCGATTTTCTTTTTTCTAAATTCTAACAGGGTGTGACAGTTGGGTGCATTTTGTAACAAGGTCTTGCCAGGTGAGTTTGAGAGGCTCGAAGGACAAAGAGCGATTAAGGACTGAGGGACTCAATCAATCAATGTGTTGGTTATGAAATGGGAGTTACAGGTTTACCCCAAAGCTTTGGGGTCATGGGGCAGGATACCAAGAGGATTATAGGAGTGAAAAGCAGAGAGGAAAGTGGTTGGAAGAGGTTGGAGTGGTGTGATATTGTGATTTATAATAGGATAGATATAGATACAGATATAGATATATTTGGTCTTTTTCTCTGTTCCTGGCACAGAGCTAAAACCCTTGGAATTTCCTAAGTGACAAGAGCAATAAAGATGAAATGGGTGTTGTTTGTTATCCAATAGCCAATTATTTAATCAGTTTTGCCTACATAATGAAACCTCCGTAAAAATCCCTTAAAGTATGGGTTTGGAGAACTTCCAGGTTGATGACCACGTGGAGGTGCTGGCAGGGTGGCACACTCAGAGAGGGCATAGAATCTCCGCCCCTTTCCCCATACCTTGCCCTGTGCATCTCTCCCATCTGACTGTTGCTGAGTTGTATTCTTTTATAATAAATGGGTAATCTAGTAAACTGTTTTCCTGAGTTCTGTGAGCCATTCCAGCAAATTATCCAACCTGAGGAAGGTATCAAGGGAGCCTCCCATTTATAGCTGGTCAGTCAGAGGCACAGGTGATGGCCTGGACTTGTGATTGGCATCTGAAGTGGGAGCAGTCTTGTGGGACTGGGTCCTTAACCTGTGGAATCTGATGCTATCTCAGGGTTTGTAGTGTCAGAATTGAGTTGAATTCAGGGTACCCAGCTGGTGTCTGAGAACTGTTTTGTGTGGGGGAATAGCCTACACATTTTGGTGTCAGAATTGAAGTATTAAGAGCAGTCATAGAGAGGAAACACAGGAGTGTTTTTTTCTTCCAGTTGGAGTTTCAACGGAGGAACTCTGGTTGCCGGCAACAGAAGCCACACCAATGAGCCTTACAGAAGAATTGGGTTGTTCACAGGATTAGCTGAATATAGGACCCAGGGCAGTTCTGGGGATCTGGAGAACAAGACCCAATGGACATCCCCTTGAGGGAGCTTCAGTTACCACGGTTGAGCCTGTAGCAAAGACATTATTCATCTTGACCTCCTCCCACTCAGGTGGAACATTCTGAGAAAGTTCCACCAATTGTCTCAAAGTCATGAAACTGTCCCCTGACTGAGTGGGATGTGTGAATTGACAGCCCATCCAAGACCCAACACCTAGGGAAGGAGGTGTTCCCCGGCAGTAAATCGGGGTGCTACCAACCCTCAAACCCCACCAATTCACTATAAACAGTGCCTCAGGAACCCAGGCATTGGGATAAAGAGGAATGAGCTGACCCTCACGTGCAGGAGAAAAGTCTCTGTGGTAAGAGTCACCCAACGCATGCAGCCTGGCAGCAAGTTTGACCTTGTACTTCCCCTGCTCTAACCTCTTCCATGGCTCCCTAGTGCCCTCAAGATAAATTCCATGCCTCGGTTTGCTCATCTGCAAAACAGAGCTGCTAATAGCATCAACCCCCTTGGGATGTAGTGAGAATAAAATGAGTTAACACAGGGAGGGCATGTAAACAGTGTCAGGCATATAGTTACCACTCAAGAAATGACAGTGACCATGATGATAGTTATCTTTATGATGATTATCATCTTCCATCGGCTTTTGCAAGCCTTCACATCTCCCCTCACACGCCCCCAGAGGTTCTGATATGCTTTCCTTCTGCTCAGAAAACTCTCATTATGCCTCAGAAGTGGTTTCTGCTTATGTAAAATGGATGCAGTGACAGGATTCCCCTGACAAGTTGTGGCGAGTATCTTTTTTTAAACCCACATGTCACATGCTTAACCAGTGCTGGGGACGTGGTAAGTGCCCAGAAAATTTTAGATAATATTATATATCTTTTATGAAACTTTTGAGATAATTGTAGATTCATATGCATTTCTAAGAACACAGGATCCAGTGTATCCTCTACCCAATGATAACATCTTGCAAAACTGTAGATGCACGTCCAGAATATTGACACTAAACATTTCTGTCACTGCGGGGTCCCTCCTGTTCACCTTTTAAAGCCACACCCAATTTCCTCCTACTCCACCCTCTTAACCCCAGGCAACCACTAATCCATCCTCCATTTCTCCAGTTTTGTCATTTCAAGAAGGTCCTATAAAGGGATGCATCCAACATGTAAGCTTTTGGGAATGGCTTTTTTCATTCAACATAACTCTCTGAAGATTCATTCAAGTTGTTGGCGTTATCAGTAATTTGTTTCTTTTAACTGCTGAGTAGTTCCATATATTGGTTTTTCACTTTTTATTTTGAAATGAATATCAAAGTTTACAAGACTAGGGACTTCGCTGGTGGCGCAGTGGTTGAGAATCCACCTGCCAATGCAGGGTACATGGGTTCGAACCCTGGTCCGGGAAGATCCCACATGCCGCGGAGCAACTTAACCCGTGCGCCGCAACTACTGAGCCTGCGCTCTAGAGCCCATGAGCCACAACTACTGAGCCCGCGTGCCACAACTACTGAAGCCCGCACGCCTAGAGCCCATGCTCCGCAACAAGAGAAGCCACCGCAATGAGAAGCCCATGCACCGCAACGAAGAGTAGCCCCTACTCGACGCAACCAGAGAGAAGCCCGCGCGCAGCAGAGAAGACCCAACGCAGCCAAAAAAAAAAAAAAAAAAAGTTTACAAGACTAGTACCATGACCTCTTGGCTACCCATCACTCCACTTCACATTTTGTTATTCACGTTTTAATATATATATCCTGTCATTGTCACCGAGCCCCTTAAGGGGTTTGGCACCTCTAAGAAAAAGGCTGTCCTCTTACATAATCATACAATGAATTGATGAAATTTAATATTGAGTCGATGTTATTATCCAATATATAATCCATATTCAAATTTTTCCAACAGTCAGCATGGTGTTCATTCGAGCTCTTTTCTTTTCCGATCTGGGATGTAGTCAGAACCACACGTTGCATTTGGTGTTCCTGTCTCAACAAGCTGTCGTTGCCTTCCATGACATTTGAAGAGAGCAGAAAAGTTGTTCTGTAGATGGTTTTGCTTTGAATTTGTCTGATGGTCTCTCTAATTCATTTCATTCATCCAACAAGCATTTATTGAGTGTCTACTGCATGCCAGGTGCTGACATCACACAGCAAATAGGACTTCCTAGTTGTGTAGTGAAACCATCAAGTGTATGGGCTGTAGTGTTGCTTTGAGATTTCCAGCCCTTCCCGGCCAAACATCCGGCTCTACCGTTCACTCGCTGTGTGCCCTTGCACTGGACACTTACCCTCTCTGGGCTTCACTTTCCTCACGTGGAAAACGTGGCCAATGTTAGTCTTTACCACTTATGGGGGTTCGGAGAATTCAGTGGGACTACACATGGCGAGACTGGTAGATACCGAGTGCACGATAAACAAAGTTAACTTGTGATTTTTATTATTGTGTGAATCTAGGTCAGGGTCTCCCAACCTCCGTACTGCTGATATTTGGGGCCGGATCATTCTCTGTGGTGGGTCCATCCTGTGCATTGTAGGGTGCCAAGCAGCATCCCTGGCTCCCACCCACTTGATGCCAGGAGCCCCTCCAGTCGTGACAACCACAGATGTCTCCAGGCATTGCCCAGTGTCCTCTGGGAAGGAAGGACCCCGCTGCCCCACTGGAGTGAGGACCACTGATCTGTGATAAGTGATTTCGAAGAATGATGATGATTGAAGCAATCCATGATGAAGAGACCAAGCACTCCACGCCTACTCAACCAAGGGTTGAGCAATGCCGAGGGATATAAAGTCACGTTCTAAGCATCTAAGGGTCTCTGGTTTCACAAGGGTAAGATTTCCCCGAGCTGTGGTCAGACACTCTGCTTGCTGCTCAGCCCGCTGGGCCCCCAGAGCTCCACCCCTGGCTCATCAGCTGTGTCTCCATGGGTCCGGGTCGCCGGCCCACCCAGCCTCTGTCGCCAGCCTCAGCCAGTGAGAAGAGGGGCTCGGGTTTCAGCTCGGGGCAGCTGCTGGGAGGCCCCGGTCAGGGGAGGGAGTTGGGAGCAAGGCCTCGCAGATGAGGACGGAGCCCGATAATCCCTGTGTCACTCTTGTCCCTTGCAGTGTCCCAGCTCACCTGTGAGAGCCAGCTCAGGGGCCCGAGAAACAGGGAGAGTGTGTGTGGGTGGGCGAGCGTACAGTCAGTCGGTGGCAGTCATCTGGGTTGGGGCGTTTGCTCCCCCAGGGGACATTCGACAATGTCTGGAGACATTTTTAGATGGAGGTGCTGCTGGCATATAATGGGTAGCGGCCAGGGATGCTGCCGAACACCCTACAATGTGCAGGACCAGCCCCGAAAGCAAGACTGATCTGGCCTCAAATGTCATTAGTACCGAGGGGGAGGGACCCAGATCTGTGTCGATGGAAAGGGGTTCATTTCATCTCGTTTCATCCTTTCAAAAATAGTCTTACTGGTCGTCTTTTTCTTACTACGTGAGTGCATATTACCTGCAGATAAAGGTTAGAGAAAAACAACAAAGAAAATAAAAGTCACCCACGACTACCCCATGCAGAGGGAATTGCTGCTAGCAGTTTTTAATATCCTCCCCCCTGATATATCTGTGTTCTCATTCGTATATTTACAAAAATGGGATAATTCAGCACATTATTTCACGTAACAGATAGGAAAATCTTTTTGTATCTTGAAATTCCTCCGTTATGTTTTCTGATACAGCTGCCCCACCGTTTAAGTAAGAGCCTCATCATTGGACATACTTACTGGTTGCTCACAGTTTAGGGCTAAAGCACGTTTGTGACAGAGCTCTTCAGGACTCATTCTTTGTACAGGTTCACATTTATTTCCTAAAGATAAGTGGTTGGAGGCAGAACTGCCATATTAGCAAACACGCTCATTTTAAAGTATTTTTTAAATGACAACTTATCTATTACTTACAACTACAAGGCAGTTGATAACTGCATTGTTCACTACAGTGCAATTTGAAAATGCAGTTTGTAAAAAAGGTTGAAGAAGGATGTGAAGAGGGAAAGTACACATCTCAGTTAGCCCCACCACTCAGTACCATCTCTCTTGACAGTTTGGAGCACACCCTGCCAGAGCTTTTTCTATGTGGACACAAACCTATGTTCATGAATTGCACTTCTACAAAATGTGAGCTGCTCTGTTCCTAAATGTAAAATTCCTTTTAAAATGAGCAAGACCATCTCCACCCACCCCCCTTCTCCTGTCCTAATCAGTTCAAAATCACGTAGACCCATCTGATTCTCATTTTTCTCAGGTGGTGTGACCTGGGGATTGGAAATTTCCTCACTCATTTGTTTATTCACCACATATTTATTGAGCGTCTGCCATGTGCCCGACATTGTTCTAGATGAGCAATGAACAAGACAGACAAATATCCGTGCCCTCACAGAGTTTATAACCCAGAAAGGGAGACAGACTAAACGAGGAAGCATTCTAACACAGGGCATTGGAGAAAAGTATAGAGTGATACGAGTGAGCAAATAACAGGTGACCAGGGCAGGCTTCTCTATGGAGGGGTTGTGTGAGCTGAGACAGAAAGGTGCACTGGCACAGCTAAGAGACCCAGAGAGGAAAGAATGTTACTGGAGGTGGGCACAGCATGTGCAAAGGCCCTGAGGTGCGAGGGAACATGACCTGTTCTAGGCACTGCAACCAGGTCGGTGTGGAGCAGAGTGAGTGAGGGGGATCCTCGTTGGGGATGTCGCTGGAAGGGTCCTGCTTTTGAATATGGCTGAGACTAAGCTGGGTGTGGGGAGGTGGGAATTGGGTAGGGAGCACAGGAAGTGTCGAGGGGACCCCCAAGACCCTGGCAGGATGGATGGTGGTGAGTCTTGATGAGGACCAGGTCTGTAGGGGACAGATTACGGGGTGGGGTCTGTGAAGGTTAAAGTTGCAGGTCTCGGTACAGCCTCCTTTCTCCCCTTCTAGAACTTTGAATATATGTCTATGTCTGTTAAATCCAAAGCCAGTAAAACTTATACCAAGGTAGCAAATGTTTTCTTTAAACAGGGGCGGGGAGGAAGAGCGAGGGAGAGAGAGAGAGAGAGAGAGAGAGAGGAAGGGAACTGGCGAATGCAGACAATGTCCTCCTGAAACCATGGTGACTAGAATGACTTAGGAGGGGGGCTGCTGAGGATATTAATAATAATTTGCTTTGTGGATTTTTCCAGCATGGGTTATTGTGTAGGCAAGGCAGTGTGTTTGCCTCTGTGTGCATGTGTGTGTGTGTATGTGTGTGTGTGTGTGTATGTGTGTGTGCGTATGCATGCATGCGTGTGACTGTGTGAGGTGCACTTTTACATAGGTGTGCAGAGTCCCATGTGTGTTCAAGTGTCCCTTTCCATGCACTTGTGTGATCGATCAGCTGTGTGTATGTGTACATCTGTGAAGGCATCTGAACTGGCTTGCACATATGTGTGCACGCAACGCTACGTGAGCGACTCATGCCCATGGATGCAGGTGTGTCTCCGTGTGCATGTGTATGTCATGTGTGTGCAACTCCAGAAGTGCGTCTGCACATGCTTAGCTGTGTGCACCCGAGGGGAGCTTAAAGTGAAAATCGGGAAAATGAAGACCCACAGTCTACCTAACAGTTGGTTCCGATGTCAATTTCCTGATTTTGAGAATGTACTAGAGTTATGTAAGATGATACTACTGGGGAGGAAGCTGGCAGGAGGGTACAAGAGACCGTCTGTGCTATTTTTGCAACTTCCTGTAGAACCTATAATTATTTAAAAATTAAAAAGTTTTTTAAAAATCTGAGGATGAGAAACACGAATTTCATACATTTTCGTGTCTCCTCAAAACAAGCAAGAGAAAAATGGAAAGAAAATCTAAGCAGCCAACCAATGATTTCTTTTAAGTGAGCTTTCTATCTGAGAACATGGTTGATGTTCCCAAGTCTCCTGGGTGGGAGATGACGATCCAGGCATGTGTGTTGGGGGCTGGGGAGGGGGAGGTGGGGAGGCTCAGGCAGGTGCAGTTGGTGTTAGTATGCATGTGGCCGTCTGGTGACCCGGGAGGACCCGGGAGGGGACTGGGAGCCTGCAGAGTGAAGGGCAGGATCAGCCGCATCAGCTAACGCGGGGGACTTCACAGGTGAAGTGGAGGAAATTTAATCAAGGTGGAGAGGACAAGTCAGTGATATCAAATCTCTTGGGTTGGCAGGGGAGGCAGGGGCAGAGCAACTAATCCCTGGGTTTCGGGTTGTCTGACCACCTGCTGCTGTGGAGTCCCTCCTGAGACCCCACGGTCCCAGGTTGAATGGGTGTGGGGGGAGGGAGGGAGGCAGAGACATGGAGATGCGGAGAGAGAATGAGGAAGAGAGGGAGAGAGACAGAGGCCAGGCAGAGCAGAGAGACAGACAGACAGAGAGGCAGAGACATAAAGAGAGACAGAGAGATGGAGACAGAGAAAGAGAAAGAGACAGACACAGGCACCTAGAGATAGAGAGGGAGAGAGAGACAGAGAGAAACTAAGCCTTTGCTGCCTCTGTTGAGCCTTTGTCTGCTTTCCTAAAAGGATGGATCAATTAATTGGTCCACTAATGGCATTCTCTCAACAGGCCAGTAATGTATCAGTTATCTATTGCTGCATAACAAACAACTCAAAAACTTAAAGGCTTAAACAGCAACAATTTATTGTTTCTAAAGATTCTGTGGTCTGGCCGGGTGGTTCTCGCCTGGGCTCATTCACGTAACTGGGTTCAAAGGGCAACTGAGCTGGGCTGGAAGGTCTAATATGGTCACATCCACATGTCTGTATCATGGGGGATCTGGAAAGCTAGGCTCTATCTCCTTCTATATGCTGTACTGCTGGGGCTGGAAGCCTAGAAACTACATTTCTCAGAATCTCTTGAAGCTAAACTTTGGGTGCAATTAAATTCTGTTAAGGGAATATAGTCATGCAGTGTTTGATTCAGAGGCTATGTTTCTGCCCCATCTGTGCTGTATTTCTTGGCAAGCAGGGTGGTGATGTGATATGAACAGAGGCGTGAAGGTCCATGTACCATTTTTTGTGGGCATTGAAAGGCAGGGAATGGAGGATCAATTTCTGTTGCTGTTTTCATTGACAGTTGTTGTTGACCAATAACAACGTGTTTGAGATGGGTTTTCTGTTAACTTGCAACCCAAAGAATCCTAACTGATGTGGTCAGGAAGGTGAAGTCTTCATGGATGGATGTTTTATCCAGAAGGAAGCAGAGGATTTAGTTTAAGGAAAATGATTTCCATGAGGTCATGTTCCCAGCTCAACCAAAGCAAAGAGCAGAAATGCTGGAGCCAGATGGAATAGCAGAGCCATAATAGCCCTCAGAAAAATGTTACTTGAACCATGGCAAGGTAAACTGAGTCCAGCAGGGACAGAAGGGCTTGCCCAGGATCACACAGTGATGCCAGATGAAGCTCTTTTCCTGCTGGTGGCTGGGCAGGGTGGGGGTGGGGGCGTGGAGGAAAGGCGTGGGAGGGAATGGGAGAAAATTTCTCTGTGTGCAGGATTGCTTCTAGAACAGGAATAAAAAATGAGTCATCAGCAAGATGGTTGAGAGATAAAGCCTTAAAATGTCACTGGTCTGGGAAGGGCCAGCTCTGAGAAAGGATGGAGAGATGTACAGACATCAGGGGAGATTGTGGCATAGCTAACAATTTTTTCAAGCCCTCAATTCGGTCTCAATTTCTGGGTGAAGAAGTGCACAGTAGCTGATGTTGCCAGGGTCCTGGGGTGCAAAAATTACCTCTATTGTCCTAGGTGTGGGCATACCAACAGATACGGCATGGCATATTGAATCAGGTACTACAAAATCTCTGCTTGTCTCTGTGGTGGAAACAATGAGATTTCAGAAACCAAGGGTGTACCAGTTAGGGAAGACTAAGTTGATGCTGCAGTAACAAACATCTCCCAAATCTCAGTGGTTCAAAACGCCAAGATGTATTTCTTGCTTGTGCCAGCCCCTCTGCTGGGATTTGGCAGAGGGCTGTATGTGTACTCCTCCAGGATACAGGTTGATGGAGTCACAACCGTCTCAAGCTTTACTGGTCACTGTAGCTGAAGGAAAGAGACAAAGTGATGAGTAGTGCCCTGGCTATTAAAGTTTCCACCTAGAAAGGGCACATGTCACTTAAGCTCACATTTAACTGGTCCAAAGCAAATCTCATGGCTCTCAGCTGACTTCATGGGGGTCAGGGGAGTGCAATTCTGCCTGGGAGAACACTGGACATTTTAGGAGGACAGAATTAATGGCTAACTTGGGAGATGGGGGAGGGGGAATGTTCTCTAGAAATGAGACACTCATACCAGTTTTTTTTAAATTAATTTATTAATTACTTAATTTTTGGCTGCATTGTGTCTTTGCTGCTGCATGCGGGCTTTCTCTAGTTGTGGCGAGTGGGGGCTACTCTTCATTGCTGTGCGTGGCCTTCTCACTGCGGTGGCTTCTCTTGTTGCGGAGCACGGGCTCTAGGCGCGCAGTCTTCAGTAGTTGCAGCTCGCGGGCTCTAGAGCACAGGCTCAGTAGTTGTGGCGCACGGGCTTAGCTGCTCCGTGGCATGTGGGATCTTCCCGGACCAGGGCTCCAACCCTTGTCCCCTGCATTGGCGGGCAGATTCTCAACCACTGTGCCACCAGGGAAGACCCACCAATTTTTTAAAAAAGAAAATAATGGCATACTAACAAAGACAAACTATGTCTAATGCTAATGGATACTGGCACTATTCTAAGCATTTGATATGACTTAACTAATTTAATCCTCACAACTCCATTTGACAGATAAGGAAACTGAGCCCAGAGAGGTTAGATATTTTTTCCAAGAACCCAAGCTCTGAAGTAGCAGAGGTAGGGATTTGAACCGGGCAGTGTGACTCTAAAGCTGGTGCTTTTAAACACTACACTATAATGCCTCAAATCCAGAGACGCTTTTAGGAAAAAAAAAAAAAAAAAAGAGGCCAAGAAATGTCAGTGGCTGCTGGACCACATGGGAGCCCCTAAGGACTCTCAAAGTGACAACCACTCCAATGACAAGGGAAGCACACTTGAGAATGTTAGAACAAGCTTTGGGAACACTGAAGCATTTCTGAGCAGTGCAGCCACAGGAAAGCTGTGAAAAGATGTCTGTGTTCACCTACTATGTGGAAGATATTTGTGTAGAGGCCATGGATTAAGAGAGCTTTGAATATGGGGCTGTGGTTAGATGCAGGGGCTCTGGACCATTCAGCCTAGACTCAAAACCTGGCTTGTCTGCCTCCTAGCTGTGTGACCTCGGGTCAGCAACTTACCCTTTCTGTGCCTCAGCTTTCTCACCTGTAAAATGGGGGTAATAAAACACATTTCATTGATTCTAAGCCATGCATATTTTAACATCTGTGAAGGTAGGGCATGCCTTATGATCAGTAGCAGTTCAAGGCTTGACTGGGGTATATTTTCTTTTTTTAAATGGCACATGGTTGGGGGGGCATCATTGGAGATGCTCCTCTCTCTCAGGACCACAGGGTGGGACATGTGACCCAGTCTGGCCAATATCCTATCCACTTGGCTGCAGTGATTGGTTCAGGGATGGGCAGATGATCCAAGCTGAGCCAATCAGATCCTTCCCTGGGACTTTCATGCTAGATCTAATGTTAAGATTCTCTTTGTCCACTGGAGTTGCTAGGAGAGAAGAGTGTGTGTCTGGGGAGTGGATGACAGCATGGAGAGTTCAAAGACAGAGATGTTGGTGTTTGAGCCCCTGTATCTATCCATGTCTGAGATGAGTTAATCTTGTTCTTCCTAGTTCCACAAACCAGCAAGTTCCTTTAATTTTTATTTTTTTTCCTCAAGACAGTTTGAGTTGAGTTCCTTTTACTTATAACCAAAGGATTTCTAAAGAGGACAGGTATCCTTTTACAGACCCCCAGGAAACTGGCTCAAAATGAGGAGACCCTAGCACCCTGGAAAATGAGTGTATCTCTAATATGTCATAGATGCTGATGAGCCTATGCCTCAGAGGAGGGAAGTCAAACCCTCCAATTTGGTAGGTGTGGTAGCCAATCTACAATATGATCCCCAGTGACCCGCACCTTTTTGGTATTTACACCTTTGGGCGGGCTTCTCCCTCACTATACCAAGGTTGGTCTGTGTGACCAATAGAGCTCTCTCTCTCTCTCTCTCTCTGATCATGCATTCTGGGGAAAGCCAGCTTTCATGTCATGAGGACACTCAGGCAGCCCCTTGGAGAGGCCCATGTGGTGAGGAACTGAGGCATCCTACCAACAGCCATGCAAGGGAACCATTCTCCAACCCCAGTCAACCCTTTAGCCCTCTCTGACAATCTGGCTGCAACCTCACGAGAAACTCTTAGCCAGAATCATCCCATGAATCTGTCCTGGACTCCTGACCCTCAGAAACAACACAATCATAAATATTTTTTTGAAGCTTCTACATTTGGGGGGTAATTTGTTACACAGCCATAGGTAACTGATATACTGGGGAAGGGAATGGGTTCCACATGGGCTGAATTGCAGGACTAGCAAGTGAGTTTGGGAGTCAGGTCTCGCTGGTGCAGGGGAGATGGGAGTCAGGAAGGTCGAGCTGGACTTGTGGGATACCATCTTTGAACCTCAGGTAAGGCCAGTCAAACCTGCCTGTGCCATCCAGAACGTTCCACCTTGAAATGATGGTGGCTGCGTATTGGATAGTCCTTGAAGGGATGGCCCGCTGCTCAGCTACCCAGCCCAGCTGCTCCAACTGCCCCTAAGAGCCTGGGAAGCACCTGGCTCCCCTCTTCTCATCTAGCTCCTTCCAGGGTACCCAAGGGGGTCAAGGAGTCCCCCACATCTCTGCTCTAGACCTTCAGCAGAACCCTGAGTCACGTTTCTCATCAGTTGCCAAGGGTTCCCCTTCCCCCTCCCAATGCTTCTCCATCCTCCCACCGCGGCTGTGGTTCAGGCTGACATCATCACTCGTTTGGATGATGCCCCCGTCTCCTCTTGGTTCCCTAGGACACTTCCACCTCCCCCCTCCCACATCCCCAGGGAGCTCTTGGAAACATCAGCCTGAGCAAGTCACTCTCCTGTATAAAACCTTTCCGTGAGAACAGAAAATGGTACAACCTCTCAGAAAAACCATTTGGCAGCTTTTAGAAATGTTAAACATATACCTCCCATGGGAGCCATTCCACTCCTTGATATTTACCCAAGAGAAATAAAAACATATGTCCATATGAAGATGTGTCCATACACGTTTATAACAGCTTTATTTGTAATCGCCAGTTGAAAGAAAGCTGTTCAAAGATGACGACAACTTCCCCTGAGGGCAATCTGATGACATCTACCAAAATTACAAATAAGCATGCCCTTGGACTGTATAATACCACTGCTGAGAATTTACACTCCAGGTGGAACCACACGTGTGCTACATGACACACGTAGAAGACCCTTTCTCCCAGCACTGTGTGTGTATAGAAAAAAAGAGTGAAAACCACATAAATGCCCATCAACTGGGAGCTGGTTAAATCAATTATGAGAAATCCACGCAATGAAATATTATACAGTGAGTAAAAGCAACAAGAAAGCTCTTTATTTACAGAGAGAGAAATACCTCAGGATGTTATTATTAAATGAATAAAGCAAAGTGCATAACGGTTTGTTACCAGTTGATCACGTGTGTATGTGCATGTGTGTGAAATATGTTTCTGTTTAGAGTCTTTGCACTGGCTATTTGCTCTGCTTAAAATGCCTCATTCCCTCACTTCTTTAAGCCTCTGCTCAAATGTTGGCTTCTCAGTGAGGCCTTCTTTGGGCACCTTATCTAAGATTTTTCACACAACCCCATCTTATATTCCCCATCCCTTTCCCCTGATTTATTTTTCTCCTTAGCATTTAACACCATCTAATATGATATAGTTTATGCACTGATACTGTTTCTTAACTATCTCCCCCACTACAGTGTGAACTCCACCAGGGCAGTGATTTTTTTTTACTTGCTTTGTGCATGCTATGTCCCTGTTCCTATAACGGTGCCTGGTACACAGTAGGCACTCAACAAATGTTGGTTAAATGAGTGAGTGGATCTCTCTCTGAGATCTGAAGCTGCCCACAGGCATGTTCTAGATGGAACACCACAAACAAATGGATATTTAAGTGTCCCCAAACTCTTAGAGGCTGCCTTTGAAACACTTCCTGTGTAGTGGTCCATTTCTTACTGTATCAGTCAGCTATTGCTGCATAACAAATTACCCCAAAATGTAGCCATTTAAAACAATGAACATGTATTATCTCACAGCTTCTGTAGGCCAGGAATCCAGAGCCTCTTAGCTTGGTGGTTCTGGCTCAGTGTCCCTCGTGATGTTACAGTCAGATTCTTGACCAGAGCTGCATCATCTGAAGGCTTGACTAAGGCTAGAGGAGCTGCTTCTGAGATTACTCACACAGCTGTTGGCAGGAGGCTGGATTCTAGTCAGATTTTGTTTCATTTTGTTTCCTTTTAGTTTATTTTACTTGGAAATAATTTTAGACTTACAAAATGTTGCAAAAATAGTACACAGAAGTCCCATCTACCTTTGACCCATCTTCTTTTATTTATTTATTTATTTATTAAAATTTTGGCTGCTTTGAGTCTTCACTGCTGCACGCGGGTTTTCTCTAGTTGCAGCGAATGGGGGCTACTCATTGTTGAGGTGCGCAGGCTTCTCATTGCAGTGGCTTCTCTTGTTGCGGAGTACGGGCTTTAGGCGCATGGCCTTCAGTAGTTGTGGCACACGGGCTCAGCAGTTGTGGCTCGTGGGTTCTAGAGCGCAGGCTCAGTAGTTGTGGCGCACGGGCTTAGTTGCTCTGCGGCATGTGGGACCTTCCCAGACCAGGGCTCCAATCCATGTCCCCTGCATTGGCAGGCAGATTCTTAACCACTGCACCACCAGGGAAGTCCTGACCCATCTTCTTTTAATTTAACATTGTTGATAACCGCAGGAAATGAACATTGATGCAGCACAATGAACTAATTTAAGATCTTATTCAAGTTTCCCTGATTGTCCTATTGAATACTATTTAACTGAACTATAGATCTTATTCGAATTTCACCATTTTTTCCTCTTAATGGAATTAATATCATTGGATTATTCATCCTATTATTATAATTATTAACTTAATCTTATTAAATATTAATAGGATGCTGGTCCAGGCTCCCGCATGGCATTTCATCTCCTCCAGTCTTGTCTTCCATGACCTTGACAATTCTGAAGAGCACTGGTCAAATATTCTTGTAGAATGTCCCTCAGTTTGGGTTTGTCTGATGTTTGCTCATGATTAGATTGAAGTTAGGCATTTGGGAGAAGGATGCCATAGAAATGATGTGTTCTCAGGGCAACTGATAGAGGGAGGTACATGATGTCAATGTGTGTCATCATTGATGACGTTGACCTTGATCACTTGGTTACAGTGGTGCCAGCCAGGAGTCTCCACTGGAAAGTTACCATTTTTCCCTTTGTAATTCACAAGTATCTTGGGGGAGATTCAATGAGATGATGCACATACCCTGCTTCTCCTCAAACTTTTGCCCACTGACTTTAGCATATGGATAGATGTGGAAGATCAAACCAACAGGGCAATTCCCAATTTTCTAACTTAGGCACAGTTGATGCCCCATCCACATCCCCTCAGCCCACCTCAAACGTCACCTATTGTCAGTTCCTGAATCTTGGAAGTTGTGGGTGTTCTCTGGGTGGGCACTGAACGTGGTCAGCACGTGAGGGAGCCACTGCTCCAGGAGGGACCCTCAGGTACTGATGGATAAAGGGAGAGACAATTCCTAGGTATGTCCTATAGGAACACCTTCTGTGCTGCCCCCTCCCTGCTCTGTCTCACCTCCCTCCCTCCGCTTCCTGGGGCTTCCTCTTCTCCTACATGAACCGTCAGTCCCCAGACCTTGTCTTGGGGGCTGCGAAAAACTTGTGTTCAAGGCATTCTCATGAGCTTCAGCTTGGATTCTAGGATGCTTTTTTTTTTAACAGCTTTATTAAGATATAATTCACACACCATACAATTCTCCCCTTTAATGTGTACAATTCATACTGTTTTTATTCTGTCTGTTTTTAGTATATTCACAGAGTTGTGCAACCATCACCACAATCTAATTCAGGACACTTGCATTCCCCTAGAAGAAAAACCCGTCCTCATCAGCAGACCCTCCCCATTCCCCCTCCCCCAGCCCCTGGCAACCACTAATCCATTTTTGGTCCCTGTGGATTTGCCTGTTCTGGATGTTTCATATAAATGGAATCATACACCTTCTGTTTGTGTGTGATTCTGTGTCTTTCTGTGTCTGGCCTTCTGTGTCTGTGTGGCCTTCTGTGTCTGGCTTCTTTCACTAAACGTCATGTTTTCAAGGTTCATCCGCGTGTCACATGAATCAGTGCTTCGTTCCTTTTTAAGGCTGAATAATATTCTGTTGTACGGGTGTACCACATTTTGTGTATCCATTCATCCATTGATGGACGTGTGGATTGCTTGCACTTTTTGGCTATTCTGAATAATGCTGTTATGAACCCTGCTGTATACATTTTCACATAGATGTACGTTGTCATTTGTCTTGGGTATACACAGGAGTGGAATTGCCAGATCACGTGGCAACTTATTGAGGAAGGGGATGCTCCAGGCCCCCAGGCTGGGCAACTGTAACTGCTGTCTCTGATTATCTGTTTCTTATGGAATTATTGGTTTGCCTCTTCCACTGGAAGATCGGCACCACCAGGACAGAGATTTCCCTCTGTTTTTTCGCTGCCAGGGTGTCCCTAGGGTCTAGCACAGCGCCTGGCATGTAGCAGGTGCTGGGTAAATAAGTTAAAGATCAAAATGAGTCCCATCCAGGGCTTAGCGCAGGGCCTGGCACACAGTGAACACAGGGTACCTGTAGCTACTGGTTTTACTGCCAACATAACTTGGGGGCGGGGTGGGGGGTCCTAGGCCGGTTCTGTCAGTTGTGTCCCTGCCTGAGTCTGTTTTTGGTCTCCTCCCGAATCACCACTCCTGCCTCCTTTCATGGGAGGATCCCCCAGGCTTTCTCTCTTGTCCTCCCCATCTCCCTCCTGATGGCTCTTCACGGGCCTGGACCACTTTCTCTTTTTATGTCTGGTCGTTTGCATCTTTCTCCTCTCTGTTACTCTCTCTGTTTCCTTCTCTTTTTCTCGTATCTCTCTCCTCCCCCGCCCCCTCCCTCTCTCTGCCCTTTCTCTCCTGGTCCTCTGGGACTCTCCCCCTTGGAGCCTCTGTGTGTCTGTCTTTGTCTGTCAGTTTCTTCCCCCTTTTTCTCATTTCCCTCTCTCCCTGCCCACCGGACTTTTGGTCTGTCTGTATCTCCATCTCTTCCCCTCTGTCTCCTTCTATCTCTCTGTCTCTGACCTTCTGTGTCTCTGGTTCTCCTTCTCGCTTCCTCTCCACCTCTGTCTCTGCCTTTCTGCTCCATCTGACCCTGTGTGCATCTTTGTCCGCTGTCTCTGCCTCTCTCTGGGGTTCTCCCTCCCACCTCCCTGCCCCCATCCCCTTTAAGTGCACAAGGCAGGGAACAGCAGCCCCGTGGCTCTGGGGACACTCCCTCCTTGGTTGCCAGGGTGCTGGGGCCGGGGAGGGGCTGTGGGCTCATTACTCTAATGGTATCTGCAGTGGGCGCACAGCTGGCCCAGGAAATGGGCCACTTAAGCCTATTGGAGCTGATGGCAGCCTGCGGCCACTTCTCCCCTGCTGCTTTCAAGCAGAGCTGGGAGAGGGGAGTGAGGGGGGAGAGATGGGGAGAGGGAAGGGGAGGGGAGGGAAAGAAAGGGGAAGGAAGTGAGAGGGGGGAGGGAAGAGAGGGGAGGGAGGAAATGTGGGAGGAGGATGGCTCTCGGTTTCAGGCCTGGGATGTCCTGGGAAAATGCACTGGGCTGGCTGGGAGGGGCAGGGAGGCTGGACCCTGGGCCCCAGGAGCAGGGCCCCCCTTGTACACACAGTTGCACACCCCAGAGAGCACCATGCAAGGGTTTCCACTCAGGGACACCCCACGGCCCCTCTCCCCAACCCCCATGATCACCGATGTCATCAGCACAAACACGCACCAGGACACAGGCACAGACCCTCACCAATGGACGCAAATGAACAGATCACGCGCACACTCACGCACTCACGCTCACACACAGCATTGAGACGCACGGAGAACTGAAAAGGACACGCACTCAAGTAGTGTCCCGCACACAGCCAGGCACACGCTTACGGGCTGCAGATGCACAGATGGGGCACGGCCACCACATCAAATACGCGTGGGCCACGAATTCCCCGTCACACACCCTCACGCCGTGGTCAGGCGTGGTCCGTGCTGCAGAGATCCACGGATTCGCAAACACACGAGCACACGCAGAAACAGCGGCATCGGTGACAAAGGACACACACCACCACAGCCAGCCACGTTGGTCCACCCTGGCCTCTGCTCACCGCCACGTGTCGCCAGGCAGAAAAGCAAGCCCATCCTGGCCTGATCCGCCCATTTTTTTCCTCAGAGAAGCTGGAGATCTGGATTTTTATGTGAAACCACTTAAAAAGAAGATAAAGAGTGTGCAGCCCAAACCAGGAGAACTGATGGTCTAGACCTCAGCCTCCATTTTGCAAAAGGGCCCCTAGTCGCACCATGAATAGCTGGGCAACCCCTAGGCCACTCTGAGCCTCTACCTTGTCTTCTGGAAAATTCCATCATAACGGTCCTCCTCTCCAGGGCCTGTTGTGAGGACCGTGGCATGATGCCAAGTCAGCCAGGGGACAGAGGGAGGGCCTCCTGCCCCCTTCATCTCCCCGTGTCTGTCTGCCTCTGCTCCTCTGGTGGGTCTTACCCCTTCTCTGTCTTTCTGTCATATGTACACACATATTCACATGAGTGGCCTGGAGCCCAGCCAGGAAGAGGCAGGGAGGCCACTGGGCTGAGTTAGGTTCTCACAGGGGCTTTGATTTTGAAGAATCTGAAGAGGAATATGTGTGTGTGTGGGTGCCTGGTGTGCCTGCATTTGCCTGTGTACCTTTGCCCGCATACCAGCGGGCCATGAGCTGACACGTGGGTGTGTGGCTCTGTGCACCTGGGATGCATGTTAGGGATGGGCGGTGGGGAGGGGCCGCTCTGAGACCCACCTCTGCCTAAACTGGGTCTTCATTTCACCTTCTTGAATGGAGGCCCCTCTATCCGAGTCCCCATCCCAGGAGCCCCACCCCCACCCCGGCTCCTGTCTCTGGCTGCTACTGGTTCTTGTTCTGTGACTTTGGGCAAGTCACTGCCCCTCTCTGAGCCTCAGTTTCCTCATCTGTAAAGTGGGGAGGAAAAGAGTTCCCTCACAGGCAAGGGGGATAAATTGGGAGACTGGGATTGACATAGACACACTGCTATATATAAAATAGAGAACTAATAGAGACCTACTCTATAGCACAGGGAACTCTACTCAATACTCTGTAAAGACCTATATGGGAAAAGAATCTAAAAAAGAGTGGATATATGTATATGTATATGTGGATGTACGTATATGATTCACTTTTCTGTACAGCAGAAACTAACACAACAGTGTAAATCAACTATACTCCGATAAAAATTTTAAAAAAATAAATAAATAAAAGAATGAAAAAAAGAACAATGAAAAGAATAAAGAATTTAAAAAGCAAGGGATTTGAATGGACATGTCTCCAAAGAAGGTATACAGATGGCCAAGGAGCACGAGAAAAGATGCTGGACATCGATAGTCATGAAGGAAACGCAAGATGAAACCTGAAGCACCTCCACCAGGATGGCTCGAGGACAAAAACAGACAATAACAAGTCTGCGAGGCTGTGGAGAGATTGGGACCCTCGCGTATGGCTGGCGGGAAGAGAAAATAATGGAAAACAGTCTGGAGGTTCTTCCAGAAGTTAACATAGAATCACCATATCACCCAGCAATTCAACTCCTAGTCATTTACTCAGGAAAAATGAAAACATATGTCCACACAGAAACCCGTACATGTATGTTCATAAGCAGCATGATTCATGTGACCCAGTGACACTTGCAGGGGACTCTACGGACCCTACAAACCCGACCAACCTGGCTTACAGAAGCAACACATGTTTATTAGCAAAGGTTTTCAAGGTATAGAAACACATGGGGAGAGGGTGTTAAAATTACTCATAAGGTTAACATATTCTCTCATTTGTTTAAAGCATTTAAATTAAGGAGCGGGAGTTCGCTCCATCCCCACCAGTAACTTTTCAGAAAGAATGAAGAGTGTCATGGGCATTTTCTGATGGAACTCAGATCTGTCTCTCTCCCTGTCTCTGTCTCTCTCTCCCCAGTCTCTTCCCCTCCCACAGATTTGCTTTACAAAGCCTCATTTCATTGATTTTTATTTTTTTATTTTTTGGCTGCACCACGCGGCATGTGGGGTCTTAGTTCCCCAACCAGGGATCGAACCCTCGCTCCCTGCATTGAAAGCATGGAGTCTTAACCATTGGACCACCAGGGAAGTCCCTCATTGATTTTTAAATTGAACTTATCTCATACATCACGCCAAATCAGGACACATAGATCTATCACTCTCTTTTTTTTTTTTTTTTTTTTAAATTTTATTTATTTATTTATTTATTTATTTATGGCTGTGTTGGGTCTTCGTTTTTGTGCGAGGGCTTTCTCTAGTTGTGGCAAGCGGGGGCCACTCTTCATCGCGGTGCGCGGGCCTCTCACCATCGCGGCCTCTCTTGTTGTGGAGCACAGGCTCCAGACGCGCAGGCTCAGTAATTGTGGCTCACGGGCCCAGCTGTTCTGCGGCATGTGGGATCTTCCCAGACCAGGGCTCGAACCCGTGTCCCCTGCATTGGCAGGCAGATTCTCAACCACTGCGCCACCAGGGAAGCCCCTATCACTCTCTTTTTAAAAATAGGATCTATTTTTGCATAAGCAATCCATTCACCGTGGGACAAAATTCCGAAGAGTGTATGTTGGCAAATCTTTCCCTGTCACCCAAATGCCTCTTCCAGAGGGACCATTGATACTGGTTTATTTTGTCTTCTGCGATTTTAGTTTTATTGGGACAAATATACATAGAAATATTCACTCTTGGCGTGTGTATTATTCAATATATAATGTATATTCCTATATATTATGTAATATAGAGATAAAATAATATATACATATAGAATATAAATACATATGGAATATATGTATGTATTATATAAAATATAACAGAATTTTATATAAAATGTATAATTCATCTATACATAGAGAGATGGAGAGGGAGATATAATGAGTGACCAGGGTCCCAGCTCTGTCTGCATTTGCCCAGTTCCCAGAAAGGAAATTTTTTAGCTTTTGGAAAAACGTATTCTTACTCCTTCCATCCTTTTTTTTGGGGGGGGGGGGCGGTATAATTCCCTTTGCTTTTTTCTCCCAGTTTTATTATGATGTAATTGACATAGAACCTTGTATTAATGTAAGGCATGCAACATATGATTTGACACTTGAATATATTGCCACATGATCACCACAACCAATAAGTTTAGCTAACATCCGTCACCTCACATAGTAACAAATATTTTCCCTGTGATGAGAGCTTTTAAGATGTCTCTCATAGCAACTTTCAAATATCTGATACAGTATTGCCAGCCTTTTAATACATAAAAGCCAACACGCTCTACACATTCTGTGCTCTGCTTTTTTTTTTTTTTTTTTTAACTTAGCAATCCATCTTGGAGATTTTTCCAGATCTATTTAGTGAAAGCATCCTGCTTCCTATGTCACAGCCCCTTCATTTTTTTCAACATCCCAGCGTATAGACCTATCATAATTGATTTAGCCAGTTCCCTATGAGGGGGAATTTTGGTGGCTTTGGAATGTTGCTGTAACTACATCTTGGGTACCACTGCTTCCCACGTGAGTGGGACAACTCCTGCAGGTGTGTTTGTTTTAAAATATAGCGTATTAGCTGGAGAAAGGGGGGAATGGGGAATTAGTGTTTCACGGGACCAGAGTTTCAGTTTGGGAAGATGAGGGAGTTGTGGAGATGGATGATGGTGGTGATGGTTGCACAACAGTGTGAATGTACTTAATGCCCCTGGGCCATACACTGAAAAATGGTTACAATGAGAAATAAATTTTATGTTATGTGTATTTGACCAAAATTTTGTAAAAATACATAATTTTTAAAAATATAGTGCATCGGGGAGTTCCCTGGTGGTCTACTGGTTAGGATTCAGCGCTTTCACTGCCGTGGCCCGGGTTCAATCCCTGGTTGGGCAACTGAGATCCTGCAAGATGCCTGGCGTGGCCAAAAAAAATTATATATATGGCATTAATAGAAAATTTGAGGCATATTAAGGCCAACAGATCAGGAGACAACTGCCATTGAAAAAGAGTTTGTTACAGTTCCCAAGAGGAGGGGTCACTCCATGCCAATCAGGGCCAAATGGGGATGCACCAGTGTCAGTCAGGAAGCAGAGAGAGGGGGAGAGAGTACGGGCCAGAACCTTTATTGTGGTTTACTAGAGAATGAACAGGCAAGGCAGGGTACGCAGGCTTAGGATGGGCTACTTTGAAGAATTTCAATGGGCTTTGGGGCATAGGGGCTGTCCCTGGTTGTCTGGTTCCTGGCCCTGGGGTCATTAGGGCAGGGGGATAGTGACCCAGAGTATAAGAGCCCCATAGAGGAGGGGGTTGAGGGTGTGGGCCCTGGATTGGTTGGTTGGTTTTTGAAAAGTACACTCATGGTCAAGTTGTTAACTATCTCTAGGAATTAGCTAGCCCTGGGAGGGGCCGTTTTCCAGGGTCTGTGAGGCCCCAGATGCCAAAGCATCAGAAATAAAAAAGGCATGGTTAATACAGTGTCCCTAGAGGGGACATCTGGGTCCTGGGGAGAATGGCTTTCCAATTGGGAAGAATGTTTCCAGGTTTCCTCCCAAGCCACTGTTCTTTTAGGCCACTCCAGGTCTCTCTTGTGTGCTAATAAAGTCCCTGGGGGTGGGTGGGGCAGGTAAGGCCTGGGAAACACGGTTCTTTTTAAGAACTTAACTCTTTCTGGGCCGAATTTAAAACCAGCCACTCCGCTCAATATTATGTAACAACCTAAATGGGAAAAGAACTTGAAAAAGAATAGTTATAGGTACATGTATCACTGAATCACTTTGCTGTACACCTGAAACTACCACAACATTTCTAATCAACTACACTCCAATATAAAATAAAAATTTTACAAAATAAAATAAAATAAAACCAGCCACTGATGTGACTGCCCAAGTTCAGGGGCCATTAGGGGAACCAGGAGCTCTGCTGAGATGAGACCAACAACCACCATTTTATCATCCAACCTCCTGTGAGTGGAATCATACAATATTTGTCCTCTGTGTCTGGCTTATTTCACTCAGCATCATGTCCTCAAGGTTCATCAACGTTGTAGCAGGTGTCAGAATTTCCTTCCTTTTTAAGCTGAATAGCATTCCATTCTTGTGTATATACTGTGTTTTGTTTATCCATTCATCTGTCAATGGACACTTGGGTTGATTCCACCTCTTGGCTATTGTGAATTATGCTGCTATGAATATGGGTGTGCAAATATCTGTTTGAGCCCTTCTTTCCAATTCCTTGGGGGTACATACTCAGGAGTGGGATTACTGCATCATACAGTTTAATCTTTTGAGGAACTGCCATACTGTTGTCTACAGTGGCTTAGCACGAGAGATGTTTGGTGTGATAAATCTTCCTTTGACAAATAGCTAAATTTGAAAACAAATCTCGGTGGCCCTGTATTGACATGAGAGTATGTTTCTCCTACATTAAGGGAAGAAGCAGATTCCAAAAGAGTGTGTATGGTGATTCTTTTGATGTGTGTTTGAAACACACATACATCCCTCAGGGCCTTTGCCTTTCCTCAGAGACCCACACGATTCACTCATCCCCTCTACTCAGGTCTCTGCACAAATGTATCTTCCCTGAAACCTTCTAAAAAGCATCTCCCCCCTTGCCCCACTTAATTTTTCTTCCTTCACTTACTCCTTCCTGTTATATTATAGTTGATTCTACTTATTCATAGGGGTTCTGTTCTATAAAGTTGCCACAAACACGGACCTAGCCAATGCTGGACCACTGCTCCTGGGGGAAGTACGAGGTTAGGTTCCTGGGAGCCTCTGGGTCACAAGATTTTCATCAACCAGTCAATACATAGCCTTGTTTTATGTGTGTTTCTGTTTAGGGACACCTCATTTAATATATATTGTTGATTCATTAGCATTGAACTCCCAACCAGTAGCACTATAATTCATGCCTGAATGAAGCTCATCTAACACACGTATTTTCCCCATAAGCTTAGGACACTGGGCGGCACTTCAGCACGACGCTTGGGGCCACTTTAGAGAGCCAAATCACCACCACCACTGCCACCAACACAAAAAACACAACACAACACTCAGATCACCCAGAAAAGGACACTTGTCCACAATCTGAGCTGAAATCAGAAGACGGGCATTGCCTGGTTCAGCCTCAGCAGGGAAAATGCGTGGTGGGTGACACATTTTTTCACCATTCTGCACATGTCCACGAATGACTGTGAAAGTCAGACGTATTCATTTTGGAGTTACAAATAAATGTTTAGCAACGAGGTTATTTTGCATATACCAAACCTGAAAATAATGAGGATTGACTATATAAAGAATGTGTATTTAGGGAATTCCCTGGCAGTCCAGTGGTTGGGACTCCATGCTTCCACTGCAGGGGGCACAAGTTTGATCTCTGGTCAGAGAACTGGGATCCTGCATGCCAAAAAAAAAAAAAAAAAAAAAAAAGAATGTGTATTTAAATTTCTTTATTGTTTGTATTCCCCTGCTAAACTATCACATGGGCAGGGGTCTTGATCTCTCTTGTTCACAGCTGTGTCCCCTAGCTCCAAAAAGAGAGACTGGCACACAGTAGGTGCTCGATAAATATTTACTGATAGACAAAAAAGAACAGATAGATACATTTAAAAACAGCTATCTTGTGGTATAATTGACATCGAATGAGCTGCATTTAAAGTGTACAATTTGCTAGGTATTGACATCCATGAAGCCGTCACCACCATCAAGATAGTGAACACATATGTCACTCCCAAAACTTTCCTCCTGTCCCTTTGTCATCCCTCCCTCCTACCCCTCCCCATCCCCAGGCAAGCACTGACCTGTTATCTGTCACTATAGATGAGTTAGCACTTTCTGGAGTCTTCTATAAATGGAACCTAACCGTATGTACTCTTTTGTCTGGCTTATTTCCCTAAGCATAATTGTATGTGATTCATCCGTGCTGTTGTGTGGATGTATAGTTCGTTCCTTTTCCTTGGTGAGTAGTATTCCACTGTGTGGATGTACCACAGTCTATCCATTCACCTGGAATGACATCTGGCTTTTCCAGGCTTTTTGTGATACAATACAATGCAATTCTGGCACTAACCACCTGGAGTTAAGGCAGACCCCACAAGTTAAGGGCATAGTCACCAACAAGATCGTCTTCACTTCAGATGCATTCACTGACCAACAAGCTCTGCTGAGCCTTGGTGCTCAGAGTTTTTACTGGAGTTTCATTATATAGGTATGATTGATCAAATCATTGGCTATGAGATTGAACTTAATCTGCAGCAACCCTCCCCCCCATCCCTTAAGGTCAGGTTGACATCTTAAGGTTGGTGTTTCCTGCATGACCAGTCCCCATCCTGAGTCATCTCATTTGCATAAACTCAGGTGTGGTCACGCCCCACCACGAACAACCAACACTCCTATTGCTCAAGGAAAAGCCAAGGATTTAGAAGTTATCTTTCAGGAACCTGGGACAAAGACCAGATACTTTCTTTACAATACAACAGTTGATTACAAATAAAGCTGCTGTGAACATGCAGGTACAACAATTCTGCATATGAATATAAATTCCCTTTTCTCTTCGGCAAATACATAGGAGTAGAAAGAGTGGGTCATGGCATCTTAAAAGCATTTGATTATGGGAACTTTCAAACACACACAAAGGGAAGAAGACAGAATAGTGAGTTCCCATCCCCTGTCTCAGTTTTGTAGCCATTCCCAGACATTACATATCATTCACAAATATTTTAATGGTCTCTCAAAGATATGGACTCTTTTTAAAAAGTATAATCCCAATATCATCACAACTCTTTTAAAAACTAGCAATAATCTTTAATAAGCTTAATATCATGGAGTAGTAAGTAGCCTGTCAGGACGCATAACGTTTTGCACAATTGGTTTCTTCAAATAGCCCACATGTGGTGCTGGAGTACATTTTTTTTTTCTAAAAGAATATTCACCAAAAAGTTACCAGTGGGGAAAGGAATTAGGAGTGGCTGCTATTTTCTTCTGGTTGTAGATGGTAATAATGATTGTTAAAATTTATTTTAAAAATGTGCTTACCTCGGTGTCTGTCACCTGTGGACTTTCAGCTTTTACTGTCTGAGCGTTTGCTGTGTCCTCAGCACCAAGTCCTTTAGAACATGGTTTATCTTATTTAATCTGGACAGCTGCCCTCTGCAGCAGGCTTGGTTATTCCATTTTGCAGATGAGGAAACTGAGGCTCAGAGAGGTGGAATGACTTGCCCTCGGGAGCACCCAGCTAGTTAGAGACGGGGGTCAGCCTGGAAGCCCAGGTGTGCCCAACTATAATTTCTAAATTGAACCTATATTTTCTAAAGATTCTACAACAAATATCTACAACTTTGGGGAAAACAGTGTATATTCATCTCCTGTGGCTTCTGTAACAAATTATCCCAAACTCGGTGGCTTTACAACAATAGAAATTTCTCCTGTCACAGTTCCGGAGACCAGAAGTCCTAAATCAAGGTGTTGGCAGGGTTGGTTCCTTCTGGAGGGTGTCGGGGAGAAACTGTCCCATGCCTTCCTCCTAGCTTCTGGTGGTTGCCCGAAATCCTTAGTGTTCCTTGGTGTGTAGATGTATCTCTCAAATCTCTGTCTCCATCTTACCATCATCTTCTCCTCTGTGTCTCCCTGGAGGTTCCCCTCCTCTTATAAGGACACCACTCATTGGATCTAGGGGCCTCCCCAAATCCAGCATGACCTCATCTTAACTAATTACATCTGCAAAGACCCTATTTCCAAATAAGGTCACACTTGGAGGTTCCAGGTGGCTGTGAATTTTGAGGGGACACACTGAAGCCAGTACATAAGGTTAGCTTTTTAGACGCAAAAAAGCAGGAAGGAGGACCCTTCACCTACTCTCCATAGCCTGGTGCCCCAAGAGCTCTGTGCCTGGGTCCTCTGGCCGGGTTGGGGCTGAGTGCAGAGCCAGCAGCGAGATGGGGAGTGTGGACCGATCGCCCCAAATCATCGGTGACACAGCCAGGGAAGGAGCCAGTCTTCGAGGCTCCAGGCTTCCAGGGCCCTGCACTGTGGGTTTCTGACACTTCCAACCCCCCAGCCAAGCTCAGGATGGGGACACAAAAGTGGCCAAGCAGGGCAGGGACATTGGGGTTCTAGAGACACTTGTCCCATCTCCTCCCTGCTGCCCCCCACCTGTCGTTGTATGAAGTCGCCAGAGGGACCTCTTATGGTATTTCTTCTACTTTTGATGGAGACATCACCTGCACACGTGAAGCAGACAAATCTTGTGTGTTCAGCACACTGAGATCATACATGTGTGTAGACAGTGGAACCACCATCCAGCTGCTTGTAAGGAACACTCTGGGCTCCCCAGAGGGGGCTCCAAGGAAGTCTTTCAAACAGTAAATCTGGTCCTGTTCTCCCTCACCTAAAATCTTTCCATGAGTCCCATCACCGTGAGAATCAAACTCACAATAATCATAATGATGACAGCAGTGTGGTGGGTGCTCAGTGTACACCAGGCATTCAGTCTACACCATAGAGCTTGTCTGCACGGACTACCTTTCCCTCCTGACATCCTTTAGACGCAGGTACTCTTACTATGCCCATTTTATAGATGGGGAAGGTAAGGCATGGAGTGTTGAATTCATTTGGGCTAAATTTGAAGCCACGTCGTCTGGCTCCATCCCCACCTCCAGATGGTCACGCGGCTGCTCCTTGTTACACAGGTGTGTGCTTGAATGTCACCTCCTCTAACCCCTAGCGCCTAGCAGTCCGGGGTTAGGGGCTCAGGCCAGAGATGGGGAGAGACAGAGATAGGGTAGGAGTAAAAAGACAGAGAGAAAGAGGGACTTCCCTGGTGGTCCAGTGGTTAGGACTCTGCGCTTTCACTGCAGGGGGCGAGGGCTCAATCCCTGGTCCAGGGGGTTCGATCCCTGGTCAGGGAACTAAGATCCTGCATGCCGCGCGGTGCACAGCCAAAAACAAACAAACGAAGGCAGAGAGAGAGACAAAAAGGAGCAGATACGGAGAGAGAGTGCAGAGAAAGAGAGAGAAATAGGCATAAAGGGGAAACGATCCTTGGAGACAAACCGAAGAGCTGATGCTCCTAGCAGGACCTTCCTATATGTGCATGGCTGGGGGCCGCTGATGAGATCGACAGGCACCGATGCCAATGGGGGCAGGGGAGAAAGCGGCAAGACCCCAAACCCAGGCACCTGGGCATGGAACACGGTGAGAGGGGGCTGCGACGCACCAGCGTGTGTGCACATGAGCGTGAGGGAGAGCCTGCGTGGATGCAGCTCTTTGGCCTTATGGCCAGGCTAGCATCCTCTCTCCTCCCTCCCTGTCTCTCTCCCCTATCCCGGGTCTCCCAGCTTTTCCCCATGACTCTCTGTCTCTTGTCATTGAGTCTCTGTCTCTGGGTCTCCCTGGCAGCCAGTGCTGTGGGTGAAGGGGCGTGTGTCGGTACAGAAGGCAGCTCCTGGGGGTGGGGTCACCATGGCAGCGGCTGACGCCTTGCACGACATCATCCACATTGAAGTGGACCCACCCACGGCTGACAGTCACCTTGTGGTCCCAAATGGCAGCCTCCACCCCATCTCACCCACCCAGTGTGGACTGCAGACCCACAAGCAGCCTGCTCTGGCACTGAGAAGGGGAAATGGATGGGAGCCCCCTTCCCCCCAAACCCCAAAAACCTGGCCAAGGAAGAATCATGGGGCCTCTCAAGCCAGGCCCAGCTGAGGACTTCCATCCCCAGGTCCCCAGGGAGGCAGGCTGGTGGGGGGGGGGGCTGAAGAGGAGGAGGAAGGGGGGGGAAGGAGCTCAGGGAGGAGAGGGGGCTCAGAGTGGGTAAGGGGGCTCACAGAGAGGGAGCGAAGTCAGAGAGTGGCTCAGCGAAGGGGAGGGGGCTCCAAAGGTGAGGGGGTCTCAGAGGTGGGCTCCAAGAGAGGGAAAGCTCCAAGAGGGGTGGGGCACCTGGGATTGAGGACTCCCCAGAGAGGGCCTGCAGCAATCCTGGGGGGCTTCCAGGAGGCCTGGCCTGCTTCCCCCTGGGAGAGTCCTTCCCACCGCCACCTCCCAACCTGGAGGAGTGGACCCTGGACCCCACGAGTAGATGGCCAGAGGGACTGACCAGCTGACCCTGGTTTACCAAAGAAAGCTGGCCGCCAGTTCAGGTTCTGAGTGGCCCACGGGCGTGTGTGTGTGTGTGTGTGTGTGTGTGTGTGTGTGTGTGAATCTCCGTCTTCCTAATGAGGTCTGGGGGGAACAGGCATGGTGATGGACAGAACTCAAGCCCTTCTGTGCTTTGGGGGGTTTCAGCTGCCCCCACTGGTACCGGTCCCCATGGGCCTGGGAGCCACAGCCTAGGTGCCCCGACCCTGGATCACGTGGTCCCCTCCCTTCCCCCCCCTTCTTCCCTCCTCCTTCCTCAGCCCACTGGGCCCCCTGCCGACTTTAATTGGCTTTCGTGGAGCTGAATTCATTGGGACTCTGCACAGCCCTGTGAGGTGGGGCCGGGCTGCAGCTCTCCCGCCTCCCTGCCTGGCTAACTGGGGGGCTTCATTGTCGAGAGAAGGCCCCCCCAGCCCCGCCCCCCCGCTCCCCACCGCCGCCTGCTCGCTCCCGCAGACAATGCTGGGAGCCCGCTGTCCTTAAGGGCGGGCTGCTGTAATTTGGTCTAATTCAGCCGGGGAGACAGCGATTAGAGCTAATAAATGGACCCCAACCCTGCTTTGTCTCACCCGCACCCCCGGCCCGCTTCCATCCTCCCACAGCGGCCCAGCTCCTCTCCCCTCCCCCAGCCAGGAGAGGGCCGGAAAACAGAAAGGCCCTCCAAGCCTCAGTTTTGCCATCTAGGAAATGGTTATAGCGTTGGTCCCCAGGAACTGGGGCCCACCTGTCTCCGCCGCAACTTGGAGGCGGGGGCAGCAGCCGGCTCAGATCGGCGCCCCTCCCCCATGTCCTGGAGGCACCAGTGGGCCCCATTCCTTAATGGACTCTCTCTTACTCCACCCCCCAAACTCAAGGTCATGGTTTGTGAATCTAGCAAAGGGCTGTGGGCCCACCAGACTGGGCACACCTCCCCTCACAACATAGATTAACCCTGACATAAAGCCACTCTTTTTTTTTTTTTTGGCTGTGTTGGATCTTCGTTGCTGCGCTTGGGCTTTCTTTAGTTGTGGTGAGCAGGGGCTACTCTTCGTTGCCTTGCGCGGGCTTCTCATTGCGGTGGCTTCTCTTGTTGCCGAGCATGGGCTCTAGGCATGCGGGCTTCAGTAGTTGTGGCACGTGGGCTCAGTAGTTGTGGCTCGCGGGCTCTAGAGCTCAGGCTCAGTAGTTGTGGCGCACAGGCTTAGTTGCTACGCGGCATGTAAGATCTTCCCGGACCAGGGCTCGAACCTGTGACCCCTGCATTGGCAGTTGGATTCTTAACCACTGCGCCACCAGGGAGTTCCCATAAAACCACTCTTGATGGTGGCTTGAAGCACCGAGAGGGTCAGTAGCATATCTGATGTCACACAGCAATTAAGGGGCAAGGTTGAGGGAATTCCCTGGTGGTCCAGTGTCCAGTGGTTAGGATTCCACGCTCCCACTGCAAGGGGCATGGATTCGATCGCTGGTTGGGAGCTAAGATCCTGCAAGCTGTGCAGCACGGCCAAAAAAAAAAAAAAAAAAAAGGCTGGGGCAAGGTTGAGATTTGAACCAAGGCTTCAGGGGTCCAGTGCCTGTGTTCCTAACCACTAAGATATAGTAGCTTAGGGGATGAATTAACTTAGGGGATGAACTTTGAATGTAGTAGACTCATGGGCAAGTTGGCCTTACTTCCTCAAACAAAGGAAAGAGATTTCTAGAAGGAAGACAGGAAACATTCATTCATTCATTCACACAATTAATGTCTTTCCTGAACACAACAGGCTGTGTACTGTGGACAGAGCAGTGGCTAAGACAGGTGGGCATGGCTTGGGGAAAAGCAGAAACGGCAAGGAGACATCTGAAGGGACAATCTGGAGACCGCGGTGTTTCCCTGCCTGAGTGGGGACAGGTCAGGGCACAACTGGGGAGGGGGCTGGGCTGAGCAACAGGGGAAAGGGCACCACTGACTCCCTGGGGACCGGGGGCCTGCGATGGGAAACCCTTCCTGCGTGTCACTGCCGTGAGCCGTTCAGTGCTGGCGACAACCCCAGGGGGCAGGTGCTATGGTCGCCCCCATTTTTCAGATGAGAACACTGAGGTCGTCCCAGGACCCTCCTTGCCCAGCACCACAGGCAGGGCCCAGCAAGCATCAGCTGCGCTCGCTGGCATATCCGTGCTTTAGCCTCTCCAGCCGTGTCAGGGGTGGGGGTGAGGAGCAGGCCTGGTGCACACAGAGAGGGCAGTAAAGGAGCTGGAAAATTCAGCTGAAGATTCACGGTGGGAGTTGTCACATGATGGTCCCGCCTGGTCGACGGATGGGGTGGCGGATTCTTTCTCATTGTGGGCTCCAGACGGCGTCAGGGATGAGGATCCCTATGTTGGATCTGAGGCACTGACAAGTGTCCGTGTGATGACACTCCCAGTCAACAGCAGTATTCATACCAGTGTCCCCACCCGGAGGGGCCCTGGGCCAAATAAAAATCGCCACGGATGCTATGTATCAAGGACCTACTTTGTGCCAACCCCATAGTTAGCCTTTATTTTATTTAATCCTCCCATCACCCTCCATGAGAGAGCGTTATTATCACCCCCATTTCACAGATGAAGAAGTTGAGGCTCAGAGAGGGAAAGCCACCTGCCCAGTATCACACAGTGAGGCTGAGTTCACCAGGATACCCAAGAGTGAGTGAGACAGAAACGCAGTCCTGGGGAAATTCCAGTGGGGTGTGTGTGTGTCCCCCTCCCCCCCCCCCCCGCTACATCCCATCTCCCCCCACATTTAGCCTTCAGACAGTGACGGTCTGATTGTGCGGAGCTAAGAATAACCCTCAACGGCAAAGTGCCCTGGAGATGCAGGGAGGTGAGAGGCAGAGATGAGGGGAAGGAAGTAGGCAGGGAGGCAAGTCTCATCCACGCATTGCCCCCACCCCCGCGCCCAGACTCCCTGCTCTGTAGCTTCTGTCAACAGCCCAGGGCTGCTTCTTCTCTTATCTACCATTCCGGCAGCCCCATAAAAAAAAAATAACAAGCCGACTTTGTCATCATCTCTTGATTAGGAGGGCCCTTTCTATATTTATAGGTACTGGGCTAGCTGCGGACAGGTTTCGAGACTTGCGTTCCGGAGTCAGAATGCCAGGGTTAGAATCGCCACTCCCCGGCTGGCTGACAGGTGACTTCATCTCTTTCAGCCTCAGTTTCCCTATGTATAAAATGGTATTAATGATCACACTTCACAGCGTCCCTGGAGGATGAAATACGTTAGAAGGGCACCCACGAGGTCTTTGATTAATGTTATCTGCAGTTATGGTTGTGGTGATGGTGGTGTGTGAGATAGAATTTAGGGACCCCCAAACACCAGGGATTGTGTGTTGGCGGGGGGACTCCACATGGGCTGCGGAGGAAAAGGCATCATTTCATAAATCGATGAAAATTGCAAAGATAAGGTGAGCAGTGGAGTTCCCAGCTACTGCAAACCTCCCCAGGTAGTCAGTCAAAGAATTGATTGATTCAAACATAATCATTGTGGTTCCAACACCCAGGGAACAAATAGTTTAAAAGTATTTCTCAACAGCAAAAAAGGAGTGAGCGAGGTTGTTTATGAAATTAATCTCTCTCTCTCTCTCTCTCTCTCTCTCCCCTTCTCCCTCCCTCCCTTCCTCCTCTCCCCCCATACACTGCTTTTTGTGTAACTTAAGTTGCCAAGACTCAGTTTCCCCACCTGTAAAATGGGCATAATGAGAGTCCCGACCCCCATAAATGTGGGTTCTGATAAGGAAGTGATTAAAACAACTAGTTCAGGACCTGGCACCTTAACTATCATTATTTAACTACTAGTTAACCAGTTCATTAGCTAGGAGTTAACTATCATGATTTTCTTAATTAATATTTAATTAAAAAGGTGATCCCAGCTCACAGAGGACATCAACTGTATCAGAAATGACTTATTTATTGATTTTAAAAGACTCAGAGCAGGGCTTGCCTGGTGGCGCAGTGGTTGAGAATCTGCCTGCCAATGCAGGGGACACGGGTTCGAGCCCTGGTCTGGGAAGATCCCACATGCCGCGGAGCGCCTGGGCTCGTGAGCCACAATTACTGAGCCTGCGCGTCTGGAGCCTGTGCTCCGCAACAAGAGAGGCCGCGATAGTGAGAGGCCCGCGCACCGCGATGAAGAGTGGCCCCCGCTCGCCGCAACTAGAGAAAGCCCTCGCACAGAAACGAAGACCCGACACAGCCAAAAATAAATAAATAAATAAATAAACGTGAAAAAAGGCTACAAGCCAAAAAAAGACTCAGAGCAAATATCCTATATTCTTACCATTTTAATGGGTTTTAATTATGACACGTGGCTCATCAAAATTCAACAGCGCATAAGGGTGTGCCGTGAAACACGAGGCTCTCTGCCGCCTTGTGAAAAAGATTCGACGGCCTTTTACTTTGTTTTTCGTTATCTTGATGACCTTGAATTTTATCTATCTAGAAGGCCGTCTAGTTTAGTTACTGCCAGAAATTACTTTCCTCGGTGTCTCCTATTCGATTCTAGCAATTTCCAAAGCACGTCTATTTTCACGCGTCTGCCCATGCAAAGGGGAGACCCATCTGTTGTTTGCTCTTTTTAACTGTACATGTCTCGAGGTTGCTGGGGGAGGGGGGGGGTGTCTTTCTACAACAGCACATCCCCTCTGCTCCTTCCCTAACTCCACTGAAATCGGGGGCGCGGGGGTGTGGGGCGGGGTACCATTCTTTATTTAATGTATTTATTTGGCCGCGCTGCGCGGCTTGCGGGATCCTAGTTCCCGACCAGGGATCCAGCTCACGCCCTGGGCAGTGAAAGCACGGAGTCCCAAGCACTGGACGACCGCCTGGGAATTCCCCGGGGCGGGGTGGGGTGGGGCCATTCTTTAAATGAGCTGTTGAAGAGAATAGGTTTTTGCATTAGAGCCGTGATTCTCCTGTCCCACAAGCTCTTCTGTATGTTTGGAATGGTTTCCACAACGGAATCTCAATTTGTATACAAGTTGAGGAGTAGAAAGTCAGTCTTGCCCAAGCTCCCAGCCCCCAGCCTCCAGGAGCCTCACCCAAAGGTCATGGCCAGCCACCCCTGCTGCCCATTTCATGGATTCCTTCCAGGGATATTCCGTGGATACACCCGACTGTGTTCATATACATTTGTATCCTTGCTGGATCGTGATTATTCTGATAAATGGTGGTGTAGGACATACACCTCCCCAAACTGTCCCAGCTCAGAACACAAAGGGCCTCTTAATTCATTTTATGGCTCTGAGTGGACAATTGGGCTGTTTCTGTTCTTTTGCCCAGAAAGCTCTTGGGCTACACTGTCTTAATATACTCATGAATGACCCTGGTACGGCCCAGGCTGAATGTTCCGATGGCTGGTTCTGATGCAATGACTTTTATTTTATTTTTAGTTATCTTGATTACCTTGAACTTCAACTATGTAGTACACAATCTAGTCTTGTGCCATGGACTTTGGAGCAAGACCATCTGGCTTTGAATCTCTAGTCTGCTACTTATAAGCTGTGTGACCTTGGGCAAGTTATTTAACCTCTCTGTGTCTCCTTGAGCGTGTTACTAACTTCTCCATGCCAGGGTCTCTTCACCCATTAAAAGGGGGCTGCTGCTGATGATAGCGCCAGTATCACGGGGTTGTTGGGAGGACTAAATGAGTTTAAAATGTAACATTTTCTCACATTTCCATTATTCTATGCATGCTATTCCCAGACATACAAAGGGATCTGTTGCAGCCAGCATTTGCAAGCAATATTTCCCAGACTGGAAACATTAAACCCTTACCCCCTTCCCTTCTTTCTTTCCTCTTCCTTTTCTTCCCCCCAACCTTCCTGAAGGCTCCTGGAAAGCTAGACACTTTGGCTGGACAGGCCAGCAACCCTGCCTGCTGAGGCCACCTGCTTTGGGACAAGGACACTTCTGCAAATACTGGGGGGGGGGGTAATATTAGGGGTGTCTGACTCTGAGATGCTGAGGTCTGGGGCTCAGAGTGGCGCTGGAAGGGAAGATGGGGTGGATGGCAGTCAGGCGATAATGTTGGGTGGGTGGCGGAGATACTGTGTGATGCCCGGGGTCTGAGCTCCTGCTGCCACCTAGTGGAATGACAGAATTATCTTCTTTTTTATCCAAGGAACCTGAGTTTGTAGTCTCCCCAGGAAGATGTACCCGACCTCACACAGGCAAACTCAGGCTCAGAGAAGGGGAGCGACTTTCTGGGCATCACACAGTGCACTGGCTGCCTTGAGTGGGTTTGAAGGACACAAGAGATAATTTTAAAGGAAGTTTTTGTTTTGTTTTGTTTTGCAGGTAAGTGAGCTCTCAGGCCTCGATGGGGCTCATGGGGGAGAGAACATGTTTTCGGAGGTTCTCCCCCTCTACCAGGAAGCCCACCTGTATTACTCCATCCCCACTCCCAGGCATTTTCTCTCCACTGGCCAGCTGTTCATTTGTTCATAATTTCAATAAATGTTTACTGAGCCCGTAGTGACACATAGAGAACAAAATCAATTCAAACAAACAACAAAAACCCTGAGCTGGTGGAGCTCACAGCCCAGTGGGGTAGGCAAAGGAGAAACAAGTAAACAGATCTACAAATGGGATTGTTTCAGAGACTGATAAGTCATTGAAAGAACAATGAACTGATAGGCACTGAATTTATGGGTGCCAAGGTTGGGGGAGAAGATTAAAGTTAGCAGGGCTCAGGGGAGTCACCGCTGAGGAGGTAACATTCAAACCAAGACTTGGAGGAGAGGGAGTGAGCCCTGGAAATAACTGGGAGAAGCCAGCAGGCACAGCATGTGCAAAGGCCCTGGAGCAGGACCATGCCTGGTGTGTTGGAGGAACAGCCAGGAGGCCTGTGTGTCTGGAGCAGAGTGAGTGAGGGGGAGAGAGGGAGGAGGGGAGGGCGGGTCGTGCAGAGCCTTGTGGGCTTTGGGGAGGACTTGGGCCTTTACCTCGAAGGAGGTGGGAGCCCTGGAGGGCTGTGGGCAGAGGAGGGGAGGGAACCCGAGTCCGGTGCTCACAGGTGCAGTGGCTGCTGCGGGAAACAACAGGCTGTGGGCGGGAAACAACAGGTGACTACACTTGTCCAGGTGGGCCATGATGGGGAGGACCAGGGAGATGTCCATCAAAGAGGGAAGAAGTGATCAGATTCTGGGTATATTTTGAAAGCAGCACCAGTTGGATTTGCTAAGGGATTGGGTGGGGGTGGGAGAGCAGGTTCTGGCTGAGTGCCTGGAAGGAAGGAGCTGTCCTCCACTGGGGCAGGAGATGGAGGGAGAAGCAGTTTCATACTTCGTCTGGGCTACTGTTACAAACCACCATAGGCTGGGTGGCTTATACACAGGAGACATTTATTTCTCACAATTCTGGATTGCTGGAAGTCCAGGATCAAGGTGACAGCAGATTCAGTGTCTGGTGAGGGTGTTCTTCCTGGTTCACACATGATGTCTTCTTGCTGTGTCCTCATTGGAGGAAGGGGTGAGGGAGCTCCCTGGGGTCTCTCTTATAAGGGCACTAATTCCATTCATGAGAACTCCACCCTCATGAGCAAATCACCTCCCAAAGGCCCCACCTCCTCAGACATCACATAGGGGGTTAGGTTTAACGTATGAACTTTAGGGGGACACAAACATTAAGTCCTTAGCAAGCAGGTTGGGGAAGATAGGAGCTCAGTTAGGGCCATGGTAAGTGTGAGTCCCCCATGAGCCCTCCAAGCGCAGACATCCAGGGGCAGTCAGATCCCGAGTCTGGAGCTCAGGGGAGGCCTCGGTGTCATTGGGGTATAGATGAGGTTAACATCCTAGGAGTGGAGGAGGAGAAGGCTGCCAGGGGGGAGGGGAAAGACCTGTGGACCCAGCCCCGGGCCAACAAGGGAGAGAGAAGGAAACCAATGGGGCCATTGAGGAGAGGAGGGTCCCTGAGGATTTCCCAGGAGGAGGGGGCAGTTGGATCAGATGCTGAACTTAACATGAAGTCACCAATACATTTCCCCTTTTTATGGCTGAATAATATTCCATTGTGTGATGGACCACATTTTGGGTATCCATTCATCCATTGATGGACCCTTGGGTTGTTTCCACATTTTGGCTATTGTGAATCATGCTGCTATGAACATGTGTGTACAGGTTTTTACATGGATGTGTTTTCACTTCTCTTGGGTAGATACCTAGGAGTGGGATTGCTGGCTCAGATGATAATTGTTTAACCTTTTGAGGAACTGCCAGACCATTTCCCACAGCAGCTGCCCCATTTTTCACTCCCACCAAACAAAGTCCAAGGGGTCCAGTTTCTTCACATCCTCAGCAACACTTGTTATTGTTTTTCTTTTTCCTGTATGTACATATGTATTTCTGGCCAGGGAATTGAACCCGCGCCCTCGCAGTGAAAGCTCGGAGTCCTAATCAGTGGACCACCATGGAATTCCCTGTTATTGTTTTTCTTGATTACAGCCCTCTTAGTAGGGGTGAATTGGTAAGTCTGGTCAACATTAGGTTCCAGATATCCCTCAGGAAAAAAAAAAAAAGGAATTCCCTGGCAGTCCAGTGGTTAGGACTCCGCAGTTCCACTGCAGGGGACTGGGTTTGATCCCTGGTCAGGGAACTAGATCCCGCATGCCCCGCGGTGCAGCCAAAAAAAAAAAAATCCATCAGATCAGCCCACTCATCACCAGCTCCGGGTCAGCTTGACTTCTGCCTTACCCACTCCACTTTCCCCAGTTCACATAGTACGTGTCAGTAAATACTTGTTGAATGAATGAATAGATGGAATACTATGCAGCCGTCAAAAAGGATGTCACAGAAGAATGTTTAATGATGGGGGAAGGTGTGGTCGCTAGAATAATGCCCCCCACAATGTCCACATCCTACTCCCCAGAACCTGTGAAGATGCTCCCTTCCATAGCACAAGGGACTTTGCAGGTGGGATTAAGTTAAAGATCTTGAGATGGGGAGATTATTTTGCATTATCTGGGTGGGTCTGATGTAACAAAGGGGTCTTTGTAAGAAGGAGGCAAGAAAGTCAAAATCAAAGAAGGAAATGTGACAACAGAACCAGAAGTTGGAGTGATATGGGACCATGAACCCAGAAGTGTGGGCAGCCTCTAGAAGCTGGAAAAGGCAAGGAATGGATTCTCCTGGATTCTCAAGGAACAGCGCCTCCAGAAGGAATGCAGCCCTGTGGACACCTTGATTTTAGCCCCTTTGGACCACTTTTTGGACTTCTGACTTCCAGAACTGTCAGATGATAAATTTGTGTTGTTTTCAGCCAGTGTTTATGGTAATTTGTCACAGCAGCAGCAACAGAAAACTAAAACAGAAGATCTTCAAGATATATTACTGTGTCACAGTGCCCTGCTGAGCCATATTGGGATCTGAGGCAAAAGGAAAACTGTGTGCTTCTTGGTATGTTTTATGTGATTTTTAGTAGTTAATTCCTCCCCCCAAAAACATATGTTGAGAATGTTATCGATATGTTTGCTTCCATTAAACACAGAAAAGTAAAATTATTAAAAAAAAAAGAAAAGTAAAATTGTAAGTTCTTAATGTTGTGAATTCTAATATACCTATTTTAAAGTTTCAATATTTTCAACGATGTCCTGGGGGAAAATGACCATTAAAAATGCATAAAAACAGACATATGGGACTTCCCTTGTGGCCCAGTGGTTAAGACCCCACCTTCTGGCCTTCCCTGGTGATGCAATGGTTAAGAATCCGCCTGCCAATAGAAGGAAAACGGGTTCGATACCTGGTTAGGGAATTAAGATGCTGCCTTCTGTGGGGCGGGGCCTGTCCTGTGTCTGTGCGTCTGTCCTTCCGCAATGATTCCTGCTCTGTGGTGAGACACCTCCCTGCAAAAAGATCCTACTTTCTTTAAATAGTCGTGGACTTTTAAGGTTTCCTTTAAAATGTTTACCATTGTTATTTCACATCTAACTGTAGAAAAGTTTCACTATTGTATCAGAACTTCTCCAGAAAAGTGTCACAGACATTTTCTCCTTTGGGAAATTACGCCTAAATCATGGTCTCTATTAAAAAGCAGATCTTAGTTGCTGCAGGGCAACTAAGCCCAGTGCAACGCAACTAAGACCGGATGCAGCCAAGTAAATAAATTAAAAAAACAAAAAACAAAACAAACCAGACGTAGAGGGGCACACGTTTTTGCTCTTGCCTCAGACTCCAATATGGCTTGGTAAGACACTGTCAGAACCTGTCTTGCTTTAAGATTTTGATATTTTGTTCAGCATGGGGTTGCTTTTTGCCATTAATTTGATATTTTAGAATAATGCATTAAAATATTATTTATATTGATTATTGAGTTTTTTAGAGCCACCTTAATTTTTGCACTTGAGGTCATTGCCTCACTCACCTTCTAATCCTGGCCCTGCAAGGGGAAAAAACAAACAAAACAGATTTTACAGCAATCTGATCCTAACTCCTTACCATTACCTCCCTTCCTTCTACTATCTCTCTTAAAAAAAAAAAAAAGAAAGAAAAAAAGAAAAAAGAAAAAAGATTGGTCCAAAATGAGTTAACTCTGGGTTATAAGATGAGAAGTCATTTAAATTATCTTCTTTCCATGTCCGGCTTGTTTTGTTTTTGTTTTGTTTTGTTTTGTTTTTTCCCTTCGCAATTTGCTGCACCTGACGTCCTTCAGAGGTCTTACAGAAAGTTCTTGCAGAAAGTGGTTTGGGCTGAAGCAACAACGTCAACATTTGTAGACAGGCAAGAGTTTAAAATCTATCTATGAGACGAACTAATGAAACATTGTTGGGCTTCAGGGTGGGTTTGAGAGCAGTTTCTCTCTTGGATTGTTTTAATAGTGTGTTTGTGCGTGTTGCGAAGGGGGTTATTGGATTTTTTTTATTCTGTATTTTCCTCCTTCCAGCTTCCATTGCATCAAGCAGAGTGATGGATATTCAGGAAGAGCGGAAACCACCGTGAAGGAAGGAAAGAAATAATGTTCATTTCAGGAGCTACAATGTAACAATCTCCGTAACATTGTTTATGATAAGCTTAAGAAGGGCGACCCTCACCTGTTTCCCTAGTGCTGCGGTTATCACGTTCTCCTCACAAGTGAAAGGGCCCCGGTTCGATCCCCAGCGGAAACATTTCTAAATCTTTACTGTAGAATTTTAAAACTTGCTTCAAAGTAATTTCAATAGAAATTCAGCGTCGGTGCCTTTTTCTTTTTTCTTATTTCTCTGGTCTTTTTTAGATATTATGGAATTTAAAATGTTATTGCAAAATAATACAAATTCTAGGTCGATGTTTGACGAGAAAGTTTTAAGTGGACGGTAAAACTAAGAGAAAGCCGTAAAAGGTAGTTGCGTTGGCCGGGAATCGAACCCGGGTCAACTGCTTGGAAGGCAGCTATGCTAACCACTATACCACCAACGCCTGGGTAGTCTGCTTCTTCTCTCGGAGCCTTTAGTAGAAGTATTATCGGTTAGGCCGGGCGATACCAAGTTACCGGGGGTGTCTCTCCCAACGTCCCTGCTCGCACAGGAAGACGCCACGTTTGGGACGTTTCACCCCACTTGCCGCGGGGGCCGTGCTGGCGCGTCCCGCCCCCCCAGCGCCCCGGACTCCTTGGTGCCGGCCGGGAGGTGGCCAATCCCAGGCCGCCGCCTGGGCCGCTCGACTTCCGGGTCAAAGGGGCCTGAGCTGCCGGGTATCCCGTGTCCGCTGCTGCCGCTGTTCCCTGCGCCCGCCACTTCCTGGGCCGCAGTCCCGGGCATGGAGCCGCGAGCTTGAGGCGCCGCTGGCCCCGGGACGCCCTGCCCAGCCCGGCCCTCGCCCCGCGCTGGCCCCGATCCCCGGTGAGCAGTGCCCGCGCGCCCCGTCCGGCCTCGGCCGCGACCCTGAACCCGCCATTGACCGGCCCCACCTCAGTCCCGACTCTGGATCCTCCACTGACCGGCCTCCCCGGTGCCCTCCGTCCCGGCCTCCGCGCACCCCGGCCCCGCCATTGCCCAGACTCGCGGTTCCTCCAGTCCCCGCCTCCGTTTCCCCTCCGCCCCGGCCTCTCCTCACTCCTTCCCCGCCCGTCCCCTCCGCCGGCAGGGCCACCTCTCAGCCTTTCCAACGCCCGGCCTGTCCCGACCTCCTCTCCCATCCCGTTGCTGCCCAGACCACCTGGCTCTGACCCTTTCCGGGGGTGGCCGCACCCAGTAACGCCTTCCCTTCCCTGTCGGCTCTGGAGGTCCCCACCTTCTCCTCCTCCCCATGCAAACACACGCTATCTGTACGAGACCAGAGACCACTTCCTTGACCTGCTCCCACCCCTTCACCCCTCCCCAGCGCTCGGCTTCCCCGCCACCCACATCCCCACAGGTCCAGCCCCTTCCCTCAGCTTCGCTCCCAGGCCAGTCCAGCCACCCACCCTCTTCGCACAAGGGCTCCGACCAGCCTTGACACTTCCCCATCCATGCGACAGCTGAGCCTTCAGAAGTGGCCCGTTCCCTTTGAGCCCATCCCTGCCCCCCTCCCCCCCACAGCGAGGAAGTCACTTGCCTCAGCGGCAAGAACAAACCTTTCCAGGAGCTGGGACTAAAGCCCAGGAGGGGTGCCCTGTGGCCACCAATCCTTGTCGTCCCTTGCTGGATCCTGGGCAAATTGGGCCCCGTGGCAGGACTTTCCTCCCTGGTGTGGTTCAGACAGCGCTTCAGGGCTGTGAGGCATCCTTAGGAACTACTGGGTACAGAAAATCAGGCCCGACCATCAGGGACTCCCCGAGTGGCAGGAAAATGAGTAGTTAGCCGGTCCTTCCATTAAATCGCCGCGTTAATAAGACATTTACTCTGTCAAGGTCTGTGTTCCACGTCCGCGGCTGGAATGGAGGCTCTCTGGACCCTTTAGAAGGTCAGTGGTGCTGGGCTGGGGTGGCCGGGAAGGCTGGGAGTGTGCTGGTGGGATTCATTTGCCTGCTCCTGGATACAGAATTTGGCAGGAAGTGGTTTTCTGCAGCCCTGGGGTCACTGGTCTTGGGGACAGTTAGCCAGGCCCCAGGCCAGGGGCTGCAGCTTCGTGTGCTCTTGCTGGAGACTTTTCTTTCTATCCAGCATCGTATGCTAGATGTCCATGGACAGACGCCCTGGAAGGACTGGGGGAGAAAAAGGAGGGAGCACTGATTCCAGCTGGATTTGGTGGATGTGTGGCTGCATCTCCCCCCCCCCCCCCCCACACACACACCTTATACGGTGCCTGGCGCTCAGTCTGTAAATGGTGTGGATTCTGGCTCTGAAAGGAACTTGAGTTCAGTTCTCCCCTTGGTGTAATTTTAAGTAACTTGGTTAGATGACAGTACTAGCTGGCCCGTAGTTTCTGCTATGTCAGCTACTTTACCAGTACAATCTCATTTAATCCTCTCAGTAGTCCTAGGCGTAGGCACTGCAGTCCCACTTTTTTTTTTTTAATAAATTTATTTATTTATTTGTTGATTTTTGGCTGAGGTGGGTCTTTGTTGCTGCACGCGGGCTTTCTCTAGTTGCGGCGAGCAAGGGCTGCTTCTCGTTGCAGTGGTTTCTCTTGTTGCGGAGCACGGGCTCCAGGCACGCGGGCTCAGCAGTTGTGGCTCACGGGCTCCAGAGCGCAGGTTCAGTAGTTGTGGCGCACGGGCTTAGTTGCTCTGCGGTATGTGGGATCTTCCCGGTCCAGGACTCGAACCCATGTTGCCTGCGTTGACAGGCGGATTCTTAACCATTGCGCCACCAGGGAAGCCCTCCAGTCCCATTTTGTAGCTGGGGAAATTGAAGCACAGAGAGGTTAGGCGGCTTCTCCAAGGTCACATAACCCAGTAGTGGCAGAGTCAGGATTTGAACCCAAACCTCTCTGACACCAGAGCCCACAGTTTTCACCACTGGACTGAGGTGAAATCAGTGCTTCTTTATGGTGACATTTTGCTTCACTTCTTCCATGGGATCTCTGTCCTGGGACCAGGCGCTGCTTTCTTTTCCTTTAACCATCAGGGCACCTGTCTCGTCCAGAAGGGGGTGGGGTGCCCACCAAACCAGGGGTCCCTTTGACTTTGTTCAGCGTTCACGTGAGGACAGGGACTCGTTCATTCAACCTGAGATGTTTGCTGTACTGAGTGCTTCCTGTGTGCCAGGGCCACAGCAGGAACAGGACAGATGGGGGCCTGCCTCCATGGAGCTGACGTCCTGGTGCGGGGTGCTCACCCACCCAGAGAGGGCTTCTCAGCCTCAGCACTAGCGATATCTGGGGCCAGATTATTCTTTCTGGCGGGGGAAGGGCATCCTGCTAATTGTGGGGGACTTAACAGCATCCCTGGTCTCCACCAGCCGGATGCCAGCAGCATGCCTCCCAGTCGTGACAACCAAAAACGTCTCCTGGGAACACCAGCCCTCGTCAAGACCCCCCGGCTTAGGGGATTCACTGACCCCCCCCAAGAGACTCTGCACTCCATGACCATCTGACCCTCAGAGGTCCTAGGATGCTGCACCCATTTAAACACACAAACCAAGAGGGAGGGACAGGAGGCGACTCACAGACGCCGGGGGCCACCCTGATTTATACCGTCTGAACCATTGGGGATTTATTTTGGTGTCTAGTGGGAGCCTAAGGATCTAACTCCATTTCTTTCCCCCAAACAATGAATACAGAGCTTCTCCCCTTGGGCACTGTGGACACTGGGACCAGATCATTCTCTGGGGTGGGCCATCACGGCCACGGTAGGGTGATGAGCGGCATCCCTGGCCCCACCCACTGGATGCCTCGAGGAATGGGGGCGGGGAGGGGGGCCCACAACCCCACACTGCCAGAGTTGCAGCCCCTCGGTCTGCCCCCTCACAGGCTCACCCACCCTGAGGTCAGCCGAGTGGTTAATGCGGAAGGTTAAGAAGGTGCGGCTGGACAACACAAACACAGGACGTTGGAGAAGGTAAGGGGCATGCCATGGGAGCCCTGGTCGGTGGGGACGTGGTAGAGGTTCCCGAATTTCCAGCGGAGTCTTAGGTCTGGGAAGGCACCTTGGCCACCCCGACGTTTCTGCATTTCCCCGGGGTGCGCGTCTGGCTGTTCTGCGTGGGCGGCAGCGTGGGCTAGGGAGGGGTTGTTCAGCCTTGGCATTTTTGACACTGGGGCTGGGTCATTCAGTGCCCGCACTGGCATTGTAGGGTGTGGAGCGTCACCCACCTGTCACAACAGCCACAGATGTCCCCAGACATCACCCCGTGTCCCCTGGGGACGGGATCAGCCCCAGGTGAGAACCGCTGGCCAGACGGTCAGGATGTGGGTTCGGGGTCCAACAGACTTGGGCTCCTGCCCTTCCTCGTGGGTTTCTTTGGGCGAGCCACATGACCTCTGAGCCTACTTTCCAGTCCAAATGAGGACGAGACCAGAACTCACTAACCAGGGTTGCAGTGAGGATTAAACGTAATCATCCACACAAGGCCCAGGCGCTTGTAAGTTCCACGTGTGGGGCCCGGCACGGGAGGAAGGGACCACAGGAGTTCCGCAACCTAGCCGACCTCTCTCACTATCAGTTTTCTGATTCTCAGGCTCATCTGCTTTTAGGGAGCGCAAGGATCGGGGAGGCAGGAAGGGAACGGGAGACGGTTCTGGAAGACAGGGCTGACGTTAAGCGCGGTCACTCGTTTCCCGGATGTGGGCTCTGAAAACGGGTGGTGTGCGTGCATTCCGGTGTCGGTTAGTGATGGGACCCCGAGTCTCGTCTCTCATGTGCGCTAGGTACCACGTGGGCACGGGCTGGGCTGCACACTGACTTGAAGAAGCTGAAGGCCCGGGCAGTGCCAGGGCATGGCCTTCATAGGGCAGAGGATGGCCTGCTGCTTCCAGGGAACCCGCACCCGCAGGCATGCGCGAGTTCCCTGAGGGCCACTCTGAGGCATTTCCGGAGTGTGGCGGGCCCCGCCCCTCCCTTCCCCTCCCCTCCCCTCCCCTTGTGCCTTATGAGAACCTGCTTTCCTCATCACCGGCCCCGCCTGGGTCTCCACCAGGTGCCCCTGTGGGCGGGTGGTCCCAGCCCGTGAAGCACTGGCTCAAACAGATCACAAAATGCCATCGGGCCTCTACTGTGACCGCACCAGCGGGTCCCGAGCTGTGCGCTGGCGGTGTCGCGGGCTGTGAGGCGTTCTACCGATTGGCAGAAGGAGAGCGTAGGTGGACCTGGCCTAAGTGGCTTAGAATCCACTTTCATTTCCCCAGCTGTGTAAACTCTTGAGTCAAGAAGCCGAGCCCCAGCTGGCACTGAATGAGACGCGGCCGGCACAGGCTTGCTTCCTATGGGCTGCATTGCATTCACCTGTTCCCCCTCCGAGGCTCCCTCTGCGTCTGGGGAGGAGAGGGGCGAGCGGAGGGCCGGGGTGTAGCAGCAAGCCTTAGCCTGGGAGCTCAGGCTGCCTGGCCACATCTACAAGATTCCTAGAACTTTCTCCCGATGTTTCATCTCGTTTCTCATCTCCTGGATCGTGTTTTTGCTTCCTGGGCTCTCTGCGCGGATCGGAGGCAAGATCATTTTTATCGTTCTTTGCTGTGGAAGGAAGCCATGAGATTCCGGGAGTGCTTCCGCCAGCCTCTCCGCTTCTGGGGTTCCCCGTGGGAGCCCTGGAGGCCACGGTCTGTTCTTGTGCCGTGAGCGGGGCTTGAATTGTGGCAGCCGAGTCGGTGGGGGGGCTCGGCGGGTTAGAGGACATCCCCTGCCTTGGTTTTCTGGGCTTGGGGCCAGCAGCGCTTGGGGCCGTGTGGGCTCCGCAGCGCTCAGCCGGTCCTGGCCCGGCCCCTGCCCAGCACCGCCCGTGGCCCCTGCCGCCCTCGAGGTGAACCGCAGCTCTGCGGCAGGCCAGGACGGGCCATGCGTGCCCCTTGGCAAGGCTTCCGTCCTTCCAGAGCTTGCTTTATTTGACCCGAGGGCCCCGAAGGCTCTGATGGCCTGTGGTCCATGTCTCCAAAGCCGCCATGGGAGGAGCTGAAGTGTCTGGGGGACAGGACACGCCAGCTTGTTGCCCTGCCACCGCTCTTCCCCGAGCCCGGCTGCGTCAGGGAGGACTGAACAGGGGGCGCGGTTGGAAAGGGCACTCTGATAATCAGCCTACAGTGGGTGCTCAGGAGCCAGGGGAACCGCCTTGTGTCTCTTTCTCCCCTTGCCGCTCAGAGCGGGCAGGGGTCCTTTGTCCTGTGGTGGTCACTGCAGGGTCTCGTATTGGCAAGGGGCAAAGCCTTCTGGGAGTCTTAAGGCTCCCACTGGAAGGGGGAGCACCAGCTCTGTCCATGACTTCTCTAAAGCCGTCCCCTCCTACAAGGGAACACCGACTTGTGCCCGCAAAACCGCTAATCCCAGAGGATAAGGAATCCCAGCGTCTGGCGAGGCCTTCAGCCATTCGGTGCCCTCGCAGGAAATCGAGCCTGGCCCGCTCACATTGGCTGGCCTCGCTAGACGACCCTGGCTCTTCCAGAACCGGGTCACCGTGGCCATGTTTAGATTTCCCTAAAACAAATATTTGTCTGGCCAGTCCTGTTCAGTCAAGAAGTGTGCTGAGCAGCGGGGGTGGGGGTGGGGGTAGGGGGGAGCCGTTGCACAGCAGCCGCTGCCCCTGGAGGGGGAGGAGAGTGGGATGGCCTCTGGGGGAGGGTTGCACATCCATCCTCTCATGTGGAGCTCCCCCGATGTCCAGCGAATATCTGCCTGGGCCTCTGAGCACCTCTGGTGAGGCACGAGAGGTTCCCCCGCTGGCCAGCAAGCTGACGGCACCAGTGAGGAGGTTTGCAGACCCATTGCTTACGCTCAGTTCTTGGTGCAGGAGCGAGCGTGTCTCCCAGCGGGCTGTAGGGGAGACCATGATTCTGTGGCTCTCCGAGGAATGCCTCCTGTGTGCCGGGGCCGTGTGAGGTGCTGGGATGCTGCTGTGAACGGGACAGACGCGGGGGAGACAGGAAGGGGACCCGTGAACAGCCACTGTGACGAATGCTCAGAGGGCAGGGCAACCAAGTGGCAGGTGAAAGGTGAACGGAGAGACAGGTTTCGGTACAGATGTTCATCTGAGGACCCGACAGATACTTAAGCTGAGATCTGATTAGAAGTTAGTCCAGTAGAAAGAGGGAAAAAAGTGTTCCAGGCAGAAAGGATAGCACATGCAAAGGCCCTGGGGCAGGAAGCAGTCTGGCCTGTTTGGGGAGCTGAGAGAAGGCCAGTTTGCCCGAGGCCTAGTGATGAAGCGTGGTGAGGTGTGAGGGCCTGGCAGAGGTCAGAGGGCAGAAACCATCGAAGGCCGTGGTGAGCGCTGGTTTTTAACCCTGGAGGGTGTGGAAAACCAAGGAAGGGTTTTAAGTTAGGGGATCAGATTTGCAGTGCATGTGCAGTCAAGCTGAGAGACGGTTGCAGTCATTCATCTGAGAGGTGATGGTGGCCTGGATCTCGGGATTCGTGGATGGAGAGAAGATGAACGATTTGAGAAATACTTAAGGGGGCGGGGAAGGTTGCACGGGGCTGGGGCCCTGCCAGGGGAGTCGGAGAGTCTGATGGGAGGCAGCTTGTAAGTGGAACCTGGGTACCACCGCCCCCTTCTCATTGTCTTCCCGCCTGTCCCTCCCTCCTCGTAGCTTCTCGCTGAATTCCGAGGGGGCGGAGAGGATGGCGACCGGGGCGCCGACATCCGACCGGGGCGACGCCGTGGAGATGGAGGACCCAGCCTCCCGCTTCCAGGTGCAGAAGCACTCGTGGGACGGGCTCCGGGGCATCATCCACGGCAGCCGCAAGAACTCGGGCCTCATCGTCAACAAAGCTCCACACGACTTCCAGTTTGTGCAGAAGACGGACGAGTCGGGCCCCCACTCCCACCGCCTCTACTACCTGGGTAAGCCCCCGGGCTCCCCTCGGACCCCCCAGGCTGCCCTCGATCCGGGCAGCATTTTTGGGACAACTGTTACTAAGTCCTCTAGTCTCCAGATGTTGGCCGCTCCAATTTGTTAGACGGTCCCAATAGAGGGCCTGGCCCTGGGCAAACTGTCCCATGAATGACGCAGTGCTGCCCGTGTTGTGATGCCACCCGTGGATGACATCTATTTACAGTGAAAGTCTGGGGCGGGCGTCCCCCACGGGGCTCAGATGTGCATGTGACCAGAGCAGAGGGCAGGCCTGCCCCATCTGTGTTACAGCAGCACCATGGTTCGGGCCTGGCCTGTGGGTCTGAGGCCCTGAGATTGTTTCCAGCCCTCGTCAGCGGGGCCCGCCCCCTGAGTCACTTCCCCACCACCTGGGCTGGGCTGGGCCTGGCTAGTGAACAATTTGACTTCCCCCCAGTGGGAGTTGAAAGTAACTCTGGTAGATGCTTGCCGGCTAGCAACGCGTTAAGAAGGAACCTGAGGCTCAAGGAAAGGTGCCACGGTGGCATAACCGTGTGCGTCGTGGGCTGACAGTTGGGGTTTGCTCTCCCTGCCCGAGATCCCTGGCGGCTAAGCACGTTAATGGCTAATCACGTCTGCCTCCTGGTATGTGCCTTGCGAGCAGCACTTTCTACGTCATTGGCAATTATTTATGTGTTTGTGTTCCCTGCCGGCCTTTGGGGCACGGATGAGGCCTCGTGTACACCTGTGGCCTCAGCAGCTGGGCCAGGGCCTGGCTCCTGGTAGGGGGACAGCAAATATCTGTTGAGCAAATGAATTTCGCCTAAAAGTCTTCCAAGGCAGGAAGGAACAGTGCCAAGCATGTCCCTCTGTAAGTAGCCTGACACGTTATTGTTGATCCAGGGCAGGTTTTTAACCTCAGCACTGTACGTTTGAGGCCAGCGCTTTCTCTGTGTATCCTCAGCCTGCCCCCAGTCAGCCCTCAGTCAGTACTGGAAGCGAGTGATGGAGTGAACGAATGAGTGAAGGTCATCCCGTGCCTGAGGCTGACCCCACGCCAAGGACCGTGAGAGTGACTGAGATGGACGCCAGATGGCTCTCCCTTTCCCACAGTCCATGCCGTCTCTCCTCCTAGAGGCCCATGTGGAAACCAGATGGCGGTTTGGCAAGCAGAGGCAGAGAGGGGAATGGTCTAGAAGGGTCAGCAAGCGACGGCTGTCTGTTTTTAGCCATCTAGTTTTGCCGGTGCACAGCCATGCCCACTGGTTTACAGACCGTCTATGGCTGCTTTCGAGCATAATTGCAACAGAGGTCACGTGGTCCGCAAAGCCAAAAATACTTAGTGTCTCTGGCCCCTTGCAGAAAAATGCTTGCCAACTCTAGCCTAGGAGAGATTAGGGCATGCTTCAAGTTTCATTTACCCAAGGGAGAGTTGGCTGTTAGGACCGAAAGTGGCCAAGGCTCTGGGCCAGTGGTGAGCTGCTGCCTCTCTCTTCTTTTTTCCTGTGGTTCTGTGGCCCCCAGTCCCTTTCTCCCAACACAGTCTCTCTTGGGCCTCTCGCTCTCTCAAGTTCAAGGTGCCGTCCTGGTCACGGTACTTATATGCGTTTCCTGGGGCTGCTACTGAAACAAATGCCCACCGACTCAGTGGTTTAAAACAACAGAAACGTATTCTCTCTCAGTTCCGGAAGCCAGAAGTCCGAAATCAGTTTCTCTGGGCCAGTCAAGGTGTCCGCAGAGCCAGTCTTCTTCCGGAGGCTCTAGGGGAGAATCCGTTCTTTGCCTCTTGAGGCTTCTGGTGGCCACCGGCATTCCTTGGCTTGTGGCCGCGTCACTGCAGTCTTTGCGTCCATGGTCTCATCGCCTCCTCCTCTCCTGTGTGTCTGTAATCTCTCTGTCTCCGTCTGATAAGGCACGAGATTACATTTAGATCCCACCGAGATAATCCAGACTAATCTCCCCAGCTAGAGGTCTTTAACGTAATCCCATCTGCAAAGGCCCTTTTGCCAGGAAGGTAACATACAGTTTCCAGGGATTAGGACATGAGCGTAGCCGTTGTTAAGCCAACCACAGAGCTGCCGAAAGGGACAGAAATGCTCTGAGCTACTTTGAGCCACCAAGGACCCCTCATAGTAAGGACACGGGTGTGTCAGGGAGCCCCCCAGCCTCATGAGCAGCACTGAGAAGCCCAACCATGTGGAGTCCAGGCATCTGCCCTCGTATGTTTCTCTCCATGGATCCACCCTCACTGCCCACCTACCTTCCACTGCCACACTCCCGGGATTGCACGTCTGGTTCCAGCCACCAGCAGAAACGGACCAGCTTTCTCTGAATTTCTGGGAGAGCGAGTATGTTTGGCTCAGACATCCACTCAGCCAGTCATCCTTGGCCTGGGGCGGGCGGTCCCTGCCGTCTATAGCAGGTGCTGAGGGCCCACTCTTGTAGGGGGCGGCTCCAGACAAGGAGTGTGGACCCACTGCGTCTCCAAAAAGTGCCTAGAACAGCCCAAAGCCATCCTGCTTCTCTTGGGGTGACGTTGCTCACCCTTGAGCTGATCCAGTCTGCATCACTCAACACCCTCAGGGTACCCTTGACCTCACTCCATGTCCAAGTTCCTGGGGCAGGTCTCCCCAGAACCCCCGTGTATTTATAACCTGTCTGCACTAGCCCGGTGCTGGGGGAATGCTGGCAGCCAGAAGCATTTATGGATTGAACAGAAAGGACCTCTAGGGGTGATGCCCAGCCCACCCCCTGCTCCCCTGGGAACCTGCCTCCTGGGCGGGCCCCAGGCTTGCCAGTCACCGTCCTCTGGGAAGGCTCATTGGGAGCCCAGTGCACGTGGGATGGAGCAGAACAGGGAACACGCCTGCTGCTCGGGCACGTCCCCGGAAGACGGTTCCAGGGCTCAACTGCTCCTAGCGGGTCGGCTCCTCCCCCCTGCAGACGGGTGTCCTGCATTCGGTGGAGGAGGGCACGGGGCCCCAGACAGCACTGGGGGTCCCTTAGGGGGTCGCTCGTGTCCTGTGTCCAGGTCCAGGGTCACACACCCCACGTGGCCCCTCATCCAGGCCACGCAGTGTTTGCCCAGGCCCCTGGGCCACCTGCCATGCTGGTGGGCTTTGGGGTGGGGTGCTGTCCCCAGAGATGGAGTGGAGCTGGTAAGAGGAGGCACGGGAGGGACCGTGACAGCAGAAGTCCGCGGCCGTGGTCAGCCGTCCCAGACCCTCGCCGTGCGCACCGTCGCAGGTGCCGAGGGCAGCTCCTCCAGGGAATGTGCCGTTTCGTGTCACTGCTTATGAATCGTTGGCGGGGGGAGGCGGCGCCGATGTCCTTGGCGAGGCCGCACCGTTGATTTCCTGTTTGGGAGGCCCCGGCTCCCAGAGAGCCTGCGGACACGGGCTGTGCAGAGCCCACGGCGCTCGGCCGAGAGCGGCCACCTGCGCCCTCCCAGCCACCACGCTGGGTGGTGTTTGCTTTTTTTTTAAATTGAGATGTAATTCACATCCCATAAAATTCTCTCTCTTAAAGGTGGAGAGCTCGGTGGCTTTGGGTACAGTCACAGCATTGTGCAACCGTCACCACAGTCAAATTCCAGAATGTTCCATCACCCCAGAAAGCAGCGCTGTGCCCATTAGCAGTCACTCCCTATCCCCCTCCCCCAGCCCGTAGCAACCACTGACTTGCTTCCTGTCTCTGGATTTGCCTGTTCTGGACGTTTCACAGAAATGGAATCACAGGGAATTCCCTGCTGGTCCAGTGGTTAAGCCTCCGCGCTTCCGCTGCAGGGGGCGCGGGTTCCATCCCTGGTCCGGGAACTAAGATCCCACAAGCCGTGTGGCCAAAAAAAAAAAAAAAAATAGAAATGGAATCATGCACCGCACGATTCCCGTCCCAACTTGTCTTGTGAATTTAGGAAGATGGCCCCGTGGGCAACTCGGACGGGCGGCGTCACATCCGTGCCTCTAGCTGGGAATGAGTCCAGCTGTGGCAGCTTAGAGAGTCCTTAGAAGTCGAATTGTGAATGCTTCCCACTTGTAGCTTTGCGTTTTCACTCTCTTTTTGCTAACTATACTTCACGAGGAAACTTTGTCATGAGTGGAAGACGCGAGTCGCTTGCCATGTTGAGAAGCTGCCCGTAAGAGTTACTGTGGTGGAATAGGTATTATTTATGAAGCTCTATCCAGCTCTGGAGGCGCCGAGCTTGGGGGGCGGCCCTCCTGTTCTCCCACTCTTAGAAGTGAGAGCGCCTACGAGGAAGAGAGGCCAGCACCAAACCGAGCCTTCCTCCTGGAGGAATTTGGGGTTGAGCGGGGTCAAAGCGGAGCGCCTGCTTTCTGTGACCCGCCGTCGGCCACAGCGCATTCCCGGGCCCCCGCAGAGCATCCCGCCTGCTGCCGGGGGGCTCTGCCCCAGTCCCTCACCTCGTTGCCCAGAGTGTGGGGAACCCGAAGCTTCCCAAGAGAACCATTCTGCTCCCACCATTAACTTTGTTAACAGCCGTAGTACCGTCATCCATCGAGGCAAAGGCACTTCCAGTTGGGACTTCCCTGGCGGTCCAGTGGTTAGGACTTCGCGCTTCCACTGCAGGGGGCACGGGTTTGATCCCTGGTTGGGGAACTAGGATCCCACACACGGTGTGGCGTGGCCGAAAAAAGCCTGGTTAGAAGATAACAGCCTTGTTTTATTTGCCACTGTTTGTGCTGAGTGCTTTTTATCTCTTACCTCACTTAATCCACACAGAGGTCTCACTAGGCAGCTACTGTATTTTACAGATAAGGTTAGATTAGCTCAGCGGTTCTCAGTCAGTCGGGCTGTTCCTGCCCCAGGGGATGAAGCTCAGCAGTGTCTGGGGACATCTGTGGCTGTCACACTGTGGGGGGGGGGCTCTTGGCATCCAGTGGGCGGGGCCAGGGAGGCTGCTCCACACCCCCCAGTGCCTGGGACGGCCCCCCAGAGGATGACCGGTCCCGGTGTCAGCAGCACCGAACGGGAGAGGCTGGATTGGATACACGTTTCCCAGTGCGTCTGGAGCTTTGCCCGTTCTCTGATCCTTGATTAATTCCTGGACCAGAGCCCAACCTGTGGAGAGTTGGGAATCACTGACCAACCCCCCTTTTTTCATCCTCTTGTGTGCTATTTCTTTTTATTTATTTATTTATTTATTTTGGCTGCTCCAGGTCTTAGTCGCGGCACGCAGGATCTTTAGTTGCGGCATGCGGACTTCTTAGTTGTGGCATGCATATGGGATCTAGTTCCCCAAGCAGGGATCCAACCCGGGCCCCCTGCATTGGGAGCGTGGAGTCTTACCCTCTGGACCACCAGGGAAGTCCCATTGTGCACTATTTCTTCAGTACCTGAGGCTAAGACATTCAGCACTAACATCTCAGGTGGAATTGCCTGCTGCTTCTGCTGGCGGTGTAACCCAGGGTGCGTGGCTTCTCTGGGGAGGGGTGTGCCGTCAGGGTGCTGTAGAAGCAGGAGGAACCAGCCGGGCCCAGCCCCAGGGAGCCACGGGGAGTCAGGGCCTGAGGCCGGTCCCGCCCGAGTCCCTCGCCCCGACCCTGGCGAGGGCGCCCATTCTGGTTTTCCTCTCTTCCTCCCAAGGGATGCCCTACGGCAGCCGAGAGAACTCCCTCCTCTACTCCGAGATCCCCAGGAAGGTCCGGAAGGAAGCGCTACTGCTCCTGTCCTGGAAGCAGATGCTGGATCACTTTCAGGTGAGCCGTGGGAGTCGGGCCCTCCCGGTGGGCAAGGCAGGCGGGCGCACGACAGCCCCTTCTTCGGCCTCACTCAGTTTCCTTGGGCCCTGCACCCACCCCACCCCCCGAGGGGGGTCCCAGCCCATCCCCTGCTTAACGGTAGCCCCTCGGAGAGGAGCGCCTGGCCCTGGACCCCTGTGCCACGCCCGCCCCCTCCCTTCGGTGCACACCCGAGCCCCAGCGTGTAGCTTGCGGTGACAGCTCCCATCAGAAGCACGTCTTCCTCTTAAATGCCTCACCAACGGCGTGCAAGTGACTTGGGCCGAGACCCTTTTATAGAAATTTAGCTAATAATGGATGTCGCCCAAAGTCATCTCGCTTCCAGAGGGGGAGATGGCCGGTGAGCAGCAAGAGTGCTTTGTGCACTGGTGTATGTTAATTTATTTTTGATCAAAAATAAAATATGACAGTACGCAGGGGAGGGAACCCGTGCAGCCCCTCTCTCTTTTGCCTGTCCCCTGTCCCAAGCTGACCAACTCCTGTTTACATGGCTTTCCTCGCAGCGTGGGGCTCATTTTGCTTTGGATTCTGCTCTTTAAAAATGCATTTCTGGGAATTCCCTGGCGGTCCAGTGGTTAGGACTCCGCGCTTCTACTGCAGGGGGCGCAGGTTCGATCCCTGGTCAGAGAACTAAGATCATGCATGCCACGCAGCGCAGCCAAAAAAAAAAAAAAAATTAATAAATTAAAAAAATAAAAATAAAAATGTATTTCTTCCCTTTAACGTTCCTCTGAATTTCCACATCATCTTCAGAATTCTTCTTGGGGCAGCTGCATGGTGTCCACCATAGTTTACCTGCCCGCCCTGCCCAAGGTCAGGCGTTAGGGTGGTCAGGCGTGGAATCTGCCCCACCCCTACCCATGCCAAGAGCAGGAACGGCTGGTGGTGGGTGGCTTCAGCTCGAATGCTCTCGCAGGAAGGGGCTGTGACCAGGGAGGGAGGGCGGGGGTCTGTAGGGTGTAGGGTGGCCCTGGGGGCGGAGGAGGCCCTCGTCTGTCTGAGAGTGATTTGGTGGGGGGTGAGGAGGTTGGAACTACAGGTGAGCCCCGCAGCCCTGCCAGTCTGTGCCGCTCTGTGGTCAGGGTGCTGGGGCCTCCAGCTGCTGATGCCGGTGTTCCGCCCCGCCCCCCCGGCCCCGCCCAATGTGTCCCCAGGCCACGCCCCACCATGGGGTCTACTCCCGGGAAGAGGAACTCCTGCGGGAGCGGAAGCGCCTGGGCGTTTTCGGCATCACCTCCTACGACTTCCACAGCGAGAGCGGACTCTTCCTCTTCCAGGCCAGCAACAGTCTCTTTCACTGCCGGGACGGCGGCAAGAACGGCTTCATGGTGAGCCCCGCTCACTGGTGGGGGGGACGGGGCAGGTGGCGGCCTCCTGACCCCCTGAGCTGGGTCTCTGTGTGTGCCCAGGTGTCCCCCATGAAGCCCCTGGAAATCAAGACCCAGTGTTCCGGGCCCCGGATGGACCCCAAGATCTGCCCCGCCGACCCCGCCTTCTTCTCCTTCATCAACAACAGCGACCTGTGGGTGGCCAACATCGAGACGGGCGAGGAGCAGCGGCTGACCTTCTGCCACAAGGGTGAGGCCGGGCGGAGGGCGCCGGGAGGAGGGCGGGGCGGACGGGAACCGCACCCCTGGTGTGGTCTGTCCTCACAGCCACCAGTCCAGCTTCTAGAAAGACTCCCGCCCCCGTCACTGTGCTCCCTGCCGGACCACCAGGCGCCTTCCCAGACCGTGATCTCACGGCCTCCCTCCCATGGCTTCCCCTCTGGCCCCACAGAGAGTCCAGCTGCCTGGCTCAGGGTCTTCCTCCACGTGAATCGCCCCGGCCACTGGGGCCTGGCCTCCGTGCCGGACATTGGTGCACCTCTGCTCCCCTCAGCCCCTCCTGCCTCCGCTGTCCTGTCCCCGCACCATGCTTCCAGCCCAGAACTCACCAGAGCTGGCCTGCCCCTCAGGCCGCTGCTTGCCGACAGTGACATCATCACCCCTGTGCAGATGTATCTGCGGGACTGCATGGGTTGCGGCCTCCGACCCCGATCCCTGCCTCCTGTCCTGCCCCAAGGCCCTGGTGCCCTCTCACTAAACCTCACTGAGCTTCTCAGCCAGGGGCGACTGGGGTACTGGCATGTGCCGAGACATTTTCAGCTGTCCCAGCGAGGTGAGGGTGCTCCTGGCACCTAGTGGGTGCGGCCAGGGAGGCTGCTGCACACCCCACAGCGCCCAGGACGCCCCCACAGAGAACGGTCCGGCCCCGATGTCAGCCGTGCCAGCGGAGAAGCCCTGCTCTAAACCAGACTCCTCGCCTCTCGCCCGGCCCCCTCCCCCTCCAGGCTTGTCCAGTGTCCTTGACGACCCCAGATCCGCGGGTGTAGCCACCTTCGTCATCCAGGAAGAATTTGACCGCTTCACTGGCTACTGGTGGTGTCCCACAGCCTCCTGGGAGGGTAAGCGCCTTTCTGTTTTTAGAAACACTTCTGCAGACACTTCTTCTGTTAGCAGAAGCACGGTGTACATGCTAGTCTGCTCTTTGCTCTTTTCATTTAAGATAAACCTCAGCAACCTTCCCATCAACATCTGTGTCTCAGTCCTTTGAGGCTGCTGTGACAGAATACCACAGCCAGGGCGGCTTATAAACAGCAGACATTTATTTCTCACTGTTGCTAGGGCTGGGAGTCCAAGTCCAAGGCAGATTCGGTGTCTGGTGAGGGCCTCTTCCTTGTTCATGGATGCTGTCGTATCACCCTGTCCTCACATGGTAAAGGGGCAGGGAGCTCTCTGGGGTTTCTTTTTATAAGGGCACTGATCCCCTTCATGAGGGCTCCACCCTCGTGACCTAATCACCTCCCAGTACATCACACTGGGGGGTGGGGTCTAACATTTGAACTCTGTGGAGACACAGACATTCAGTCCATTGCAGTCAGCACCCAGAGAATCCTTTAACTGTGGATGTCCTGGGGGCATGGATGTACCACAGTTTATTTAAGAAGCCCACACTGATGGGCACTTTGGTTGTTGCCAGTTTCCGGTTTTGGTTTTGCTTTGGTGTTGTAAACAATACTGCAGCAAAATCTTCGTACATTTATCCTCGTGACCTCCTGGGAGTATGTTAATGGTCCTCAGCCAGGGGTGGTTCTGCCCCACCCCCCCGCGCCCAGGGGACACTGGGCAGTGTCTGGGGACATCTGTGGTTGTCACGACTGGGGGTGCTCCCGGCATCGAGGGGGTGGGGGCCAGGGGTGCTGCTCCACACCCCACCCCAGGGTGGCCCCCCCCGCAGAGAATGACCCGGCCCTAATGTCCGCAGCGCCAACTATCAAAAATGCTGCCTTAGAGAAAATTCCCAGCTGTAAGAGAGATGAATTGAAGCTACATGCATCTTAAATCTTGACGGATTTTGCCAACAAGTTAGAAAGAAGCCAGATCAGCAGGCCCCTTTGTATCTGTTTTTCTGTGCTGTGCATGAGGCGAGGGTGTCTTATCTCCCCTGTTCAGTGGACCAAAGTCTGTTTCCTGAGCGCGGGGAGAGTCGTTTCTTGGGGTGCGTGAGTACCATCACACCCTCTGCTGCACAAGCAGGAGTGGGCCAGGCCTCCGCTGCGCATAGAGTCCTCCCTGGCTTTAGCGCCTCTGTGTGCGTCAGTGGGCGGGTGGCCACACAAGCCAGGATCCCGGGGACCAGGCACTGGCCATCCACCGCCGCAGCCGAGTGCCACCTCATCTGTTAGTCACCCCTGCCTTTATGTCAAAATCGATTTGAAAAGAAAACTTCGTGGTCCTACCATGAATAGAAGCTAGGCATGAAAACTGTGCAACGGAGAGAAACCAGCGCCGAACATTCTAGCCGGCACCCAGGAAAAGGGTGACTTGCCAGCGTCAGGCGCCTAAGGGCTGTTGGTACTGCCGAGACGGGGCCGGGATCGGCACGTTTCTGGGGAGGACGCCGCACGCGCTCCCCCTTCGTCCGGGCCGGGGTCTTTCACCACCGCAGCGCTGTGTGTGCCTGTGGTCTGTGTCTCTGGGGAAAAGGGCTCCAGGTCAGGAGTCAGGGTCCTGGGTCAGGTCACTCAGCTTGTGACTCTGCACGCCTGAAGCAGGTGACCATCCACCCTTCGACTTCCGGCCTGTAAAGTGAGGTCTCTCCCCCTCGGCCCTGTGGACACGGAGGCTGGGTCATTCTCTGTGGGGGGCCGTGGTGACTCAGTGTGTCACCTGAGTCGTGACGGCCACACATGTCCCCAGACATTGCCACATGGCCCCTGGTTGCCATCCACTGGTCTCAGTGACAAGATACTCACTCTGCTATTCTTAACAGCTCAGAACCCCTCAGATAGAGCCCCTGAATGCTGAGGCCAAGGGACGTTCACTCCGCTTGCTGTAGCGCCACTCATGGCATGCGCCCGTGGAGCTACACGACCATGGCAACCCAAGAGGGTCTTTCCTGGCCAGAAAACTCAGGGCCCCGGAATGACCCATGCCCAGTAGACAGACATAGAAATAGAAGCCCATAGCGCTGAGTCTGAGCTGCAGCACTTCCGCTGCCTCAGCCCTGTGGCCGCCAGCACCCCATAGAGCAGGTGTGGAGACCTGAAGGCAGGGTGGGCTTGGCCGAGGTCGACGGGTGTCATTGGTCCTTCCTAGGGAGTCAGGTGAGGGTACAGGAAGCAGATGGGGACCCTTCTCGGCAGGCGAAAAAGGAACAGCCGTGGGCTCCGTGCCCTTGATGTTGGCATTGCCAGTCCCCACGCCCCTTGCTAGGCTGTCAGCTCCCGGTGATTCGCTTACTTCTCATGACAACTTTCACTGTACCCCTTCTTGAGCCCTGCCCCAAGTGCTAGTCTGCTCGGGCGGCCGTGACCACGTCCCACAGATGGGGCAGCTCAGACGCGACGCGCCCGGCACCCTCAGCAGCTGCCCTGCCCCCTCCCAGGTTCAGAAGGCTGCAAGACGCTGCGGATCCTGTACGAGGAAGTGGACGAGTCCGAGGTGGAGATCATTCACGTGCCCTCTCCCGCGCTAGAGGAGAGGAAGACGGACTCCTACCGGTACCCCAGGACAGGTGAGGGCCCAGGACACATGAGGGCGGCTCAGCAGTGGTCTGAAGCCTCACAGAACACGGTGAGGCACCACCCAGGATGGGCCCACAGGGCCCAGACAGGGACGGACCCGGAGAAGCAGGCTGCACGCGGGAACAGCAGCCAGGCCAGCGCCACCGTCAGTGGTGACTGGTGTCCTGCCTCGGGGCCCAGGAGACAGTAGGAGCCCTGGGGAGGCAGTGGGAGGTGTGGGCCCCCTCCGGGAGCGCATCAGACACTCACTGCCTTGTGAGAATACAGGGTTGGCCCAGAAATACAGGGAAGTCCCAGAAATCTACCAATTCTTAAACGTGGCTCGAATCATTTAAAAGTACTTAGCGGGACTTGCCTGGCGGTCCAGTGGTTAAGACTCCACGCTTCCACCGCAGGGGGCACGGGTTCGATCTCTGGTCGGGAAACTAAGATCCCGCATGCCACACGTGGCGCGGCCAATTAAAAAAAAAAAAAAAAAGACTTAGCCACACAAAATACGTGTGCAGGCCAGGTTCAGCATCTTCGGGACCTCCGTGGAAGCCTACGACAGACTCCTTCTTGCTAACTGTGGGCCGTGCTAGGCAGAGCCTTCCTAGGGAAACTTGCAGTCCCTGGTGTGAATGGGGAAGCCGGTCCTTCCCTTCCCCTGTTGTAGGGACGAGGAAACAGAGGCACCGAGACATTACCTGCTGAGCCACGGGGGCCAGAGTTGAGATCCGTCGTAGGAATAACAGGGGCCTGAACCAAATCCCACCCTGGAGGGCATGTCTCGGTCACCCCAGCCTATAGGCCACCTGCCTCCCGACAGCTGAAGACCGGCTGTGTTGCTGGGATATGGGCCACCTTTCTGCATCATTGGTGCTTTTGTTACGGGCGTGTGCTGTCTTTGCAGCCAGCATTCAAGCTCTCCAGTGGCAGGGAGGCATCTTCCTCGTGTTTGTGTCCCCCTCACGGCCCTCCCACCAGCCCAGGCCTGACCTATGTTCTTAAACAGCAAAGTTGTTGCCACGTCACTGTCGGGACTGAGGTCCAGGCCCAAAGTCAGACAGTCCTACCTGGGGGACTTTGTGCCTGGGCCAGAGAGGGTGACGCACCTACAGAGAGACCTTTGGCCACCTGGCGCCTTCCTCCCCTCCCCCCACGCCGGCTGTGTCACTGCCTGTGAGGGTCACCCCCCCAGCCGCCGCCCCCAACACCTGCTCTCAGCCCTCTTGGCGACACCTGCCAGATCCACCTTGCTTTTGTTTCTGCAGGCAGCAAGAATCCCAAGATTGCCTTGAAACTGGCCGAGTTTCAGACCGACAGTCAGGGCAAGGTAAGAGGGGCCTGGGTGCCCGGGAGAAGCTTCTGGATGAGGAGAGGCGGGCCGGGGTGTGCGCTGGGAGACGGGTCCGGAGGCCGCTCGCCCCCATTGCATGGCAGGTGCTTCTCTTGGCCAACTGAACCCGAAGAGGCTCTGCCCGGAGCCCTGGCTTCCGGGCTGGGCCCTGCTGCCCGTCACTCTGAACCTGGACTCCGAGACGGGGAGTGGTGAGCCCGGCCCCACCTGCCTCCAGGTGGCCCCGAGGCGAGCGTGAGCTTTGAGCAGAGGCCCCGCAGGGGTTGGGCTGCGCCGGAGGGCGGTGGCTCGCAGAGCTTCCAGAACAGGGAGCTCAGAGGGGTGGGGAGCAGTTGCCTGGGGCACCCCGACCTCAGGCCAGGGGTGCCCCACCCCAGCCTCTGGGCAGCTCCTCACATATCACTTCACCGGCCCCATCAGTGTTCTTTATCCTTCCCTCTGTCAGCTGGTCATCGTCACGGACAAGGGTCCTCATCACCCAGGGAGTCGTTCCTCAGGGCCCCACAGCCAGGAGGGCAGAGGAGGCTAGGGGGAGAAGGGTGGTAGGGATGCCCAGCCCCACGTGGGGATGTCAGAGGGCGACGCCCCTCGCGGCAGAGGTTGGAGCAGGCAGACGAGCCGGGAAGCCCCTGCGTATGTTTGCCGAAATGGCTTCTCATGTAATGTTTCATAAAAAAAGCGTGAGATTAAATACACCTGTTTTCATGATTGAGGGGGATGGTTTTTGGTTTGGGCATGATTAGACCCTAACCAAACCCCTTCTGCACTCTTGACCAGAACATTCCGGCAGATTCTACAGGGATCTGTCCTAAGTGGCTTTGCCGAGCCCCCAGATGTTGTAAATGGTTCCTGGCCCCGTGGGATGGGCAGGGTCCTGAGGCGGCCGTGGGTTTTGCCCACTGAACAGGCAGCTGGGGCAGGCGGGGGTTGGTGGCGAGCCTGGGTGTGGGCCGTGCTGAGCCCCTGCCCGCCTCTCTCCTCTCGCCCCTCCCGGGGAGACGCGCCGCCAGCCCCGTGTCACCTCCAGGAAGCTGCAGCGGCCAGAGGCTCTGTCTTACCCAGGGCCACCCGGCTCTTCAGTGACACCCCAGGCCAGAGCCCTTGGTTTCCAGGCAACAGGCTGTCGTAGCAAAGTACCACTGGGAGGTTTAAGCCACTGAAGTTCTTCATCTCCAGGTTCTGGAGGCTAAAGGTCCAAAGTCAAGGTGTCGACAGGGCTGGCTCCTTCTGAGGCCTTGCGGGAAGGTCTGTTCCAGGCCGCCCCCCTTGGCTTGGAGAGAGCTGCCTGCTCCCTGTGTCTCGTCGCAAGACGTTCTCTGCCTGTGTGGTGCTTCTGTCCCTTTCTATAAGGACACCCGTCCTGTTAGGTTGGGCCCCACCCCCACCCCAGTACGACCTCATCTGAACTAGTTACACCTGCGACCACCCCGTTTCCAAATAAGGCCCCCTTCTGAGGTACCAGGAGTTAGGGCTCCAACATGTGGAGCCGTGGGGGGAACACAGTGCCCCCAACAGTGGCTGTCTCCTCCTGGGCAGCACATGGCCAGGCCGGACTGTGACCCGGGTCTGCTTTGCCTTTAGATTGTGTCGACACAGGAGAAGGAGCTGGTGCAGCCCTTCAGCACGCTCTTCCCGAAGGTGGAGTACATCGCCAGGGCCGGCTGGACGCGCGACGGCAAATAGTGAGTGTCTCCCTCGCAGGGTAGAAGGTGTCCCTTCGCAGTCATTTTCTAACCCTTCTGCCCACGTTGGGGCAGACACCTCTAAACCAGGGCCCCAAACCACCACCCGGGGGCCAAATCCAGCCCGCTGCCCGTTACCGTACAGCCCACAAGCCAAGAATGGCTTGTCCGTTTTTCAGTGATGCAGGGGGAGATCCAAAGAAGAGTATTTTGGGGACTTCCCTGGTGGTGCAGTGGTGAGGTCTCTGTGCTTCCACTGCAGGGGGTGCGGGTTCGATCCCTGGTCGGGGAACTAAGGTCCCACATGCCGCCCAGCACGACTGGGGGGGGGGAAAAAGTTAAACTGTCCACTTAGAGTAAAATATGAAACAAAGGATAAATAAAGGCCGAGGACTTGGCAGAAATTGGCCAGGTTTACAAATGATGTGAGGTGTTTTCAGAACTAGCTGGATTGCGCAGTTCTGTCAGCACCCCCGTCGCCCCCTGAGCGGGCGTGCCGGCCAGGGACCCTTTGCGTGCTGCAGGGTCACCTGCTCAGGTGTCAGTGAGGTCGGCAAAGGAGGCGCCGTTCTGATCAAACACAAGTGTGGACAGGGGGCCGTCGGGCCCTGGCTGGCCTCCGCTGGCCCCTGAGGTGCCGGCCCTCTCTTGTCTTGCCCCCCAGTGCCTGGGCCATGTTCCTGGACCGGCCGCAGCAGCGGCTCCAGCTCGTCCTCCTGCCCCCGGCCCTGTTCATCCCCACCACCGAGAGCGAGGAGCAGCGGGCAGCCTTCGCCAGAGCCATGCCCAGGAACGTCCAGCCGCACGTGGTGTACGAGGAGGTCACCGACGTGTGGATCAACGTAAGGGCGGGGGGGTGTGCCCCGCGTCCCCGCCCCCAGGTCCCCAGCTGGGCAGGGGCTGGCGATGTGGAGAAGCCAGCTCAGGAGGGAGAGTCGGCGGTGTCTGACCTCTAGCCAGGCTGTCGGAGCCTCCCCTTTCTCAAAGGGATGTGTGCTGCCCGCCCGCCCCCCCCAGCCCCCGCTTCTGACACGTCCTCTCTCTCTCTCTGCCCGGACAGGTTCACGACATCTTCTATCCCTTCCCCCAACCAGAGGGAGAGGACGAACTCTGCTTCATCCGCGCCAACGAGTGCAAGACCGGCTTCTGCCACTTGTACAAAGTCACTGCTGTTTTGAAGCCCCGCGGCTACGACTGGACCCAGCCCTTCAGCCCCGGGGAAGGTGAGCAACCCTGACTAACACCTTGCTCATCGCCTGTGGTTCAAGCCTGTGGTTTGTTCCCTGGTCCCGCCCCAGAGGGAGCGGGTGCCAATGACTAAGAGGCCGGCCTTTCCCAACGCCATTCCTGGTCTGGCAGGGTTATCACAGCCAGCTCCCGGCTTATTCAGGCGGCAGTATTTATTGAGCACCGACTACATGCCAGGTCCTTCACACACCAAGTCTGTGCTGTCTGGCTCTTTATAGGAAAAGCTGCCCCGCCCTAGGTGCGGGGGTATCACTGTAGGAAGAGAAAAGCGAAGACCTCTGCTCTGGTGGAGGAAGCAGGCATCATCCAAATACAGTGAAAAGAGGCCAGGAGGCCAGGGGCACAGCAGTGGATAACGTGCCACAGAGCAGAGACCGGGTGGAGGCGGAGGCAGCCGCAACGCAGCGCTCCAGGCCGAGGGACACCCCGTGCAAAGGCCCTGGGGCAGGGCAGGGCTGGGCCTGGCGTGTTGGAGGGACAGCCAGGAGGCCCGTGTGGCTGGAGCATAGTGAGCAATGGGGAGAGAGGGAGGAGGGGAGGGCAGGGAGGGGACGGGGCAGGTGGCACAGGGCCTCGTGGGCGGCCGCGGGGAGGACTAGGGCTTTTACCATTGACCTTCGGCCGGTTTAGAATGATTCTTGTGGCTGTTCATGGAGCAGAGCCTGAGGGAGTGGGGAGGTGACAAAGTTGGGGTCAGGCAGTGGGGCTGAGCTGACTCTGCTGTAGATCCAGGTGGGCCCGATTCTGGATGTACTTGACTGCTGAGCTGACGTGGTGGATTGCACTGGGGTCTGAGAGAGAGAGAGAGGGATGGCGTGGATTTCTGAAAGGGTTTTGGAGTTCCAGTCTGAGACGGAAAGACTCTGAGGGGACAGTTTAGGAGAGAACTATTGAGTTGGGTTTTGGACGTGTTCAAGTTGAAGCTCCGTGCAGTTTCCGGGGACCAGGGTGGATCCGCGGTGGGAACGTGGGCGTCCTCACACACGGATGGCATCTCAGCCTGGGGACAGGCCGGGGCACCAAGGGCGGAGCCTGGGTAGGGAGGGTGTGGTCTGAGTGCCAAGCCAGGGCTGTCCGAGCTTGGAGCAGGGTCTCCCCGGCACTGCGGACATCAGGGCCGGGTCACTCTCTGGGGGGTGTCCCGGGCCCTGTGGGGTGGGGAGCAGCCCCCCTGCCGCCACCCACTCGATGCCAGGAGCGCCCCCGTCGTGACAACCACAGATATCCCCAGATACCACCCAGTGTCCCCTAGGTGTGGGACTGTCCTGGATGAGCCGCAGGGCTTCGAGGCCGTGCCCGCTAAGGAGCCTGAGGCCGCCACGGTGTGGAGACGGTCACCCGAGGGAGAGGGTATCGGGGGGGCTCAGGCGCCGCAGGAGCCCGAGGGCCAGGAACAGACGAAGCCACAAGCTGCCGAGGCGTCTGGTGAGATGGGGACCAAGGAGTGACCACCGTCTGGGCGTTGTTGTCCTTCAGGGTTGAGCGCGGCCGTCACAGGCCAGCTGAGCCGTCTCAGAGGTGCTTGTCAGCGTTTGCTTTTCTGTTTGTCTGGAAACACCCTCGCCTTGGAGACTTCACTGGAGCAATCCTCATCCTCCCTCTTGAAACGGGCAGCCAGGAGCTCTCGTTCTGCCTGGTGGCTGTTGAGTGGAGCTCACGGCAGGTGCCCCCAGGGGACCCCTGCCTCTGAGGGGGGCCCTGCTGGTTTCCCCTCCGCCCTGTGGCACTCTGACTGCATCCTGTCCACCGCCTTGCCTCTAGGCCTCCGCCTGCTGCAGGCGGCTGAAAGGTCCAGAAGGCGAGGCCGAAGGGGTGGGTTCCTCGAGGGCGTCCCGGCCGAGTGGGAGGGCCGTCAGGAGGCTGGGGGACCCGGTCAGGAGGAGTGTGTCCAGGTGACACAGGCGGCTCCCCAGCGGGGGGCCGGGAAGGGAGGAGGGAGGGGCCTGGCATGGTCGGCGGGACCCTCTGGACCGTGAGCAGCGTGGGCTTGAGCCCAGAAGACGACTGAGGACAGTCAGAGCGAGTGGGAGCAAGGCAGGGGGACCCGCAGGTTGAGCCATCGCCCAGGCCTCCTGGGGGCCTCCTGGGGGCAGCAGGAGAACTGAGGGCACAGAGACTGTGGACTGGGGGCAGGCGTGTCGGCAGGGCCAGCCCCAGAGGAGGCCTGTGCGGCTGGGCTCCCGGCCTGGGCCCAGCACAGTGGGTGTCAGCAAAGGCGTGAGTGGGCAGGAAGTGGCGCATCGGCCCCCGGTGAGTGAGGGGCGGAGGAGCAGCCCTCCCTCCCGGGTCGTCTTGTGACAAGTCACTCGGCCCAGGTCTCTGCACTGGACGTTCCTGACTGTGCAGCCCTGTGGGTCTGTGCGGGGACATCTGTCCCTCCCTAGGTGACGTTGGCAGTAGTTTGCTTCAGATCCAAGAGGACAGAAAACAATTTTAGGGGCTTCCCTGGTGGCGCAGTGGTTAAGAATCCGCCTGCCAATGCAGGGGACACGGGTTCGAGCCCTGGTCCGGGAAGATCCCACATGCTGCGGAGCAGCTAAGCCTGTGCACCACAACTACTGAAGCCCGCTCACCTACAGCTCATGCTCCGCAACAAAGAGAAGCCACCGCAGTGAGAAGCCCGCGCACCGCAACGAAGAGTAGCCCCTGCTCGCCGCAACTAGAGAAAGCCCATGTGCAGCAACAAAGACCCAACATAGCCAATAAATAAATAAATAAATAAATATTAAAAAAAAAAAAGGAAAGAAAACAATTTTAGCCAGCGCTCATAAACTGTCTTAATAATTTCTAATACGTGGCAAGACACATTCCGTATTGTTATTTACCTGGTAAAAATTCAAAAGCGAGACCTACCCACCAGAAAACCTCCTGTAACTCCACTGAGTCTTTGCTCAGCCCCAGAGTTTAATCAGGATCTGGTTCCCAACATGTCCTAAGCGGTCACAGGTCCAGGGCATGGAAGACCTACCCACCAAAAAACCTCCTGTAACTCCACTGAGCCTTTGCTCAGCCCTAGAGTTTAATCAAGATCTAGTTATGTGGCCTAAGCGGTCACAGGTCCAGGGCATGGAAGACCTACCCACCAAAAAACCTCCTGTAACTCCACTGAGCCTTTGCTCAGCCCTAGAGTTTAATCAAGATCTGGTTATGTGGCCTAAGCGGTCACAGGTCCAGGGCATGGAAGGTGGCAGTTTGACCTGAAGGATTCTAAAATTGGGTGCTTATTTTTTTTGGCTGCATGGCATACGGGATCTTAGTTCCCAAACCAGCCATTGAACCCGCGCCGCCTGCAGAGGAAGCACGGAGTCTTTACCACTGGACCACCAGGGAAGTCCTGGAAATTGGGAGCTTTTGATTAAAATGCAGATCCCTGGTTTTTCTGGGGAAATTCTGGCGCCCCATCCACATGGTGGGAACCCCACACCTCGCTCCCTGGGCCGTGGTGTGGCGGGTCCCTGTACCATCCCTGGGGCCCAGCCGGTGTACCCGCCCGTCACCTGGCTGCCTGGGCTCCGCAGAGAATTCGTTGTGTGCTCTGAGTCCCCATCATAGCTTCCTGGGCCCCCTTCACCTCTTTTCCTTTCTTCCAGATGAATTTAAATGCCCCATCAAGGAGGAGATCACACTGACCAGCGGCGAATGGGAGGTTTTGGCCAGGCACGGCTCCAAGGTACCCGAGTCTCCATGCATGCTTGTACACGCATATGTGCACAGACACAATGCACACGCGCTCCTGCCACCTCCAGACCCCGCGGGCCTGTGGCTTCTCTCTCCGCCCCCCACCCCCGGCCACTCCCTCCTGCTCTGCACACCAAGGGCCACGGGGGCTGTGCTTCCCACCAGCTGGAGACCCTGGGTCCAAGAAGCAGGCTGTCCTGAGCATCCTTTGTCGGATCCTGGTGGGTGAGGCCCAGCCCATTCTCAGTGCCACCTGGAGCATTCACTTAGCCTCCGTCCACTCCGTGAAGCCACCTGTCCCCAGGACAGCAGTCTGTGAGTCTGTGGGACACTGGTGGTGCCCACCGTAGAACTGTCCCGCAGCTTCCGACGGGGGCCCACCCCCATGCCTGCCCCGGGAGGTTCGGGAACAAAAGGTGCAGCTGTAGGGCTGAGAGGTGTACCTTCCACTCCCCGACCCAGATGCTCCATCATAAAAACGTGGTGACCAGAGTACCTTCACCGGGGTCCAGGCCTACAGAATTCCAGATTTTACAGAGAGACCCCTTAATCAGACCTCCTGGATCCCTACCTCACACCAGCATAAAGGCCTCCTGGACCAAAAACTTAGACGGAAAAAACTAAACCATACAAATAACCAGGAGAAGGTGTAGGCCAACCCTTTAAAAACTGAGAGGTGGGCCACCCGTGTGCTGCCCAGGGCTGCCAAGAGAAGGGGGCCAGGCACCCCTGGGCAGCGCGGCCAGGTGACGTGGCTCGGCCTTTCTGGGGTGCAGAGGCGGCATCTGTTACAGCATCAACCCACGTCTCATCCGACCCGGCAGCCCCAGGTCTAGGCGTGGACCTTACGAGGCCACCCCAGGGCACACTCGAGAGGTTAACACGCAAGTGTACGTTGCTGTGCTCTTCATACAGTGGGAAGTAGTGGTTAGAAAACACTCGAGCAAGAGAAAAGTGTCATTGCTGGGTTCTGGTTCTGTAGGTAACCGTGTCCATTCCAGTATGACCACACCTGGCCCTACTCAGCCGCTCTGCTGTGGTTGAACCCCACTGGAGGCCCCTCGCTAGCTGGGTGCTAAGACTCAGTTTCCTCACCTGTGAGATGGGACCATCAGATAGCGCTGGTCCTCTCCACAGCAGTTTCTCCCTTGGCGCCGTGGACGCTCGGGGCCAGAGATGGGCACTGTGGGTGTGGAACAGCCTCCCTGGCCCCCACCCTGGGGGTGACAACCACAGATGTGTCCAGAGGCTGCCAAACGTCCCTGGGGGGCAGAACAGCCCTGGCTGAGGACCCTGCTTTAAAGTACTTTGACGCCCTCAGCGTAGCATCTGGCAGACACACAGGACAGTATTAAAACCTTTCTCTAGGGACTGCCCTGGCGGTCCAGTGGTTAGGACTCGGCGCTTTCACTGCCGAGGGCCTGGGTTCAGTCCCTGCTCAGGGAACTAAGATCCCACAAGCCGTGTAGTGCGGCCAAAAAAAACAAAACCCAAAACCTTTCTTTAACGTGAAAGTTTTACCCTCTGCACGCCTTATCTTTTTACCCAGAAATTTTCTTTAAAAAAAAAAGCATTTTAAGAATTAAAAAGGGAAAGAGAGCCCTCTGCTGCTGCCACGGCCACCATGGCCACATGCTCCGTGTGGCCTGTGCCATGGCCCCGGGCCTCGGTGGGTCCCCCGCCTGGAGATCCTCCTTCCCGCCTGCGTATCTTCTCACATGGTCCTTGTGACAACACCAGCGCACAACTTAACTACGTGTGGTGTGGGGTTTTCCCACGACCTCCTCCATTTCTAGAAAACCTGCATTTATTTTTCAAGGACAGTGACAGCGAACACATCAGTGTTTGTTGTAAAAATTGAATCGTTCTAAATAATCCCCTTCCATCCTCACCCCAGACCCCTGTGACCTCCCCACTCTGCCTCAGAGGTGACCACGGGGGGAGATCACTGCAGATCTTTCCTATTTGCACACGTCTCCACAGGAGCATCATAATGTTAGAGGAGGTATAGGGCTTTTTGAGGCAGTGCAGCTTTATGTGGCCGCGGAGGACCGCGCCGTAATTACGGAACCAGTCCGTCTTGGGCATTCAGGGTGTCACCTCTCTTCAGTCTGAAGAACACTTGGAGCATCTTTGTGCCTTCGTTTTGAACTCGCCTCTCTGGTGGAGTCCTCAGGAGCAATTCCCAGGCGTGTAACCGCCGGTTCAGAGAGTGTGCCTTTTTGCCGTGCCTCTTTAAGCGTCTGTGCTGCACGGTCAGCCCCAGCAAGGCAGTGCCTCTTCCCGGCCCCAGAGCAAGGTTCCTTCCTGCTCCTCCTGAGGACACTGCCTAAGAACCATGCCGGGGGTCTGATGGGCGTCCCCCCAGGAAACCGGTGGGGCAGGAGTTACCACTTGTTAACCCTGAGCACCTGGGTCAGAGCACCTGGGCTGTCCCCACTGGGGACCAGGGCCGGGGACGGGCAGGCCCAGAACAGGCCCTCCCTCAGCCTCTGTCCCAGCACTGGGGCCTCAGCCCCCCTCAGCGGCTGCTCTGGGTCTGCCTGGAAGGAGCTGTCCGGACCTGGAGTTCTGATTCCAAGTCAGACCGGAGAACACGCAGTTAGCCCAGCCCTAGTGGGGTCTGCTCCTGCCCCACGGGGTCTGTGAAGCCTCCCAGACAGGTCTCCAGCCGGCGGGCTCAAGCCAGCTCGGGGAGAACGGGTCCCCTGTCCACAGAACGCTGGGCCCTCCCTGGGGGTGGGGAGGGCGGCCCTGTCACCAAGAGCCCCCGTGCCCCCGCAGATCTGGGTCAACGAGGAGACGAAGCTGGTGTACTTCCAAGGCACGAAGGACACACCCCTGGAGCACCACCTCTACGTGGTCAGCTACGAGTCGGCCGGCGAGATCGTGCGCCTCACCACGCCCGGCTTCTCCCACAGCTGCTCCATGAGCCAGGTGGGCACCTCCCTGATGCTCCCTCCCTTGGAACATTCTAGAACATCAGGCAGCATTCTGGAACATGAGCACAGGGCTACCCCCATCCCGGGCAAGCAGCCGGTGGCCGTTTGCTGGCTGCAGAACCAGCAAGATGGGCACGCTCTGGCGTCGGGCAGGTCTGGCTCTGACCCCCACCCCCGCTGGGTCCAGCAGCCTCCGCCTGGGGACCCCTGGCCAGGGGACAGGCTTCTCTCGCCTCAGTCTGCTTATCTGCAAGGCGGGGCTGGTGGTAACAGCAGCAGAGTTAGGGGAACACAGCACACAGGGTGAAGATGGCATGTGGTTGATGCAGGTGGCGGGCGAGCGGGGGGGGGGGGGGGGAGGCGCCCCGCGGTCTCAGCACCCCGTCCCGCCCGCAGAACTTCGACATGTTCATCAGCCACTACAGCAGCGTGGGCACGCCGCCCTGCGTGCACGTCTACAAGCTGAGCGGCCCCGATGACGACCCCCTGCACAAGCAGCCCCGGTTCTGGGCCAGCATGATGGAGGCGGCCAGTGAGTAGCCCCAGGCCCCCGGGCCCTTGAGGAAGTCCTTCCCCTTGGGAGCCCCAGCTTGCTCGTCGCGGGCCTGGTAAATAAGGCAGGTGAGGGGGCCATCTGGGCGAGCGCAAGGCATTGAGCGGTGCGACCCCAGAGTGGGTTGAGCGTAACCACAGGCCCCGAACTGTCCTATGGGCCCCCCGACACAGTCTCTGGTTTCTGTGCTGCTGTTATGGATGGAGCACATACTCAGTGCAGGAGCCGACTCTGCCAGACGGATGGGGTCCCTACATGGGGCACCCTCGTCCTCAGGGGCGGCCGTCTCCAAGGGCGCCTGTGCAGAGCAGACGCTCCAAAGCCTTCGTTTGTGGAAGGAGCCGGGGGTCGGTCGCGAGGGGCCTCGGGGAGCACGAGGCAGCTTGTCAGTTTGCCCAGGAGCCTCCAGGGTGGCCAGGACTCTGCCCGGCTGACCCCGGGTTCCAATTCTGGCTGCGGAAGCGAAGGCAAGTCAGCTTATCTCTCTGAAATGTTTCCAGTGGCAGCTCGTGGGATGTAAACCAAGCGCTCACGTAGCGCCCAGCTCATAGGAAGCGCTCACTAAAGAGGACGCCCTTCCCTGAACCCAGCCCTGCCACTTGCAGATTTCTAGAACATTGTAGGAAATAGGAATCCCTGGAGTTTGGGGTGTGTTTTATGGGCTGGAAAGCAGTTTGTCACATCACCGCCCCCGAAAGCTGAATAAGTAGGCAGCCCCCTCCATCTGACAGCTCAGTCCCTGACTCTCCCCATGTCACCATGGATGTGACAGCGTGGGAACTCTGGCCCTGGTTCACAGAAGAGGAAACTGAGGGAAGGGAGGGGCCTGCCAAGGCACCCAGCACAGCCAGTGGGGCAGCAATGGGGGCGCGGGTGTCCTGATGCCCAGCCCCGGGCGTGCAGGCAGGCGGACGGGGGCACCACTGCCCCAAAAGTCCAGTCTCGCCGTATTTGTGGGCCACATCTGTGAGAAGCTGGCAAGCTGGCCCGTGGGCCAACTCCGGCCACGTCCAGTCATTTCGGCATCACCCGTGGCGGCTTTGGGGCTGCAGCAGCAGCAGAGTCAAGTACCGTCAGCCCCTCCCTAGCCACAGGTTCCGCATGCATGGATGCAGCCAACAGCAGAGCGTTCCAAAAAGAAAAACTTGAGTTGTGCGTGGCAACTATTTACATAGCACTTGCATCGTATTTACAACTATTTACATAACATTTGGTATCAGGTATTATAAGTAACCTAGAGGTGACTTAAAGCACGCAGGAGGGTGTGCATAGGTTATATGCAAATACTATGCTATTTCATACGAGAGGCTTGAGCATCGGCAGGTTTTGGTATCTGAGGAGCGTCCTAGAACCAATCCCCCGAGGACACAGAGGGACGAGTGTGGTTACAACCCAGAGACACACGATGGCTCTTCTGCGTGTAAAGCCAAAAATACTTACTACTTAGCTTTTTACAGTAAATATTTGCAGACCCCTGACCTACATCACTATTTACTTATTCTCCCCTTAAACCGACACCCTGTTTAACCTAAATGAACTTAAAGGAAGAGTTGTCTTCACCACTGGATTGGAAAACCAGTGTTGCTTTGCAAAGATACAGGTAACCATGAAAATCAGAGAGAGCCCCATCCCCGCCATAAAACTGGCCGTTAATCAGATCCCAGCGCTGTCGTCACCTCCATACTAGATGAGCCAGTGTCGTACTAGATGAGCTCTGGAGTTGGTTCCGGCCAGACTGTGGCCTGGCCCGAGCTGGCTCACAGGGTGCAGGGTCACTTCCGCCCTCAGCCTCTGATTTTAACTGTCGGGCAGCGCAGGAGATGGGGTGCCTCCGGTCCACCCTCTGGGGCTGGGGGAATGTGGGCATCGGCCAGACGTGGGCCCCGCTTCGAGGTGGGCTTCCCGGGCCCACCCTGGCCTAGCCTGGCCCTCAGAGCCACAGCCGCTCTGTCTCCGCAGGCTGCCCCCCGGATTACGTGCCCCCAGAAATCTTCCATTTCCACACGCGCTCGGACGTGCAGCTCTACGGCATGATCTACAAGCCGCACGCCGTGCAGCCAGGGAAGAAGCACCCCACCGTCCTCTTCGTGTACGGAGGCCCGCAGGTGGGCGCTGCCCTGCTCCCCACACCCTCCTCCCTCCACCGGTGCCCCTCCCCATCCCCACTGACCACGCAGGGTCCTTGGGGGCCCCTGGCTCTCCGCACACCCCACCCTCTGCCACAGCCACCCTTTCACCTGCTGATACTCCCGTGTCCCTCTGGGAAGCCCCCCTAAACCCGGCGTGTGTGTCTGGGCCACCGGCCCAGCAGTGACCCACTCTCACCCCTGGTCGCCAGCTTGGGGACAGAGGTGGCCAAGGGCCCTGGGCCCAGCTCTCTGAGAAGGGGACAGGCCAGGCAGGCCGGTTGGCAAGCAGGTCCATCTAAGAGAGCGGTTCTCTGCTGGAGGTGGTCTGTCCCCCAGGTGGTACTTGGCGATGTCTGGGGACATTTGTAGTTGTCGCAGCTGGGGTGGGGGACGCTCCTGGCGTCTGGTGGGTAGAGGCCTCGGATGCTGTCAACACCCTACAGCCAGCGGGATGCCCCCACCCCCAGAGGACGATAAGGCCCCGAACCTTCATCATGCCAAGTAAGGGACTAGCGTAAGTGACGTTACTTGGGGAACACGCTGCCCGCCACCCCCGGCAGTTTTTGTGTCTGATTTTAGAGATAACTGAGGGTAGAAAAGAAAGAGGCTGAAGAAATAAGGGAGTAATTCCACGGAGGGCCTGGGGCAGAGGCCCTGGCCGAGAAGGGAGCCTGGCCGGGGCCTTCCTCTCTGTAGCACATCCCAAGCACAAGGCCTGGTGCACAGTGGGCCCCCGTCTGACCTTCCCCTCCCCCCACGTCCACAACCTGCCTGGGGCCATCCATAGCCTTCACGATAGAGCACAGGCCCCGTCTTCAGGCTGTAAGCCCCCGTCCCGTCCGTCCCGCTGGCGTCTCGCCCGTCTAGCCCATCCTGCTGGTGTTGTATTTCTCACACTCGCCTCGTCTTGCCTTCCCCACAGGTGCAGCTGGTCAATAACTCCTTCAAAGGAATCAAGTATTTGCGGCTTAACACTCTGGCGTCTCTGGGCTACGCCGTGGTCGTGATTGACGGCAGGGGCTCCTGTCAGCGAGGGCTCCGATTTGAAGGGGCCCTGAAAAACCAAATGGTAACATCTCTCCCCAGTCCCTTCCTGTGTGGTGAAGGGGGACCTGGGGCTTGGGGGCGGCCCTGGGGCACCTTCATCAAGGGCAGTCCTGGCCAGGATGTCAGTCATAAGTGGGACGGCCTTTGGAACCAGAGGGAACATCCACTCTGTTGCTCAGCTCTGAGCTGGGCCTGTGGGGAGACAGGTAGACACATGCCCCACCTGGTGCCCAAAACCCAGATGCAGCCAGACACGTCGGTATAGGCCTGAGCAGCAGGAAGTCCCAAGGGTTGGGCAAGACGGGCACTGGTGGCTGTGGAGGCGGTGCTGATGGTGGTGATGGTGATGGTGGTAGTGATAATAACGATAGTGATCGTGATGCGGATGTTGACGGTGGTGATGGTGATGAGGCTGATAATGCTAGTGATGGCGGTGGTGATGCTGATGATGATGGTGATGAGGAGGATGACGGTGATGAGGACGTTGACGGTGGTGGTGGTGATGATGGTGCTGGCGGTGGTGGTGCCGGTGGTGGTGATGACGGTGATGAGGAGGATGACGGTGATGAGGACGTTGACGGTGGTGGTGGTGATGATGGTGCTGGCGGTGGTGGTGCTGGTGGTGGTGATGACGGTGATGAGGAGGATGACGGTGATGAGGACGTTGATGGCGGTGGTGGTGGTGATGATGGTGCTGGCGGTGGTGGTGCTGGTGGTGGTGATGACGGTGATGACACCAGCTGTTCATCAAGCCTCAGCATGCGCCAGGCCTCAGAGTACGGGACACTCAGCATCTCGTTTCATCCTCACACCCACTGTAGACTCGGTCCTGTTCATGTTAACGTCCTCCTTTTGGGGATGAGGAAACTGAGGCCCAGAGAAGGGACATGACTTTCTCAGAGTCAGCCAGGGGATGGCGGGGCAGGGTTGGTGCCAGGCCGGTCTGACCGCCACCCCAGACAGCAGATTTGCATGGGGCCTGGAGAGAGGGGTAGCTTCCAGAGAGCTGCTTTTGATCCAAGAGGAAGAGGGCTCCCTGCGAGGGAAGAGGTGGGACAGCAGGGCGCGTGCCTGGGAAGAGGCCACTGAGAGGTGCCTGGCCTCGTCCCCCAGGGCCAGGTGGAGATCGAGGACCAGGTGGAGGGCTTGCACTTCGTGGCCGAGAAGTATGGCTTCATTGACCTGAGCCGGGTTGCCATCCACGGCTGGTCCTACGGAGGCTTCCTCTCGCTCATGGGGCTGATCCACAAGCCCCAGGTGTTCAAGGTGGGTCCTGCCCCCGCCTCCTCCCTCCTGTCTGCCAGCGCCCACCCGTGCCCCTTGGAGCCCGCCCCCCCGGGGGAGGCATCTTGGCAGGGGCCTTGCCACGTGGCTGTTTCTCCCCGCAGCAGCCCCATGGGGCCGAGCCCCCCTCCTCATTGCCCGCCACTGCTGACCCCAGGATGGCGTCCGGCTGCACAAAACCCCGCCAGCAGCTCTCTGTGGGAGGCTGAGCCCGGGACCCCGGCCTCGGATGGGCAGAGGTGGGGCATGGTGTGAAGAGCGTCGGGGGAGGGGCCCCCAGGCCGGCGGCACTGTCAGGGCACCGCGGGGCGGCGATGAGGAGGCGGAGGCGGCAGGAAGGCAGTGGGCCCAGGGAGGGGCCGATCCCGGCCCCGGCGCGCTCGTTCAGCTCACCCACCCTCCCGAGACAATGCACGGTCCACGGGGGAGACACGTCTGAGGGCCCCTCCCCTGCCAGCCCCCGTGTGCATGCCCGCTCCTCACGTCCTCCGGGGGAGGCCCCGGGACAGCCGGCCAAGCGCAGGCTCCCAGGACCTGACCTTTGTGTGTACGTGTCTCTCTCTTTCTTTCTCTCTCTCTCCCTCCGCTCCATCCACTGTGGCCCTCAGGTGGCCATCGCAGGCGCTCCGGTCACAGTCTGGATGGCCTACGACACAGGGTACACAGAGCGCTACATGGATGTCCCAGAAAACAACCAGCTTGGCTACGAGGCGGGTTCCGTGGCCCTGCACGTGGAGAAGCTGCCCAATGAGTAAGGCCCCCACCCGCTCTGACTTCAGGGTCGCCAGGGCTGGCCGTCCATGAAGCTGGCCTGCCTGTGGCCGGCTGGGCGTGGCTTCCGCACCTCCCACTCTGCCTGCCCCTTGGTCCCCTCTGCTCCCGCAGCCCTCCCTCCTCACCGCTCCTCACTGAAAGCAGGTGCCTGGGAGCGAGGAGGGAGGGAAGCCCCCCAGCCCTGCCCCCAGAAAGATAGAAGGGAAGGTCTAGAGTCGCACCTTGCACGTGTTGGCTCCCCTCACCCCCCAAGCACGCGGCCCACCATGGACCCCCTGAGTTAGTTTTGAACCTGAACGGCCTCTGTCTTGTGGGTTTTGACACCATGGTTCAGAACACAGGTCCACAGTGGTTCTAACATATAGGTGTGTTGGACCAGCTCTGGTGTCCCATGTCCCGCTTTGGGCATTGGCTTCTGATTCGCCGATCAAAAAGAAACTGGCGTGGCCAGTTTCTGGTGTGGCTCTGTCTGGTGAACCTGGGCCCCATCTTTAGTGCCAGGGCTCTTGTCACAGGCTGACCCCGCCAGGGCCCCTCTCCCCGCAAGGCTGCTCTCTAGTCTGGAGGGTGGCCTGGGCTCCACGGTGGAGTGCCATCGTGCAGCCAAGCTCAGAACCCGCTGCTCCGTGGCCACTCCGATTTACGTTCACGTTCATCCCAATTCACTAGAACAGTAAAACCATGGAGACAGACGACCAGTCGTTGCCCGGGGTGGGGAGTGACTGCTCATGGGCACGGGGGTTTGCTCCAGAGTGATGGAAGTGCTCTGGAACTCAGGATAGACGTGATGGTTGCACGACACTGTGAATGCACCAAATGCCCCTAAATCCCTTTAAAATTAGTAAATTTTAGGTTGTGTGAGTGTCACTTCAATAAGTTATTTTTATTTATAAATCAAAATTTTAAAAAGGTTCCTCGACCACCCTTGCCACATGTCAGGCACTCAGTAGCCACCTGGCGGCGATGGGTGGCGCAGGTCTAGAACATTCCATCGTCTCAGAGTGCCCGTGGGCAGCACTGCTCCAGAAGCTTCCCCGAGCTCAGGACATTCCAGCCCTGAGCACACCCCTGCCCTCCTCGCCTGGAAGGAAGTGAGGGGTCTCCCAGATCCGCCAGTTGTGCCCGGGCTTTGAGTTCCGCCACGTTCTGCTGCTGAGCCGCTGCTTCCGCCCTCGCTGTCCTGGGGTTGGGGCGGGACCCTGGGCCCCCAGCCCTGGCTGAGCGAGGACTGTGGTGTGACTGCCTATGGGCGGGAGAAGGGGGTCTCGCCCCAGATGCTCACGCCCACCTTGTCTTCCAGGCCCAACCGCCTGCTCATCCTGCACGGCTTCCTGGATGAGAACGTGCACTTTTTCCACACGAACTTCCTCGTCTCCCAGCTGATCCGAGCAGGAAAGCCTTACCAGCTCCAGGTGGGTGGCTCCTCCCAGGAGCCCGCAGGGTGAGCAGCAGTGGGGCGGGGCACCCGTGGCCCCGCCCCCGTCCGCACCCCTGACTGCCTGGCTCCACACTTAGCCGGCTCCCTGAGTCCCGACCACCGTTCAGCAGTCGTGCGCTGATCGCTCCCGGTCCGCGCCGCCCTCTGCTGGCGACACCTGGGAACTGGGCCCGGTGGAGGGAGGCTGATGTTACCGGAATGATTGCGCATGCGCGCCAGGAACCTTGCTTTGAAGGAACTGTACAGAATGCTGAAAGCATCTGGGGACGGGGGGCGGGGGGGGTGCCCCGGGGGGGGTGCCCCTTAACAGGGGTCAGAAAACAATTCCCCGAAGAGGTGACATTTAAGGGTGCTAAGGAGTAAGTGGGCACTCATCTAGGCCTGGGGGGCGGCTGTGGAAGACACCAGACAGGAAATTAGTAGGAGGGAGCAGCTCCAGGACGGGAGACCACCGTGGTTGGAGCCAGCAGGAGAACACCTGGGGAGCAGGGTGCGGTGACCGGCATGGCAAGCCGCGTGACACCTCCGGTGATGGGCGGGGCTTCGGGAGTAAGGGGCGGAACCTCGTGAGAGGGCGGGGCTTCAGCGGTAAGGGGTGGGCCTCGGGAGGGCTGTGTTTTGTTCCGAAGGGTGAGGCGAGGTGTCAGGCATCCCTCTGGCAGCCCTGTAGACAGAGGCCCATGGGGGCCAGTGGGACATGAGCCACAGTCAGTTGTCCCGGCAGGAAAGGGGGCGGGAGTGGGGAGCAAGAGGCCTGGTGGATTCGGGGGGGGGGGCGGTGTGTGCTGGAGACGAGAGGGACAGATTTTATTACCTGCTGCCGCCGCGCAGTCTTTCCGCGTTCTTGACGCCTCCATGCGCTCTGACTTGTCAGGGGAAGACACGTTGCCATTCAACAAATGGGGAAACTGAGGGTCACCGGGCAGGAGGGACAGGCCGCAGGGGCCTGTGGCTGGGCATGCGCTTGCCAGACAGGGCAGGAGGGAGGCGGGGCTCCCTGTGGGTGAAGCTGGGTCGGGCGCCGCTTGGCAGTCCCGCCCCCAGCTGCACATGCTCTCCAAACACAGGCCAGAGGCAGCTGCACATCAGAGCAAAGGAGTCAGGCGGGTCCAGGATGGCTCCTCACCTGTCCCTTCTGAGCCTGAAGCCCTGAGCCTCGTGGCTGGGATAGCCGCTCCCTGCCCGTGCGGCCATTGGTGGCAGGTCCTTTAACCTTGGGCCTTGTCTCCTCATCTGTGAAATGGGCATGATAACCCCTGCCTCCCAGAGGTTGTGAGGGTGAAATGAGTTCTCTCAGGAAAAGCATTTGGCACACAAGGGGGGCCCAGAGGCTTGTGCCCCTGCCTCCCCAGGGGAAATTGAAGGTGAGACAAGACGCTCCCTTGGGGGCTGCGCGTGGGGGAGATGGAGCACGCCCACCTTCCTCTTCAGACACCGGGCAGCAGTTGGCCTGGAGGCTGACAGCCCCAGCTTGTTGGTGCATCACGTTTGCTGTCGGATGTCAGGCCTGGGACTGGGGGCTGGGAGCACAGTGGGGAGCCGATGGACCCTCTCCCTGCCCTCATTGCCCAGAAGGAGGAAGTAACCAGACACCCAGGACCCAGGGTGGTATGAAGGGGTGGGTGCAGCGGGGTCTGTCCTAGGTAGTGCCGCTGCCCCAGGCCCGGAAGGAGTGGGGCCCGTGAGGCTGTAGGGGCAGCAGGACCCAGGAGTCCAGGTCTTGATCTCAGGCTGGCCAGTCCTTGCGGACCTCTGAGCTGGGGACCATATGATCAGACTTGTGATTCATCCAGGATGGATTCATCAAGGCAAGGGTGGAGGAGGGGAGATCTCTGGGCAGTTTGATGCATTCCTAGGGTAATGCATTCCTAGAGTCTAGAGCAGGTTTCACACCTACCCCATGAGCCCTTAGGGCTCCTCCGAGAACTGTTGGGGTGCAGGAGCCCTCATTTCATAGCCAGAGGCAAGACCTGCATCCTTGTCACCATCTACCCAAGAGCCTGGACATGCGCTCAGCCAGGTCTCAGGGACTGGGTGATTCCTTGGGCATGGCCCTTGGCACCAGCGTGCTGCCGCTTCTCTTTGGGGATGACCCCCCCCTCAGGTGGTGAGCGACCCAGGAAAACACCTGGCACAGCCTGGGGTGGAGAGGCTGTCCTGGGGCCTTAGCGTGTATAATCCCCAACGGGGCCTGTTGGTGAAATGAACGTGGCTCAGGCGGAGGCACCAAACGTCTGTGACACATGAAGCCCCAGCCACTCCGCGGAGCTGGGTTCCTTGCAGCTCCCTGGGTTTGGGGGATAGAGCAAGCAGCACAGTTTCTTAAGGCTTTCGTATGTGCAAGTGCTCTGTGTTTGAGACCTTAGCTTGCCCAGGCCACAAAGACCCTACAGGGTCTGAATTCTTCGCTCGGCTTTCATGGGGGGCTGCAGTCAGGGAGGCTGTCACTTGCCCAGAGCTAACAGCAAGCTGGCCGTGGAGGGGGGATTCGAACCTGGGTCCCTCAGTGCCCTCCCCGGGGGGCGGGGGGCCGGGGGCGGGACCGAGGCCCTGAGGAGAGATGCTCTGAGCTGGGGGTGGAGAGGTTCGGGGATAGCGGAGCACAGGGTGCAGGGGTGCCTCGGTGCCACCAGCCTTGCCTTCTCTGTCCACCCAGATCTACCCCAACGAGAGACACAGTATCCGCTGCCCCGAGTCTGGCGAGCACTATGAAGTCACACTGCTGCACTTTCTACAGGAATACCTCTGAGCCCGCGGGCCGCCACATGCGGGGCCTGCACAGTCAGAGCACAAGTGGCTTCGCTGCCACCGCCACCGTTGCAGGATGGGGGTGGGGGACGAGGCAGGAGGGACCGAGCGGCCCCACAGGCCCTGTGCAGCGCCTCCTCCCACCGGCCCTGCCAGACCGCCCGCCCCAGGAGCTGCAGCCTTCGCCCCAACGCCTTTTACTTACTGTTTTCGTTAACGCTCCTGGGGTTTCTGCCTGCTGCTTCTTCGTGGCCAGGGTGGAGAGATGAGGCCAACGTCCACGAGGCACTTCCTCAAGCCATCCCTCCTCTCCCTGTCGTCCAGGAGCAGGAGCCTCAACGCCACTGGGCACTGGAGGCCAGAAGAGACTCGGAGGGGCCGGGCCTTTGCCCCGGGAACCCCCAGGCCCAGCCCGGCCACCGACACAGAAGCATGCGGTTGCCTTTCCTCCCCACCCGCCCACTTCATATTTGTGTTTCGTTTTGTTTTTCTTTTTGGGGGTGGGCATTTTTCTTAATTATTTAAAAGACAGAAAGCAAGGGGTGCCTAAATCTAGAATCGGGGTCTGCCGCCAGGCCACAGGATTCACCCCAGCCAGCACCCGAAGCCCACAGCGGGAGTCGTGCCTGGTAGGCCGTGAGCGGTGCGCAGGGAAGCGGGGCAGCCGTCGGGCCCGGCTTTCAGGCAGGCTCTGAAGCGCGCCCAGCCCCGTTCTCTGCTGCTCAGCGGCTGCCGCCCCCTCCCCAGCCCAGCCCTCCGGGCACACGTTTCTGCCTGGCCTGCCCACCCAGACCGGGGTTCCAGGGCTGGGAGTGGAACCCTCCCCGCCTCAGGGTTATCCTTACTCCTTCCTTTCCCTCCCGCCAAGAGTTCTGCCAGGGGCGGGTAGGAAAAAAAACGATACAAAAAAAAACCCCACCAGAGACGAACCACCTCTACACATTATGGAAAGAAAATATTTTTGTCGATTCTTATTCTTTTATAATTATGCGTGTAAGAAGTAGACTCATTAAACGATTCCAGATGGAAGCGTCGCCACCTGCCTGAGGTTCCTTCTGAACCCCTGGGGCTGGTGATGGGGGCTCCTTGAGTGGGCGGGGGTCCTGGGAGGAGGCTGAGCCAAGGGCATGGCAGTCCTTGCAGTCGAAGGATGGGGCGCTGCTTGCTCAGCGGTGCTGCCCTGGCACGAAGTGGGGGTGTGGGGCGCCATGTCGTGGCTGGAAGATGCCCCACCCCTCAGTCAACTGGCCCAGTAAGGACAGTCCCAGAGGTCCTGAGGCAGCCCGTGGGTGCCTCCAAAGTGCCCAGCCCAGGGTGTCACGGGTGGCCTGGCCCTTACTTCCTTTTGCACCTCTCCTTGTCCGGAGACTTGACTCAGCGGTTGGGGGTCAGGACACACCGACAAGGGAGGGCAGGCCGTGCCCCTCTTCATGTCTGTCCTTACAGCTGAGAGACTACGAGACCTGAGACCATGTCTGCGCAGAGGGCACTCTTGGTACTTGAGTTTCTAATAGCACGGTAGCCTCTCCCTGTGCCGTCACCCGCTCCATCCTTTCGGAAGGTCCAGTTTTATTTTTAATGGCTTAAAGAATAAAACAAACCAGTACAAAAGGATATAGAAAGGAAAAATACGCACTCCCTCCTGAGAGGTAACCCCTCCCCAGTCTCTCTTTTTAATACCTGCTTTCTATTCTGCCCTGTGAATGTGCCACAATTTATTTTGCCAGGCACCTATCAAGGGATAACATAGATTATTCTGGGCTTTTCGTATAAATCAACAGATTTTGTCAAGGGCCAGACAGTAAATATTTCAGGCTTTGTAGGCCAGGCAGTCTCTGTTGCAACCGCTCAACTCTGGCCCTTGCAGTTCAAAAGCAGCCACGGGTGATGTGTGAATGAGTGGGCGTGGCTGTGTGCCAATAAAACTTTATTTACAAAGCCACACAGCCGGCCAGATTTGGCCCACAGGCTGTAATTGACCAACCCCTGGTATAAAGGATCCTACAACAAACAGCCTCGTACATGGTTGGGGCATATGTCTGAGTGTATAGGGTAAATTCCTAGCATTATAAAAAGGCATATTCATTTTTAATTTTAAAGGATATTGCAAATTACCTTCTAAAGAATGCCTCAGTGTACACACTTCTTGGTGAAGTGTGCTTGCTCCTCCATTCCTTCATTACGTGTTATTTTTGCCAGTCTTAGGAGTGACACATGGCATCTCACTGTAATTCAAATGCACATTTCTTTTTTTTTTTCCTTTATTTACTTATTTATTTATTTACCCCATTCGTGGCTGTGTTGGGTCTTCGTTCCCACACGAGGGCCCTCTCCAGCTGTGGCAAGCCGGGACCACCCCTCATCGCGGTGCGCGGGCCTCTCACCATCGCAGCCTCTCTTATTGCGGAGCACAGGCTCCAGACGCGCAGGCTCAGCAATCATGGCCCACGGGCCCAGTCGCTCCGTGGCATGTGGGATCCTCCCAGACCAGGGCTTGAACCCATGTCCCCTGCACTGGCAGGCAGACCCCCAACCACTGCGCCACCAGGGAAGCCCCCCACATTTCTTTTACGTGTACGAATATTTTCATGCTTTAAGACACTTGTTTAGGAGTAATCATTTGCCCACCTTTCTTTTGATCTATTGACCTCACTGATTTGTAGACACTCTTTATATATGAAGGAAATCAGTCCATGGTCATACATGTTGCAAATTGAACTGTGTTGCTGATCTCAAAATGTTTTATGGGTAGGAATCTCAGCCAGTGAATGTTTAAAATCATCTCAGGAACAAGAAGATGTCTTGCCCCCTTAATCCGCTGTGAAAGAAAGTGGAGAGGCAACTAGTCACAAGTCACAGAATGACAGAAGCTGGTGAGAAAGGGGACACTGGGGTTGCCCCCCGAGGCTTGGCAGCCGGCGTCCTGCAATTGTCTCAAGCAGGAACTTTTTTGGGGGGTGGGGGGGTGGGGCAGGGCGTGCCTCACAGCATTCGGGATCTTAGTTCCCCAACCAGGGATTGAACCCACACTCCCTGCAGTGGAAGCATGGAGTCTTAACCACTGGACCACCAGGGAAGCCCCTCAATAAGGAGCTCTTCATCGGAACTTACTACCCCTACCTCCCTAGGTCAGTACTCAGCATCCATCGGCCAAACTTCAGTCAGTTGTATTCCTGCCCGGACAACAAGGCCTGGGGAGGGACATGGGGGGAATGGGTGACGGGCAGCTACAAAAGGACAAGTGTCTGCTGGCAGAAGGTCTTGGTCTTGGAGGTGGCAGGTTAAGAGACCTTTGTTTTCTTCATGGTTGATACAGGGCCACTTGTTTTCTCCACCACTGGTGGGATTTCCATCTGAGGGAGGGTTCTGGCTCTGTTTCAGGTCACCCGTGTACATGCTCGAGTCCTTTCTTGGTGGAAGCACTCAGCTCTTCCCTAACTGGCAAGAACCCATAAGCGATGGACATAAAAACCCGTTTCATATCGTTTGCAGATACTTTCCCAGTTTGTCATTTGCCTTTCAAACATGTTTATGGTATTTTTTAAATTCTCTATTTTTTTTAATTGAAGTATAGTTGATTTATAATGCTGTATGGTGTTTTGTTTTTTTGGCCGCACCTCAAGGCATGCTGGATCCTAGGTCCCCAACCAGGGACCGAACCCATGTCCCCCTCAGCGGAAGCACGGAGTCCCAACCACTGGACCACCAGGGAAGCCTCTGTTTCTTTTTTTGTTTGTTTCTTTTTTTGTTTGTTTTTTTTTTAAATCAACTATAGACACATGAGAAGTTGCAAAAACAGTGCAGAGTCCCGTGTACCCTTCATTCACCCAGCTTACATCTTACCTAACCCTAGCACACTGTCACACCAGGAAACTGATGTGAATAGGACGCAGTTAACTAGACTCTAGACCTTATTCAGATTTTATCAGCTTTCACATGCACTCATTTGTGTGTGTGTAGTTCTATTCCACGCTGTCACCTGTACAGATTCCTAGAACCACCGCCACAGTCAAAATACAGAGCTGTTGGGGACTTCCCCAGTGGGTCATGTGGTTAAGACTCCGTGCTTCCACTTCAGGGGGCCCAGGTTTGATCCTTGGTCGGGGAACTAGGATCTCACATGCCCTGCGACCAAAAAGAAAAAAAAAAAAAAATACAGAGCTGTTTATTCACCACAAGGGAGCTCCTTCATGCATCCTCTTTATTATGTCCTCACCCACCCTGTTTATGGTGTCCTGACCATGGAGAGAAAAGTCGTGATACCTGTGTTATCAAATCTTTTCTTCCTTTATGACTGCTAGATTTCATGTCATGATCAAAAAGCAGGATCTTGGGAATGATGGGTTTTTTTCTTTTAATCCCTTCAGTTTTTTGTTTGTTTGTTTTTTGGAGGCAAAAAGGAAAACAGAAACAAGAGGCTTGGGGCTCAGTCTTTCTGAAAACACACACACACACACCTACCCCTCTTTGAGTAGGAAACTTAAGACCACTCACAACTGAAATACCTTGTTAGCAAAAGCACTTGGCCACTAATTGAATCCTTCAGAGCGACAGGCTGGTCAAACACAGCGCTGAGGATATGGAGATATAAGGGAATCCTGCTGTGTTTAACACAGAATAGGTCTGCCGGCCTCCCATTTATGGAGCCAATTCCTAACGGGTCCACAGCAGCCAGCTGCAAAGAGGGAGCTATTTCTGCAGAAATAGTGGAGTTCCCTAATGCCCTTCACCCAGCTTCCCCTAATGTGAACATCTTACATCACTGTGGTACAAGCCAGGTTATTGAAGCCAGAAAATTAACATCAATACAATCCTATTATCTAATATACAGACCTTATTTGGATTTCACCATTTCTCCCTCTAATGTCATTTTTCTGGTCCCGGATTGTTTGTGTCCCCCACCCCCAAATTCATGTTGAACCCTAACACCCAGTGTGATGGCATGAGGAGGTGGGGGTCTTTGGGAAATGATTAAGTCATGAGGGTGGAGCCCTCATGAATGGGATTAGTGTCCTCATAAACGGACCCCAGAGAGCTCCCTCTCTCCCTTCATAATGTAAGGACATAGCAAGATGGAGTCTGTGAACCAGGAAATGGGCTCTCACCAGACACCAATTCTGCCAGAGGCTTGATCTTGAATTTCCAGCCTCCAGATCTGTGAGAAATAAATGTGTGTTGTTTAAGCCAGCCAGTCTGTGGGACTTAGTTAAAACAGCCCAGACTAAGTCAAGGATCCAATCCAGGATCCCACATTTCCTTTCCATGTCTTGGTCTCCTCCCTCTGCGATGGTTCCTCAGTCTTTGTCTTTCCTGACACTTTTAAAGAGTACTGCCAGTTATCCTGGTAGAATGTCTCTCAACTTGGGTTCATTTGGTATTTGCTTTGATTAAACTGAGGTCGTCCATTTTGGACAGGAATTCCACGGAGGTGGCACTGAGAATGTCCTTCTCTGCATCCCGTTGGCGGCTCCATGGTGTCACTGTCTCATTTTCAGCGACGTTGACTGGATCACTAGGCTAAAGATGGTGTCACCACTGTAAAATTACTACTTTCCCTTTGTAACTAATATGTATCTTGGGGGGAAAATACTGTGAGACAACGCAAATATCCTGTTTCTCACCATACATTTCCCCCACCAGGTTTTAGCAGCGATCCACGGATCTTGGCTGTAACAATCATGAGGTGTTTGCTCAACGGTGATCTGTCATTTCCCTCATTCTGCCTACATGTATTAATCTGAATATTAGTGGTGATCTTTTATTTCCTTCACTCCTTGTACATGTACGAACTGGAGGAGCTGAAGGGTCAATCACTTGCCTAGTGAGAGAAGAATGGACCCTAAACCAAGGAACCTGTTCCAATTTCACGCGCCCCAGGACCCTCCCTGTACTTCCAAGCCCCGCCTCAAGATGGCGGCCCGGCCGGACAGGCGGGGCGCTCCGGATCACGTGGTCGTGTCGACGCCGACGTGGCCTCCGGCGGACGCCCCACTTGTCCCTCGCCGCGCTCCGTCCGCCGTCCCTGCCCAGTGAACCTGATCCCAAGATGGCGGCGCCCAGCAGAAGAAGGAATGGCGGCGGCGGCGCCGTGAGCTTGTGGGCCGCCCTGCTCCTGGTGGCCGTGGCGCTGAGGCCGGCACGGGCGGTGTCTGAGCCCACGACGGTGGCCTTTGACGTGCGGCCCGGCGGCGTGGTGCACTCCTTCTCCCAGAATGTGGGCCCTGGGGTATGTGCCTCAGCCACCCCGGGGGCTTGAGCAATGGTGCAGGCGGGGGCAGGGCCTGGGGAGGGGGCGCGGACCGTCGGGGCGGGATCTGGGGGAGGGGGGGAAACGGACCGGCGGGGGCGGGGCCTGAGGGGTCGCGGACCGGCGTGGGTAGGGCCTGACGATGGAGGGCGGGACTTGGTAGCGAGGCCTGACAGAACTAAGAAGGGAGGCGGGGCTCCTGGGGGCTGGTGGCTTTGGGAGGGCTGGGTCACTAGCCTCTTGCCTAATTCCTGTCTCATATCCAGCGTGCCCAAGCAGCCCTATCCCCCAGACCCAGGAGACTCCCTCGCTGTTGGAGGGCAGGAAGGGCCCAGCGATGGGGAGAGGGGAGCTGGAGGCTGATGGGCATATGCCTCCAGGGCCTGCAGAAGGTCGTCCCGCTGTAGCTCTGACCAAGGAGAAAGAGGACAGGCGTTGCTCTTTCCTTCCATTGCACAAGGTCCCCCCGTCTTTTTCATTGAAATGTGGGGCCAGGCCCTCCTTACCTGGAGGTAGCAGGCCTGGGTCTAGTCTAGCCCGTCCCTAGCTTATTGGAGAAGTCGCTTCCTCTCCCAGTCTCCTTTTCCCTGCCTGTAACAACGATATCAGTCATCACTATTTGTTGAGTGCTTCCTTATAACCAAAGGATACTGTGCCAAATTCTTTATGTGAGGCCCATTTTACAGATGAAGAAACAGAGGCTCAGAAAGCTTTGCACTTGTCCAAGGTCCACAGCGGAGCAGAGATGGGCCCCTAGGTGCCCCTGCTTCCAAAGTTCATGTTCCTAGACGGGTGGGTGCTGGAGGGGGGGTGTGACCTCCCCCTTCCTGTTCTTCATCCCCCAGAAGCCATCTGGGTTGTTTGTCCTGACCCAGGATCTCCCAAGTAGGGAGACAGGTGCGGGAGTTCCAGATCTGCAGACACTGGAGGGCCTTGCAGGGCTGGCCAGAGGGATCTGGCTCCACCTCCTTTCTCTGAGTGCAGATACTCAAAAGTAGGATCTTCTTGATTCTGGATCTCAGAAGGACATCCTGAGACCCTGTACCTCAAGCACTAACGATTATCTCCTACCGAGACTTTTTTTTCCTTCCATTCTCTAGGACAAATATACCTGTGTGTTCACCTACGCATCTCAAGGAGGGACCAATGAGGTGAGTTGTTCAAAATTCTACGTGGTTTAGTACGACAATATCCATTGTCATACAGAGGTGCTCTCTAGGGGACACTGGACATCAGACTATTCTTACCTAACCAATAAAAGACAGTGCTTAAGTTACATAGTGATGGCAGATTCCATTCATAATTCCACGGAGTGAACAAACGTCTGGATAGAAGGAAGGTTGTGAGACGTGACTCTGCCATTCCCATGAGCCTCTATTAAGGGTATTGTGTTCATTTTCTGTGCTGAGTAACAAATTACCACAGACTGAGCAACTTAAAACAACACCCATTTATTATCCCACGGTTCTGGAGGTCAGAAGTCCCGGTTGGCTCAGCTGGATGCTTCACAAAGTGACAGTCAAGGTGTCAGCTGGGCTGGGTGTTCACCTGCAGGCTCTGGGGAGAACCCTCGTCCAGACACATTCCAGTTGTTAGCAGAATTCGGTCCCTTTTGGTGTGAAACTGAGGTCCCTAGTTCCTTGCTGGCTGTTTTCTCCAGCTGGAGGCAGAAGAGGAGGTAAGAGAGATTCGAAGCACGAGGAGGACGTAGTGCACCACAGCTGGCTTTGAGGGACCACGTGGGAGGGAGGACGTGGTCTCCAGGAGCTGAGAGCGGCCCCCGGCTGGCAGCGAGGAAATGAGGGCTTCAGTCCTCCAACTGCAAGGAATGAATTCTGCTGCAACCACATGAGTTGGAAGAGGACCCAGCGCTCCAGGTGGGAACGCAATCTGGCTGACACTTTGATGTCAGCTTATGAGACTGAGCAAAGGACCCAGCCCCACCATGCCCGGACTTCCGACCTACAGAATTGTGAGCTAATGAATGGGCATTGCTTTTTTTTTTTTAATTAATTAATTTATTTTTGGCTGCATCGGGTCTTTGTTCCTACACACAGGCTTTCTCTAGTTGCGGCAGGCGGGGGCTAGTCTTCATTGCGGTGCGCGGGTTTCTCATTGCGGTGGCTTCTCTTGTTGAGGAGCATGGGCTCTAGGCGCGCAGGCTTCAGTAGTTCTGGCATGTGGGCTCAGTAGTTGTGGCTCGCGGGCTCTAGAGCACAGGCTCAGTAGTTGTGACGCACGGGCTGAGTTGCTCCGCGGCACGTTGGATCTTCCTGGACCAGGGCTCGAACCTGTGTCCCCTGCATTGGCAGGCGGGTTCTTAACCACTGCGCCACCAGGGAAGTCCGGCACAGCTTTTAATGCTACTAAATTTGTGGTAATTTGTCACACAGTGTAGTGAGTTGAATGAGGCCTCCCCCGTAAAGATATGTCCACATCCTAATGCCTTGAACCTGTGACTTTTAAGAAAAAGTCTTTGTAGATGTAATTAAGTTAAAGATCTTGAGATGAACAGATTATCCTGGATTACCCAGGTGAGCCCTAAATCCAGTGGCACACATCCTTGTAAGAGACACACATGGGAGATTTGATAAAAAGAAGACACACAGAGGAAAAGGCCATGTGAAGATGGAGGCAGAGGTGGAGTGATGTGGTCACAAGCCAAGGGACACCTGGAGCTGCCAGAAACTGGAAGATGCAGGAAGGATTCTCCCCTGGGGCCTCCAGAGGGAACACGGCCCTGCCCACACCTTGATTTTGGACTGCTGGCCTCCAGACTGTGAGAGAACAGATTTCAGCTGTAAGCTACCAAATTTGTGGTGATTTGTTCCAGCAGCCCCAGGAAACGAATACACACAGCAATAGACTACTGTTACAGCCAGTAATGCACCATTACAGATAAATACTCTGAGGATAAAATACTGTTGTTAAATTCTGGCTAGACACCGCCGCTTGGTTCTGTCTGAAGGGAGGGCAGCACACGTGTTTGAGAAGAGACACAAAACAGATTTTCTCCTCGTGATTGTTAGAAAGAATGAAAGATCATTGAAAAGGAAGAATTAATTGTCACTGCGAAAGTCAGTGTAAAGCATCTTTTGTACCCCTAAATTGTGCTTTCCTCCCCAGCCCTCAGACTGTAGGGAACACTACTGTCCTTCCAGAAGAGTCTATGGCACTGTGTCCCATAACAACGGAGAGTCCCAGAGATGGAGGCTGCCTGGGGACCGCTCCATGTTTGCCTGTCACGTGCCTACCCCTCCCAGCATCCTGCTTCTGAGCCCCTCTCTTCCACCCCCACTCCCCGACTCAGGGCAGCACATTAAAATGGGCAAGAGCGGGAATTCCCTGGGTCCAGTGGTTAGGACTCGGCGCTCTCACTGCCGTGGCCCCAGGTTCGATCCCTGGTCAGGGAACTAAGATCCTGCAAGCCGGGCAGTGCGGCCAAAAACAAAAAAAAAACAAAAAAACGGTGAGAGCGAGTTCCCCCGCTCCACCGGGCACTGCTGACTTTAGAGGCGGGGTCGCTCTCTGTGGGGGGCCGTCCTGGGCAGCCTCCCTGGCCCCCACCCACTCGATGCCAGCAGCCACCCCCCTCAGTGTTCACTGGGGAACAAAAGGGTCCCCAAGTGAAAACCACTGGGCAAGAGTGACATGAAATGCACTCCTTACTTTGGATATTTCCAGTTTGTAAATAAAAGTAAATGATTCCTAGCAACAGTATTTTATTTATTTTTTTGGCCGCACCACGTAGCATGTGGGACCTTAGTTCCCCGACCAGGGATTGAACCAGCGCCCCCTGCATTGGAAGCACAGAGTCTTAACCACTGGACCGCTAGGGAAGTCCCCCAGCAACAGTATTTTAACAAAATGTAGCAAACGCCTGGTGACACCCTTCCCAGCGGTGTCACCAGGGGGTTGCAGCTCTGCTGGGGAGGATCGCCGCCCTTCCCACTGCCTCCAGGACAGCAGGCATCCTGCGATCGTCCGCCCCTTCCTTGGCCACCTCCAGGCCTCGCTGCTTCTCCAAGTGGTCCACTCCATTGTGGGATGGTGACAAGTGGTGGAACATTCTCCCTTGATCCAGGCCCCTTGGTCCAGCCGTGCCCTGCCACAAGCTCCAGATCAGTCCCAAAGCACCTTCCTCCCCCAGTCAGCCCTTTCCATGCCTCCTTTGTTGTGTAGATGATCAATTCATTATACGATAAAATTGTGATAGCACCATCGCCTTGGTGTTTGTCGGGCGGCCCGAGCCGTGCTGGGAGAGATACACGTCTCGTTTCCTCTTCAGAACCCCAGGAGGCTGTCCTTATCCCCGCCTCACACATGAGGACACGGTGGCCCAGAGGCTGAAGACTGCCCTGGCTCCCCCAGCTGGGACGTGACCAAGGTCCCCAAGGCGCAGGCCCCTGACCGCCGCCCTGAGCCAGGACACGCCTCGCGTCACCAGCAGCTTGGAAAAGAGCGCCCGCGCCTCCCTAACGGGACCCTTGGGATGGACGTTCCACTGCAGCATAGGGGGAGAGACCTAGGCTCACTCTTGGAAAGGCGGCTGGGTCACAAATTCTAAAACCAGCATCGGGCTTGATTCTCCCGTTTGGGATGAGGGGATTCATCCTAAAGGAAACACCTAAGAGCAGAGCAGACACGTCCAGCACCGACTTGTTCCGGCAGCAGCGGCCTAGAACTGTGATCATGAGAGACCACGGGCCGACTGCAGAGCTGCGTGAACCCAACGGTGCGACCCACGGGCTCTCTGGCTGCTGGCCTGCCGCCTGCTTAGGAGCAAACAGCCGGCCGGATTCTCAGCAAACGTGCAGGGGCCGTCCAAGATGTTCTCCGGGATCCGCTTGGCCACACTTGGGGGCCCCGCCACGATGCCCCTCGGAGCAGCTGGAACGGAAGCCCCAGAGGCCCAAGTGGCACTTCTCTAGAGCCATCGTCAACAGAGGGGAAATGGGTCTGTGGTCTGGGCTCCCAGGGGGCCCGGGATGCAGGCTGGGCTTGGGGAGAGCGGGAGGCCAGGCTGCTGTGACAGTGGTTCGTTTCTCCAGAGGGTCACCTGAGAGGCCGGCTGGTGCTGGGTGACAGCAGGCACAGGGTTATTCATCACCTCAGCGCCGGCCAGGATCCTGAGCAGCCAGAGAGCTCGGCCAAGGTTGGCGGGAATGCGGCCACTTGGGAAAACTGGCCCTTTCTTATCAAGTTAAACATACGACCCCATGCTTCCACTCCTCGGTATCTACCCGTTAGAAATGAAAACTTATGTCCACACAAAGCTTGTACGTGAATGTTCATAGCAGCCTGATTCATAGTAGCCAACAAGTGGAAACAACCCAAGTGTCCCCCAGCTCATGATGGATAAACGCAGTGTGGTCCCTTCACACATGGGAACATCACTCAGCCATGAAAAGGGGAGAAGCACTGACACTCGCTACACCGTGGATGGACCCTGAGAACACGATGCTCAGTGAGAGAAGCCAGACACAGAAGGACACACAGAGTGTGATTCCATTGATGGGAAACGTCCAGAACAGGCAAATCCATAGACACAGAGAGTGGGTTCGTGGTGGTGGGGCTGGGGCAGGGGATGGGGGTGTGCCTGCTCATGGGGATGGAACTTCTTCGGGGAGTGATGAGAATTAGATACAGGTGATGGTTGCACAGCTCTGAATATACTAGGAAGCATTGAAGCATGCACTTTAAAAGCATATCGTCTATACATGTATTTTTTTTAAATATAAATTTATTTATTTATTTTTGGCTGCGTTGGGTCTTTGTTGCTGCGCGCGGGCTTTCTCTAGTTGCGGCAGGCGGGGCCTACTCTTCGTTGCGGTGCACGGGCTTCTCTTTGTTGTGGAGCACGGGCTCTAGGTGCACGGGCTCAGTAGTTGTGGCTCGCGGGCTCAGTAGTTGTGGCTTGCGGGCTCAGTAGTTGTGGCTCGCGGGCTTAGTTGCTCTGCGGCATGTGGGATCTTCCCAGACCAGGGCTCGAACCCGGGTCCCCTGCATTGGCAGGAGGATTCTTAACCACTGCACCACCAGGGAAGCCCCATATTGTATGTTATGTAAACTGTTTCTCAGTAAAGCTGTTAAAGGTAAGTGAATTATTGACATACATGAAGCCACATGGGTGAATCTGATATGCGTTAGGCTGAGTGAGACTGACCGGCACAGGAGACCATGTCCTGTGTGATTCCACTCAGGTGGCATTTTGCAAAGGCACAACTATGGGGACAGAGCAGATCAGTGGTTACCAGGAATTTGCAGGAAGGGGTTGACTCCAGAGGGATGGAGGAGAGATAACTGGGAAGATGGAACTGATCTGTATCTTGATTGGGCGGTGGATACACAGTGTGTGCATTTGTCAAAACTCATAGAACAGACACTGAAATGGGTCCATTTCACCATCTGTTACTTGTCTCCTAATAAAAAATAACAGCGGTTACCAATTACCTGTTCTCGATTACATCCAGCCACTTAGATCCTGAGCCCCCTAGCCTCCCAGAGAAGGTCACAGAGGCTCGGGCTGAACAGGCTGCCCCAAAACACACCCTCGTGTGAGTGTCTGAGGCCAAAACCTGAGCCTTACCAAGGGCACCTACTGCCCACCCCGGCCTGTGGCCTGGAGACCAAGGTCAAGTTCATATAACAAGACCACTCAGAGGGATGTTGACCCTATTGCTTTTTTTTTTTTTTCTTTTTTTTTTAAAGTTTTACTTGATTTTATTTATTTATTTATTTATTTATTTATTTATTTATTTATTTTTGACTGTGTTGGGTCTTCGGTTCGTGCGAGGGCTTTCTCCAGTTGCGGCAAGCGGGGGCCACTCTTCATCGCGGTGCGCGGGCCTTTCTCTATCGCGGCCCCTCCCGTCGCGGGGCACAGGCTCCAGACGCGCAGGCTCAGCAATTGTGGCTCACAGGCCCAGCTGCTCCGCGGCATGTGGGATCTTCCCAGACCAGGGCTCGAACCCGTGTCCCCTGCATTAGCAGGCAGATTCTCAACCACTGCGCCACCAGGGAAGCCCGACCCTATTGCTAAGAAGCTCTTGGTTTTAATTTTGTTTGCTTTCATAATTAAAAAAAAAAAATGTTTAAATGTTTGCCTCGGGACTTCCCTGGTGGTCCAATGGTTAAGACTTCGAGCTCCCAGTGCCGGGGGGCCCAGGTCCGATCCCTGGTCCGGGAAGTAGATCCCGCATGCATGCCGCAACTAAGACCCGGCACAGCCAAATAAATAAATAAATAAATTTTTTTTTTTAAAAAAAGAAGCCTCATTTTTATGAATCTTTTAAGAGCTATGGAAAACCATCCCAGATATATTTCACAGCATAAAACTGTTTCCGGGTGCTCAGAGGCCTTGGAGCCGTGGGCAGGAGTTTTTAAATAGAAAATAAATGTGTTGGGCAGGTCCCCTTGCCATGCCTGCCCCACCTGAGTAATTGGCTTCTACCTTCATGCTGCAGGCAAAAGACTTCCAAGTCACCATTTACTCCCATTATAATTAACATACAAATGGCCTTGTTTCTATTCATGGAAAAGCTCTGGCATTTAACCAGATTATCAGCAATCCGATTCCACCTTTACTCTCAGGAGAGGACGGGACACTCTCATTTTCCTAGCAAAACGCAAAAACGCCGCAGGTCACCAGAACTTGCGTTTGGCCGGGTTTTCAGAGGCCCTGAAAATGAGAATAAACTGGTAGCGGTGTGTTTTGGAACCATTTAAAAAATTTATTTTTAATTTAATTTTTTTAAAAAGCTAACACAGGGACTTCCCTGGCAGTCCAGTGGTTAGGACTCCACGCTTCTACTGCAGGGGACATGGGTTCGATCCCTGGTTGGGGAACTAAGATCCCACGTGCCGTGCGGCCAAAAAAATAAAAATAAAAAAGCTAACACACGTCATTCAAAAAGAAAAAAACATAGGAAGCTCTCCAGTGCCTTCTGTCGTTCCAGTTCCCACCCACGTCCTACATGTAACCGGGGTTATTAAAATCTTGCATCTTCTCCGAGGACTGCTCTATGCTTATGCAAGCAAGCATGGGTGGTGTATTGTCTTTCCTTCTTTTATTTTTGTTTTTATCTTTCCCAATAGACTTTATTTTTTACAGCAAAATGTAGCGGAAGGCACAGAGATTTCCTGTATACCCCTGCCCCCCCAACCATCGCCCACCAGAGTGGGACGTTTGTGACAGTCGTTGATGAACCTACACGGACACGCCATCACCCCAAGTCCAGAGTTGTCATCAGGGTTCACTCCTGGTGTGGTGCGTGCCGTGGGCTTGGACAGACATATGATGGTGAGGCTGTGTGTCCTGGACTGACCTGCCTGTCCTCTCTCCCCAGAAGTGGCAGATGAGTCTGGGGACCAGCGAAGACCACCAGCACTTGACCTGCACCATCTGGAGGTGAGTGAGGGTCCGGTGGTGGGATCTCCTCCCGGACGAGACACCTTCGCTCTGGGCGGTACCTATACTGACGGCGTCCTGCGCCCCTGGAGGGTCGCAGGCGGGAGAGGGGGTGCCGTGTGGGACTTGAGGGCGAGGAGGGCTTCCCAGGGAAGCACGTTGACACTGAGGCCGAGAGGGGGCGGGGGGACTGGGAGGTGGGGTCTAGGCAGTGGCCGCAGCCCCGGGAGAGGGGCCGGGCTCCCCAGACGCCACCCCCTTCATGGTCACCTCAGTCACATTCCTTGCTCAAGAACTTAATCTCCCGCTGTGCCCACCCTTCTCATAATCCCACTTCCTGGAGCCCAGCTCCATGAGCCCAAGAAGGGGGTGCTCAGCCCTCTGACGGGGAGGAGGGTGATGGAGCTTCACCAATTCCTGGCCCTTCTCCCCTGGGCCTCACGGCCTGGAATGTGTCGCCCGAGCAGAACAGATTTCTCAAGCATTTGCCACGCGCCTCACATAGAAGTCCCAGCCGCGCTCTCACCCTCAGGGGACCGGGGTCAACATAGGGGACAGATCAAGAAACGGGACACATTAGAGAGCAGCGACAGCGACATTTAGTTAAAGAACACGCTTGCAGGCATTGGCGCAGAATCCCCGTCTCCTGCTCGAAGCGTTATAAACCGCAGGCGTTTTAGTACCAAGTATTTTTGGGGAGCTTCTCGTGGGGGCGGAAGCCCTGCGTCCTCAACACGTTACTGTCAGCTCCGCTGAGAGGGGAGACCCTGTCTGTGCCCCTTCCCGGCCTCAGAGAGAAGCATCCCAGAGGCAGCGAGCTGGGGTGGGGGGCTCCCTAATTACAGGTTAGCTATCAGGGCTGCATCCCCCCGCCTGTAGACCACCGTCTCACACAGGCTCGTGGGCACCAGCCCTCCACCTGGGCACAGACCCAGGCCGCACTGGCCCAAAGCAGGGTCCTCAGCCCGCAGCCTCTTAGCTGACCACCCAGCGGCACCCCCAGGGACACGCTCAGCCCCAGACACCCTCCTGTTCCTAGTTAACCCCCGTACTTCTCACCCCCGGGATGTGGCCCGGCCTCACCCCTAGCGCACACCTGGGATGTTGTCCACTGGATGAGAAGTGTTCTGTGAGTGGATGTGAGAGGCCCCATTCTAGAACAGCTCCTACCCAGAAGGGGAAAGAGGCTTGTCCATCAACGAGCCGGAAGAGCATCCTGGCAAAGAGGAAACAGTGGATCACATTGAGGGCGCCCCATCTGTCCTTCCCAGAAATGCCTGGCAGCAGATCCCATCTTGGAGAGTGGGGGGTGGGGCACGCAGCCCTGGGCTGACCCTATCGCCCGACCTTTCTTCGCAGGCCCCAGGGCAAGTCCTACCTGTACTTTACGCAGTTCAAGGCGGAGGTGCGGGGTGCTGAGATCGAGTACGGCATGGCCTACGTGAGTGTCACCTGCACATGGGGTGGCCGCCTGGCTGGGCCACCAGGGACTGCAACTTGGAGACCCCGGGGGGGTGGGGGGGGGGAATGAGGAGATGGACACCAAGCCCTTAGAGGGAGGCCTGGAGGCGCGGGGGGCCGGGGTTACGGTGCCCAGAGGGGAACCCGGCTGACCCCCAGGGACACCTGGCCTCCCTCCTGTAAGGCCCGCCAGCCTCCCACCAGTGCCCCCTGCTGGCAAAGCCAACAGGAAGTCGGGGGGCAAGGGCGCTCAGCCCTGGGACAGGGGCAGCGAAGGCGGAAGTTGGCCCAGGGGGCAGGTGGGCGGCTCATTGGTGTCGGGAGGGCCCCACGCCCCTTGGCTCCAGTGACCTGTGGTTCACAGCCCAGCCAGCACCTTCTGCGCTCCTGACCCCCATGACCCCCGCTCCAGAGCCCAGCCACTCTGCAGAGCCCACCCCTGCTTCTCCATCTGGGTCCGAAACAGTTTGAAAACCACCTTATCAGTCCAAGAAGCAGAACCAGTAGGAGACAGGCATTAAGAGATTCGCTGCCAGGAATCGGCTTCCACTTTGGGAGCCTGGCTTTGGGGGTTTCCTCCAGGGAAGCCTCAGCTCTGCCCTGAAGGCCCTCCCCCTGATTGAATCAGGCCCACCCAGGTCCCTGAGGATAATCTCTTTTACTTAAAGTCAGCTCAGGATGAACCTCTGTCACATCTACAGAATTCCCTCCCAGCAACCCCAGCAAGGGTCTGATTGTATAACGGGGACTGTGGCCACTCCAATGACACATCAGACTGTCCGTCAGACCGTTAACTAATCGCTCTCTGGGGTCCCTTCTTACTTTGAAACTCTATTATTTTTACTGATTTGAAAAAGACACAATTCGGCTGTTTAAAACTTACATGCAAGAGACTGCCATGCTAGTATCATTTACATAAATTAACTTAAAAAAAAATTCCCTTCGATTTGCAGGGAAGGCATGAAGTTTTAAGCTAGTTGACAATCTCTTAGGTGGATTAACCCACTGCTTCTGCTGGATTCTCTTTTATGTGCTTAAAAAAGCATCGCGCGGCTCTTCAGCAGAAGCATGCAGCTTTAGTCTCTGCTGCTCTGCAAAGCCAAGCGAGCCGTGTTCTTTCCCAATTAGAAAAGTTTCCACTTGTTCCCTTTCAGTCGAAAGCTGCTTTTGAAAGAGAGAGCGATGTGCCCCTGAAAAACGAGGAATTTGAAGTGACCAAAACAGCAGGTATGCAGAGGGGTTCGTGGAGCTGGAATCCAGGGTCTCAAGCAGGGAGTGGGTGAGAGAGGGGACAAGACCCCCGCTAGAGGGCGATCCAGGGGCCCTGTGGGGAGAGGAGCCTGCCATCCCTAAACGGCTTCCGCAAAGGGCCACCTAGTAAATATTTTCAGGTTTGGGGCCCCCTTTGAAACAACTCGACCCAGCCCCCGTAGGGCAAAGTCAACCATAAGCCACTAGTCAGTGAATGGGGGTGGCTGCCTTCTAATAAAACTTTATTTCGTGAACACTGAACTGTGAATGTCATATCACTTTCCCACATCACAGGATGCCATTTTTCCTTTGATTTTTCTTAAAGCTATTTGAAAATGTAGAAACCACCCTTCGCTCACGGGCGGCAGGCACACTTGCCCAATCCCTAGCAGAGAACGGAGAGCATGAGAGTCTGTCCTCGGAGAGCTGCATCCTGGGACACTCAGCTCCATAGGAGGCCGGGGAGCAGGGGGCCGCGGGGTCTGACGCCTACACAGCCTGGCCGTCCTGGGCTCCGTGACAGCTTCAAGCAGTGCGGTCGGGACCTTGTGCATGCATGACACGGGAGGCGGGGGCCACCTCCTGAGGCCCTGAGACCCCCACGGCCTCTGACCCCCATTCAGCTGTAGCCATGCAGGCCAGATGCCGAGCAGAAAGAGGGGGGCTAGGCACCCGAGTTGGGGCTCAGGGTGCGAGAGCAAGGGGGGATGAGTGAGTGAGACGGTGAACACGGGGCTGAGCCGAGTCGGGGAGCCCCGAGGGTCCTGAAGGATGGGGGAGAGATGAGGAACCCATGTGGCCGTGGACGTCACCAGGCACCAAGGGGAGGGGAGGGGAATGGGCAGCATGAGCGGGGCTTTAGGAGGGCCTGGAAGGAGGCCCGACCTGCCCGCAGGTCCTCCGGGTAGGGGCAGGGGCCCGTTCAGAGTGGAGATCAAGGACAGAGGGAATTGGGTTGCTGCAGACCCTGAGCCCCAGGGAGCATAGGCGGTGAGGATGGACAGGGAGTGGGGGGCAGGCTGGGTGTGCAGAGCGGGGGGCGGCCAGGTTCCCTGACCCTGCCCGAAGAGCGTCAGACAAGTTTGCCAGTGCAAACCTCCAAACCCCAGCCATTCTCAGCGTGGCAAAAATGACCACGGCTCTTCCCACGTCGACATCTCCCATGGCCTCCCACTGCCCTCAGGACAGTCCCACAGCCTCCCCGCCTTTCTCCTATCCCTCACCTGTAAGACATCCAGGGCCAGGGGCCTTTCCCTGTGGAGTCCGCTGGGAGACTGCTCCCCTGCCTTGCCCTGCTCCCATCGTCGGCTGCACCCGGCTCAGGACACGGAGGATTTGCTGAGGCAAGGGCTGACCAAGGGTTTCTTCTTTTGCAGTGTCCCACAGGCCCGGGGCCTTCAAGGCTGAGCTGTCCAAGCTGGTGATCGTGGCCAAGGCGACACGCAGTGAGCTGTGACCAGGAGCCCCTTTGAGGGCGGCTTTTCCTCATCTCCGCTGAAGGAGCCGGGCCCCATGAGGGCCCAGTACTTGTCTTCAGTGGGGGGTGGGGGCTGTTAATTTTCTGCCCAGGCTGACGTTGCCCCGTTCAGAGGGCTTCGCAGGGCAGCTGAGGCCCTGGGGCAGAGTGCGGAGGGCCAGGACTCTCCTGGCTCCCACCTGTCCCTCCCCGCGAGGAGTGTGGCTTTGAGACCCACTGCTCTTCTTATCAGAAGAGGCATCAGGGCACAAGGTGGGGCTCACGGGGCTCACAGCTTTTCTGAAGGCAGCAGCGTCTCCCCTAGGATCAGGCCGGGCCCCGGGACGCTCCTGGGGAGAGCCACCCTGCCGCTCTCTGACCCTCAGCCAGCTGCTTTCTTGTCATCCCCCAGGGGACCAACTTTCAGACTCACTGGGCAGAAGTGAAATGTTCTTTCATATTTAAATAAATAAGACAAAAAGTAACCACACAGTCTTGGCATCTGGCGCTGGTGCCCGCCTGGCTGGGCACGTGGGGCTGGGGGCCCCCGCTTCCCTTTGCTGCTGGAGACGGGTTAGCTGCATCACCCTGGGCACAGGGACTTTTCTGCAGGCGCAGACGTGCCGGTCCCGAGGCAGCTGGACCTCGCCGAGCCCACGGGGCCACGCCCGGCAGAGGGTGAGCGCTCCAGGGCAGACCTGCTCTTCTGCATCCTGTGGTTGGCTCTGCTTATTTTTTTTGAGGCCGGATTGCAGCTCGGTGACTTTTTAAAAAAAACAAAAACCCGCAAGCAAACCAAAATAAATAAACGGTATCCCCAAAGGCCTCAGCCGCTCAGGGGAGCCTGGTCTGCCAACAGCGGGGCCTGGGAGTCTGACCCCCACTAGACGGTCACCCTGACCTCTGACTGTGAGGAAAGAAACCATGTGGCCGTGAAGCGGGTCCTTGACGATCAGAATCACCACGTTGGGTCGACTGAGGCCTCTCTGTTCCTGTCACTCACCTGGCCCTCCCTCATGCCACCCAGGAGCCCGGTGCTGCCGTGACCCCTCCTGCCCCGGGGCCTCAGCGGTGCTGGTGTAGGAATGGCTCCAGAGAGAGGCACAAGCAAGATGAACAGCTGTTCTCAGAACCAGTAACCACCGAGGGGGACCTCGGGCCCACGGTACTCAGGGCAGGGGCGGGGCACCAGCAGCCTCAGTGGTCAAGCGCACGTGATCTGCACCACCTCGCCAGCGGCTCTGGAGGCACACGCGTCCTCGGGGAGGCTCGCTCCACCGACCACGGCGACCTGCGGTTCTCAACAGGGCCCAGGAGATGATTGCCCAGGGCCTCCTGCAAAAACCTGGCAGCTGGACACAGGTGGAGACGATGGCGCACCCTGGGCCCTGAGGTGCGTGAGGGCCAGACCCTGGCTGAGAGGGATATTGATTCTTCTGTGGTCAGCCTGGCGGCACTTACCACTTCCAAGTACTGGCCGCCGGCAGGGATGCAGAGCGGTAGGTGCAATGTGCTGGGACACAGCAGCGCACCTCTGGACACAGAGAAGCTTCCCCTTTACTCCATGTGACGTGTGCGTGTGCCTTTATGGAGCTTTCTGGTGAGCGAAGCCGCCTGGCCCCAGGACCTTTGGTCATGATGAGGAGCTGGACTGAGCCCTGTTTGAGCTGCAGAAGCCAAGCTCTGCCACCCCGCTAGTCTGCTAGTCTGTCATCCAACACAGCGGCAATCAAACCTGCTAACAGGCTGCGGGTGTGTGACGTTTATGTGCAACCTTGATTCAAAAGGCAAAAACCCTAGGTGGGTGAGAGCAAACTGTCAGATGCTTTTATTTACATAGTTTTGTAGTGCTCTTTGGTTTTTTTAAATTAGATCTCAAGTGTATGAAAAGAGTCAAGACAGGTACAAAGCCTTATCACATGGATATATGCCAGCAGAGCAGAGGGCAAAGGATTTCATGTGGGGCTTCTCGGCGTAATCAAAATGCACGATTGTTCATTTGAAGATGTCTTTTGACCCAAGATAAATGGGAAAGTTTGCCTTGGAAGTGGAGGGCAGAGGTAGGAACAGCTGGATCCTGAGTGAAAGCCTTTGACTTTTTCAGAGCAGCAGAAACCAAACAGAGAAACGCTGCCCTGAATCTGGGGTCCTAATCTATCAGTCAGCCCCGCATGCCGTGGAGAGGCAAAAGGGAGTGGTGGGGACTGTGGCAAAGCAAAGACAGGCAACCTCTATGCAGCTTCACCACTGGGCAGTGCAGGCACATTTTCTAGAGAAACGCCAAGATCAAGATCAGGATGTGCAATTTCCTTGGTTTTAAGTGTTGGCAACTAATTCCAAATGTCTCAAAACACCGGATGGGGCTAAGCAAACCCATCTTCTTGCCTAATAAGGCCTGCAGGCCTCCTGTTTGCAGTCTTTGCCCTAAACAGACCAGGTTCTGCAAAAATAGACATCGTTCCCCCCCTCCCCCCTGAGTGCCCAAAATAACCTTCCCGGCCCTGACATGGCCAGACCTGCAGCCGGGTTTCGCAGTCTTTTAAAACCCATGCCCACTTCTGACAGATCACAAATACGCTCCCACACCCCAACGTGTCCATCCACGCCCCAAGTTAAGAATCGCCGCACCAGCGTCGCCAAAGCCAAGAGTCGTTGAGTTTTGTTTCTGAAGCCTGTCTTATAAAAACAATTGTTTGTGTTTGTTTTCCAAATATGAAATCATCATTTAAAAACATGCACACATCTCAGACAGCTTCCCCTGACGCCTTGCATCGGGGGCGCACTCCGTTCCTCTCCCACGTGGGAGTCTGGGCCACGATGCCGACCAGAGGGAGGAGGCGTCCTCACTGACACACCTGCACCCACCGCGGCCCTCGCGTGGCTCCCAGGGCCCATTTCCTGGTCTGCGGAACGAAGTACCCCAGCCTGGGAGGCTGAAACAACAGAAGCTTGTTCGCTCTCACCTCTGGAGGCCTGAGATCAAGGGGTCGGCAGGGCTGGTTCCCTCTGAGGGCTGTTCCAGGCTCTCTCCCAGCTTCTGGTGGTGGCTGGCAGTCCTTGGTGTTCCTCGTCGTGCAGACACCTCCCCCCAGTCTCTACCGCCACCTTCATATAGCATTGTCCTCTGAGTCTGTGTCCAAACGTCCCCTTCTCATAAGCACGCCACTCAGAGTGGATTAGCCACCCCCGCTCCAGTATGAACTCAACTAATTACATCTGCAATCACCCTATTTCTAAATAAGGTCATATTCAGAGGCCCTGGGGCTTAGGACTTCGAGGAACTTGGGGCGGGGGAACAGCTCACTGTGTAACACTCCCTTTCTCCTGGTTCCCCATGACCCTCTCTGCGGGAATGCAAAAGCCCAGGCAACATTATTAAGTGGGAAGCCGCCAGCTGTCAGAGACACCAAGTGATCTGAGGGGTTCAGACCGGTGGCTCAAAGGTCATTGTGCAGACGGTGCGCCGGAGCAGGCAGTGGTCTCCAGGTGTCCCGGGAGGCCGCTGGCGCAGGCAGGCCGTGCCGGGCTCCGCGCTGAGTTCCTCTCCCCACGGAGACTGGGCCGGAGGAGAAGAGGTGACCTGGGTCCTTAGAGCTGCAGAGGCGCGCGCGCGCGCGTGTGCCTGCGTGCGTGCGTGCGTGCGTGGGTTGGGTGGGGGGTTTGGCCAGAGTCAGACTGGAAGAGGTTAAAAACACCCCCGCAAGCCCCGCCCCCAGCGGGAAGCTGGAGCGAGGAGGTCGGAGGTCAGGTCGGAGGTCATATGCGCTCCTCGTCCAGCAGCCGGTTGAGACCCTCGCAGATCCTGCGCAGGTGGGAGCGGTAGGGCTCAGCCGGGCCGTAGAGCGCGGCGAGGAAGTCGCAGTCAGCCAAGTGGCCGAACACGTGGTTGATGCGGCCGTGGGACTTGGCGGTCAGGTGCGCGCCCGCCGCCTGGTGCAGCAGGTCCCGGCACTCCAGCAGGGCGGCGGCCAGGACGCGCCGGTCGAAGGTGAAGTCCACCTGGTGGAAGCTGACGGCGGTCATGGCCAGGCGGCGCGCCTGCTGCCGGAAGCGCTGCAGCCGCGCCAGCTCCTCGCCGCCCAGCTGCCCGCTGCGCAGCAGGATGCCCAGCTTCACAGCCACCTTGACCAGGTTCTTGACCACCTTCTGGGCCTCCTTGCGGCTGCGGGTGAACTCCTTGGTGGCGCGGTACAGCTCGTCCAGCACCTCGCTGCTGGTGTCGTCGATGAACGCGGCCGCCACCGCCCTGGATGCGATCTTACTCAGGAGCTTCTTCTGGGCCTGGAGGACCAGGCTCTTGGTGCTGAAGGTGTCCATCCGCCCTGCACGGGGGTGAGGACACAGACCCGTAAGCCCGCACGGCCCGGCTGCCAGGGGCTTGCCTGGGCGGGCCGCTAACGTTGGCGACCACCGTCTTCCCAATCCGGGAAATGGGCGCACACCACCAGCCTATCTCCAGGGGAGCCTGCGTGCCCATTCCACAGACCTACTGTGTGTGCCAGGACTGGGTGTACGGAGCCGACCAGCGAGCCCCCGGGAACACAGCAAGTGCTACCATCCGGGAAGCTGCAAGAGCCCACATAGCACGGGCACCCCAGCAGATCAAGAGGGCCCAGGCTGACCTCCTGGAGGAGGGGACAGGTGAGAAAATGGAGAGGGCATCCCAGGCGGGAAGATCCCCATGCTCCAAGGCCTAGAGGAGGGAAATTCCAAGTAGCTGGAGCACAGAACGGCAGAAACTTGTGAAAAAAATAGCAAAAGCTATTTTTAGGAAAAGCTCGTTTAAAAAATAGCATTATGATGACCCAAGGGACCCTAAGGGAATTTGTTTCTAAAAAAAAGTCAAAGGAATTAATGTGTAATGGTGAAATCTGGGCAGGGCCTTCTGTTATGGTTTATTACAGGATACTGAATCTAGTTCCCTGTGCTATACCATAGGACCTTGTTGTTTATCCATTCTGTATATACTCATCTGCATCTGCTAATCCCAAACTCCCAATCTTTCCTTCCCCTACCCACCCTCCCCCTTGGCAAACACAAGTCTGTTCTCTATGTCGGTGAGTCTGTTTCTGTTTGGTAGATAACTTCATTTGTGTCCTATTTTAGATTCCACATATAGGTTTTATCATATGGTATTTGTCTTTCTTTTTGACTTACTCCCCTTATTATGAGAATCTCTAGGTCCATCCATGTTGCTGCAAATGGCATTATTTCATTCTTTTTCATGGTTGAGTAATATTCCATTGTGTATGTGTACCACATCTTATTTATCCATTCATCTGTCAATGGACATTTAGATTGTTTCTGTATCTTGGCTATTGTAAATAGTGCTGCTGTGAACATTGGGGTGCATGTACCTTTTCCAATTAGAGTTTTGTCTGGATATATGCCCAGGAGTGGGATTGCTGGATCATATGGCAACACTATTTTTAGTTTTTGAGGAACCTCTATACTGTTCTCCATAGTGGCTGCAACGACTTACATTCCCACTAATAGTGTAGGAGGGTTCTCTTTTCTCCACACCCTCTCCAGCATTTGTTATTTGTAGACTTTTTAATGATGGCCATTCTGACCAGTGTAAGGAGATACCTCATCGTAGTTTTGATTTGCGTTTCTCTAATAATTAGGAATGATGAGCATCTTTTCATGTTACCTGTTGGCCATTTCTATGTTTTCTTTGGAGAAATGTCTATTTAGTCTTCTGCCCGTATTTTGATTGGGTTGTTTTTTGGTTATTGAGTTGTATGAGCTGTTTGTATGTTTTGGAAATTAATGGGCAGGGCCTTCTGAATCCCACTACTTGTGGTCCCTGGTACCAGCCCTGCAAACCCACTGTATCCTTGCTGTGAGTTGAGAAGGGGCTCAAGGTGAGTTATCACGGGGGGGGGGGCGTCCAGCTTATCATTCCCCTCATCCTGCAGCTCCATGAGACAGGGTCCCAGCCCAGCGCCTGGGCTGTTCAGGGTGGAGGAGCCCAGGTACCAATCCTCCTGGCCTCCTCACCCCGTTCAGTTTACAACGGACATCCTGAGGCCTTAGTCAGGCCCTGAATGAGTCAGGGGGACAGTGGCCTGGGTGGGGGTTCCCCAGGGCCATTTGTGGGGTTTCTGGAAACGCATCACTCTGCTGATTCCTCTGATACAGAAATATTGACTTGCATCAGCTTCCGCCCAGGAAAGGGCCAGGGAGGGGGCCAAGGTGAATGGCAGGCTGGCTCTCTGGGAACAGTGACCAGGCCTCCAACCACAGAAGCCTGGACCTCTGTCTGTCCCTTATGTCTGTCTCCTTTTGTCCTTCCTGCATGGCAGTCTTCCAGATCCCCCAGGCTCTGGAGGCTCCCCTTCCAACCACCTCCTTCTAACAGCGCCAGAATTCTTCCTACATTGCACATCTGGGCTTAGCCCTTTCCTTGTAAGAACCAGCTCGCATCTCCTCATGGCTCTCAGGACCAAAGCCCACACCTCATTCCGTCCCCTGCATCTTCCCTGGTGAGCTCCTGTACATCCCCCAACATCTTGGCCCCCAAACCCCTGCCTCTTCTCTGGTGCACTCATATACATCCCCCAAAAGCCCTGGCCCCTAAGCCCCTGCCTCTCGCCCTCGCAGGTTCATCCCTCAGCTCAGCCTGGACGCCACCTCCTCTAGGAAGCCACCCCCGAACAGCCAAACTGACAGTGAGGCACCTCGTCTGAGCCACACAGCACCCCAGGCGTCCCCCATCACTGCTCTGCCCCGCTGGCTTTGCTTCTTCCGTGGTCTGCCTCACCGCAGGCCACGGGGGAGGTAATGGGCCTGACTCCTTAACCGATATGTTTTTCGAGGCTCCAGAAACATCTGCCAAATGAATGAGGGAGCTTGAGACCCACCCCCAGCCCTGACCCACTGCTGCCCCAGGCTCTGGTGGGAATCCACCCTGACCCCAGCCTCAGGCCAGCCAGACCAGGAATGCCACGTGAGTGCCCACTCAGCCACAGGAACCTCCACAAAGCCCATCTGTGTGTGAGCTCAGACCCCGGGAGAAGTCCCAACCCTCGGCCGCCCTCTCCCTGCCCACAGAGGTCAGGACGGGCCTGGAGATGAATGACCCAGTCTTGCCTGCTCCCACACCAGCCCCAGACCCTGTACACAGGCTGGGGCAGAGCAGGGGTGCGGGTGACTCAGCACCGCGTGGCAGGCCCTGGTGCAGCGGCGTGTGCCCATTTCATCACTTCAGCCTGGTATTGTATTCAGCTGGTTGCCCAGTTGCAGAAGAAATTACACAGGCTCAGAGAGGCTGAGCCATTTCCCCAAGGCCACACAGCAACACAGGGACTGCCTGCTCCCACCACCTCTGCACCCCTACGCCCTCTGCCTTCCCCAGCTGACTCCTGCGAGTGGCCCTGAGCCTTGGGGGGCTGGGAGCTGTCCCTCACGACAAAACCAGCCCCGATATTTAGGGCCTGCTCCTGGCTCTAACCTCTTGGTCAAGCAACATAACTGCCCCGTGCCTCAGTTTCCCCATCTGTAAAATGGAGGATGGTGACTGTAAGGAGGGAGAACTAACTCCATCCTAGGGCAGAAGCTTGTGGCCAACCTGAGTGTCCCCCGGGCTGTGAGCTTTCCCCGGGCAAGAGGCTGGACGCCACTGCCTGGACTTGTGACCTTCAAGCTCTATGCCATTCAGCTCCCTGAATGCAGAGACCTATTTCTCTGTGATGTTCTCTGGAAAAAAGAGCAGCAGCAAGGAATAACTATGCTTCCAGGATGCCCTCTCACCTGTTTCTCTAGAACGTTCTATTCCATTCCCTCTACCTAGACCCCTCCCCCACCCATCACTCATCCCGTAAACTCATTCAAGTCTCAGAGTTACTGTCACCTCCTCCTGGAAGACTTCTGGATGCCCCAGGCTGGGCCAGGTGCCCCCTTGGCTCCCATGGGGCCCAGGGCATCCTCCATCATGGCCCCGAGTACCTTGGTTTCGGTGTCCATCTCCCTGGCCTGACAGTGTGGGTAGGGGCTGCATCTTTTTTTTTTTTTTTTTTTTTTGGCTGCGTCGCAGGTCATGCGGGATCTTAGTTCCCCAACCAGGGATCAAACCTCTGGCCCCTGCAGTGGAAGCACAGAGCGCTAACCACTGGACTGCCAGGGAATTCCCCTGCATCTTTCTTGTTCACGCCATGTCTCTGGTGACCAGCCCAGGGCCTGGTACCCAGCAGACACCCAGTAAGTGTTTGTTGGATGTATGAGGGAAAGGATGTCTGCAAACGTTGGAACCCCGGGGGGAACTCCCAACTCCCTGGGTCCAGCTCCCCAGTTTACAGATGGACAAATTGAGACTCAGAGAGGAGAAGGCCTTTCCCTGGATCCCAAGGACTCTGGTGCCCAGGTCTTTCTGCCTATTTGGTTGCTGTGTGACCCCAGGCAGGGTTCTGCCTCTTTCTGGGCCTTGACCTTCCCCTCTGCAAGTCCTGAGGTCGGGCGTGTTGGTTCAGAGGGGAAGCCTGTCCTGTTTACCAGCTTCAGGAAGAGCCTGGGCCCTCAGCAGCTCACTGCCCCACACCCACCCTGCCAAGCACAGAGGAAAAGGGGCGGGGCGCGGGGGCAGCTGCAGCCTTCCCTCCTGGCCTCCACACTCCTAGCCCCTACTCCCCTTGGGGCAGTCCCCAGACCTGTGACACCTGGACCAGCCCAGCTGCAATGGGTCAGAGCGATTCCCCCCCCCACCCCACCCACACCGCTGACCCATTGTTCTACCAGAAACGCCTCCATCCAAGCAGCCAGACAGGGAGATGACTGCTCTCCCGGGGGAGCATGCTGGGGACCAAAATAAACCCCAGCCTTCCTTCCTGCCAGCTGCGCTCAGCCAAGTCCAAGGGCAGACAAGCCAGGAGGGGCCCGGCTGCACCACGGCAGCCCTTCTGGGGCAGGGCCTTCCCAGGGACAGCGGAGGGGCCCAGCGGCCAGATGGCCAGTGTCCCTGGCCCCTGCCCACCAAATGCCAGATCACCCCACTATCGTCACAAGCCAGAAAAGCCCAATAAAGCTTCAAGGGCTCGGCTGGAACACTCATTCAGTTGCTCAGTGAGCATTTATGGAGCACCAGTTGTGTCCCAGGCACTGGGGACATAGCAGTGACCAAAAGAGATCCCGTCCCTGCCTTCCACGGGATCCCAGCCTTCTAGACATCATTCCACCTCCTTATTACAAAAGAATTTGGGTGCCCCCATTTCCCTGACATGGAATCCACAGGCAGTACCGTCTGTCTCCACCCGCTGGTATAAAAATAAAATTAATATGTGGTGATAAAGGTGAGGGGGATTGTACAGGGAGGAGCTCTGGAATTTTTTCTTTTTTTTAATTAAAAAAATTTTTTTTTAAGATTTTTTTTTTTTTTGATGTGGACCATTTTTAAAGTCTTTATTGAATTTGTTACAGTATTGCTTCTGTTTTGGTTTTTTGGCCGCGAGGCATGTGGGATCTTAGCTCCCCGACCAGGGATCGAACCCGCACCTCCTGCATTGGAAGGCGAAGTCTTAACCACTGGACCACCAGGGAAGTCCCTGGAATGTTTCACGTTCTGTGTCTCCATCTGGGTCTACACAATGTAAAAAGTCATCGAGCTGGATGGTTACAAATGTGAATGCACTAAAACCCAGAAAACTGTAAACTTTCAAAGGGTAGATTTTATGGTATGTGAGTTATATCTTGATTTTTAAAAAATCTAACATTTCTCCAAGGAAGATATATAAATGGCCAATAAGCAAGTGAAAAGACGCTCAACATCACTGGCTACTAGGAAAACAGAAGTCAAAATCATAATGATACATCACCTCACCCCCACTAGGATGGCCGTTTCAAAAAGACAGACAAAAGGGCTGGCAAGGATGGGAGAAACTGGAGCCCCTCATCCACGGCTGGTAGGAATAGAAAATGGTGCAGCCGCCATAGAAAACAGTTGTTTGGCAGTTCCTCAAACAAACACAGAGTTACCACATGACCCAGCAGTTATGCTCCTAAGTACCTACCCCAAAGAGACGAAAACATACGTACACATAAAAACGTATACACACATGGGCATAGCAGCATGATTTGTAATAGCCAAAAAGTGGAAACAACCCAAATGCCCACCAGCAGATAAATGGACAAACAAATTGTGGTCCATCCACACACTGGGATGTTATTCAATCATAAAAATGAGTGAAGCCCTGATACTCGCTACAACGTGGATGGACCTTGAGAACACGATGCTCAGTGAGAGAAGCCAGACACAGAAGGACCCACTGTGTGTGATCCCATTGATGGGAAACGTCCAGAACAGGCAAATTCACACAGACAGAAAGTGAATTAGTGGTTTCCAGGGGCTGGGGAGCAGAGAATGGAGAGTGACTGCTAATGGGGATGGGATTTCTTTTGGGGGTGGCAGAATGTTCTGGAATGTGAGCACTTTAAAATAGTGAATTTTACAGTATGTGAATTCTATGTCATCAAGCTGAACACTTACTGTATATATATCAAGTGTATATACTTTATACCTTTGTGCCCCTTACTCTCTCTGTATATTTTTTTTAAAGTATTTGTTTATTTATTTTTTTATGGCTGTGTTGGGTCTTCGTTTCTGTGCGAGGGCTTTCTCTAGTTGTGGCAAGCGGGGGCCACTCTTCATCGCGGTGCGCGGGCCTCTCACTGTCGCGGCCTCTCTTGTTGTGGAGCACAGGCTCCAGACGCGCAGGCTCAGTAATTGTGGCTCACGGACCTAGTTACTCCGCGGCATGTGGGATCTTCCCAGACCAGGGCTCGAACCCGTGTCCCCTGCATTGGCAGGCAGATTCTCAACCACTACGCCACCAGGGAAGCCCCTACTCTCTCTATATTTTATGCCTCATTTTAAAAACGTTAAATAAATTGGGACTTCCCTGACAGTCCACTGGTTAAGACTCCCCGCTTCCACTGCAGGGGGTGCGGGTTGGATCCCTGGTTTGGGAACTAAGATCCCACATGCTGCGCGCAGCACGGCCAAAAAAAAAAAAGTTAAATAAATTTAAAAATGTAAAAATCAGGATTTGGCCCAAGTAGTAATACAAACAGAAATAAAAGGATTACAGGGACTTCCCTGGTGGCGCAGCAGCTACGAATCCACCTGCCAATGCAGGGGACACAGGTTCAAGCCCTGGTCCAGGAAGATCCCACATGCCGCGGAGCAACTAAACCCATGTGCCACAACTACTGAGCCCATGAGCCACAACTACTGAAGCCCATGGACCTAGAGCCCGTGCTCCGCAACGAGAGAAGCCCCCACTCGCCGAAACTAGAGAAAGCCCACACGCAGCAACGAAGACACAATGCAGCCAAAAATAAATAAATAAATAAATTAATTAATTATTTTTAAAAAAGAAAAGGATTACACAAGTGGAGATTAGCAAATCACTTCCACCTGGCCAGGTACATGCTCAATACATGTTTGATTAAAAAATAATTTTCCTGGGACGTCTCCAGTGGTCCAGTGGTTGGGACTCCACACTCCCAATGCAGGGGGCCCAGGTTCGATCCCTGGTCAGGGAACTAGATCCCACATACCGCAACTAAAGATCCCACATGCAGCAACGAAGATCCTGTGGGCCTCAACTAAGACCTGGTGCAGCCAAATAAATACACAAAGAAGTATTAAAAAAAATTTTCCTCCTTAAAACCTCAGGCCCACTGCACTCGATGGAGTGCATCTATCAGAGGTTTGCCCCATACAGGGCATCGCAGGGAACACGTAGCTACAAATTTCTATCAAAAAAGAGCTCCATCCTCCCTTGATTTACCCAGGAGTTGCATTTCAGGAAAATTCACTGAATATTGAAACCCCTAGTCATCGGTTTCTGTTTCTGGCAGGACATTAGGACGTTGTGAGGGCCAGGGGCTGCCCTGAGCATGGCCAGACGCCTAGTGCCTTGGTCCCTGCCCCCCAGATGCTAGCATATCCTGTTATTATCATAAGTGGGAAGGGAAAAAAAGCCCTCTGAATTTCCAAAACGGCCCCCTAAGAGGTGTTGCCCCTGCTGGAAGGGGAAGGCACCAGGAAGCAGCGAATGTGGAAATAAACAGGATAATTTCAGGGACAGATAAGGCCCAGGGGTGGGGGGCAGTGACAGCCAGGGACGGCAGGTGACCCAGGCTGGGTGGTCAGGGGGGCCCCTCCGAGGTGGAGCCCCTGGAGCTGGGACTGGAAGGACAGGGTCTGGGGGAGGGTGAGCCAGGCAGAGGGAATGGCTGGTGCAAAGGCCCTGGGGCAGGACAGTGCCAGGGAGGAGACCGGAGGCTGGTCCACAGCCCCTGAGGAGGCCACTGTCCAGGCCCTCCCACAGCTCTGAGGTCTCCCCTCCATGACCTCAGACCAGCCCCAGCCCCTGGAGGCACTTTCCCATCTGTGAAATGGGTGTCTAGTCACTGAGTCCGTGGCTCTGCTGATTGCTGCCCTGCACCCCACATTCTTCCCGGAACCTCAGCCCTCTGTCCACGCTCAGACTTTCACCCTCTGCCAAGCCCACTTTGTCTTTTTGACTCTGACCTTTGTTCCCGTCCCCATTTTGGACATTCCAGCTCCCAAACTGGCCACAGACGGTGGAGCCTTGGGTTGCTCTAGACGTGACAGCGTCCTTTCCCCGCACAGGCAAAGGTGGGCTTGGAGGGAGGGTGGGGTGGAAGCAGGACTGAATGTGAGCCTCCCCCGAGGGGAAGGGCACACGGCAGTGGACGGCACTGGCCCCAGTGGACCTCGTTCCTCCCAATCCCTTCTGTCCCCAAACTCTGGAGCAGGGCCAACCTTCCCGCTCCCCACATCAATGACCTACCCTCCTTCATCTCCCCTCTTGCTGTCCCTGCAACATGCTAGGCATGGCCCCCCATCCAACCCAGGTCACAGGTGCGCTGGGGTGGCCCCTCAACCCACACATTCCCAGTCCTGGATGCTAGGTGTGGGGGTGATGGGGATTCCACAGGGCAGAAGATCCTGCTTCCCAGGGTCCCCAGTGCCCCCCGGGTGCACCGTGAATGCTGCGTCGCACCCCATTCACTAAGCGCTGGAAAATTCTTAGCCACCAGCTTTCCAGGAAAAATAAATGTAGGCATGTAGGTACATACATATGTTTACCATAAATGTTCCTGACATAAAGGACGTGCCCCATGCAACTTAACAGACATAAGAAAGGATTTTGCATGGGTGAATTTCACACCCAACCGAGGCTCACTATGTGTTCTTGGTGAGTTTTGCCAAACTGGTACCAGTGGCCAATCTATAGTTGCTACGGAGAAAGGAGAGCAGTCTGACACTGATGTCGCTGGATGGTCTCTTTCATACGAACAAGGAGAATTCGGATTTCACTCACTCACTTATCAGCCAAGTGAGCGACTTCTTTGCCAAATCCGATGGCAGTTTTCGAATAGTGAGAGAATATTGCCAGTGCTTTTGTGCTATTCGCAAGGAAGCAGCTAGAGACATGCCACCCTTTAAAATTTAATTTTCATTATTGACATTTCCTGAAGTTAGACCAGGGGTGGCAAATTCTGGCCTGCTGCCTGTTTTTGTATATAAATAAAGTTTTATTGGCACATGCCGCGCCCATTCATGTCCTATTGGAACGCAGCCTTGAAGAGAGGCAACAGAGGCAGAACAGCTGGCAAAGCCAAAAATATTTACTATCTGACCCTTTATAGAAAAAGCTTGGGTACTTCCCTGGTGGCGCAGTGGTTAAGAATCCACCTGCCAATGCAGGGGACACAGGTTCGAGCCCTGGTCCGGGAAGAACCCACATGCCACGGAGCAACTAAGCCTGGGCTCCACAACTACTGATGCCTGCGTGCCACAACTACTGAAGCCCACGCGCCTAGAGCCCGTGCTCCACAACAAGAGAAGCCACCGCAATGAGAAGCCCACGCACCGCAAGGAAGAGTAACACCCCCTCACCGCAACTAGAGAAAGCCCGCACACTGCAACGAAGACCCAACCCAGCCAAAAATAAATAAATTAATAAATAAATTTTAAAAAAAGGTTGGCCAACCTCCGGATTAGATGATGACAGAACAATATATCAAACCCTGATTTATAGCATTTGCCAATTTCCATGGTGTAAGTTCTGTCACCACGGCCAATTTCAAGCTTCCAACTTGAAAATGGAGTTGGGCAGAACTGCTCACCATCTCCACCAAACAGATACACTAGATGAAAATAACCTCAAGAGCATAGATCCTTGCAAAGTGCAGTAAAATCATCAGAAATTAGGATTTTTGACCTTTGCTTTTTTATAAGTTGTGCTGAAGTATATGTCACATACCATAAAATTCACCCTTTAAAGTGTACAATTCAGTGTTTTTATATATTCACAGAGCTGGGTAACCATCACAACTATTTAATTCCAGAACATTCTCACCACTCCAAAAAGAAACCCCCTCCCCATTAGAAGTCACTCCCCATCCTCCTCCCCCAGCCCTTTGGCAGCCACTAATTTACTTTCTGCCTCTATGGATTTGCCTATTTTTCTTATAAAAAGAATCACCCACTATGTGGTCTTATGTGTCTGGCTTCTCTCACTGAGTGTCATGTTTTCAAGGCTCAGGGCTTAACTCCGTTTTTTTTTTTTAAGGGGTTTTCTTTTTTTTAATTAATTAATTAATTTTATTTTTGGCTACGTTGGGTCTTCGTTGCTGCGCGTGGGCTTTCTCTAGTTGGGGCAAGCGGGGGCTACTCTTCATTGCGGTGCGCGGGCTTCTCATTACGGTGGCTTCTCTCTGTTGTGGAGCACTGGCTTTAGGCACGCGGGCTCAGTAGTTGTGGCTCACGGGACTTGGTTGCCCCGCGGCATGTGGGATCTTCCCCGACCAGGGCTTAAACCCGTGTCCCCCGGATCAGCAGGCGGATTCTTAACCACTGCACCACCAGGGAAGTCCCAGGGCTTCACTCCTTTTTATGGCTGAATAATATTCCATATCTTTGGGGGGTTTTTTCTTTTTTCTTTTTGGCCCTGCCAAGCGGCTTGTGGGATCCCAGGGATTGAACCTGCACCCTCGGCAGTGAAAGCGCCAAGTCCTAACCACTGGACCGCCAGGGAATTCCCATCCATACCTTTGTTTTAAATATAATGTATTTGATTGTAAGTTCATGGTATGTCATTTTTTTTAATTTATTTTTTCTTCCAGTTTTATTGATGGTCTGTCCTTTTTAATAATGGTGATGTTAACAACGGGGTCGCGAAATTCCTGACAATGCAGCAAGTGGCTCTCGTGAGCGGGGGTGGGGAGGGCGGATGCTGGCTTCAGCATGCCACTGGTCCACAGAGCAGCCCGCCCTCCGCATGAATTCTTTATGTCACAACAAAGGGCGTCAATAATTGATGGGCCCCCTCAGCGGGGCCTCCTCCCTCAGCCCCTGCTGCAGCAGCCCAGGGTGGCCTCAGGGGCTCCAGGTCTCCGCCCACCGTGGCAAATGCCCCCACGGTCCTGGTTCCCACACTATTACCCTCTGCCAGCATGAGGGCACCGACTGCTTCCAGCCCTTTATCAACCATCACGCAGACCTCACAGTCGGTGCCCATTTTGATATGGCAAAAGGGGGGACCTGCTTTTCTGAGGTGGGGGGGCAGATACCAGTGGTTTTCAAACCGGGTTCCCCAGAGCCCTCGGGGGGCCACCCCAAGGATGGGCAGGGTCTGGCTGCCTGCCAGGCGGCGGTGGGAGTTGGGACACTTTCAACTGTGGTCAGATCTCCACTGAAGAAAGAGCTGGGATGGGGTTGGGGGGGGGGGACACCAGTGGGCAAAAATGAATGTTGGGAGACCATATCCCACCCCTCTACAGAGAAAGACAGGACAGGCTGAGGCTCAAGCTGAGTAAAAGTTGTTTTTTTTTTTGGCCGCGCTGCGCGCCTTGCAGGATCTTAGTTCCCCAACCAGGGATCAAACCCAGGCCCACAGCAGTGAAAGCATGGAATCCTAACCACTGGACCGCCATGGAATTCCCAAGTAAAAGATTTTTAACAGCAAGTGGAGGAGGCTGGAGGGTCACCTGGCAGGAATGTGGATGCAGCCCCTACTTGAGTCCGGGCTCCACCCACTTCTCACCGCCCCACAGCCTCCATCTTGGTCCCCTGGCTCCTGCCCTCGCACCCTACAGTCTGTCCTCTCCGTAGCAGCCGCCAGAGGGCGCCAGTGAGCACCCGAGTGAGGTCCTCCCCCTCTTCTGCCCACAGCCCTTCAGGGATCCCTCCTCCCTCGGGGTAAAAGCCCAAGTCCTCCCCATGGCTCACAAGACCCTGCACGACCTGCCCCATTCCCTCCCTGCCCTCCCCTCCTCCCTCTCTCCCCCTCGCTCACTCTGCTCCAGACACACGGGTCTCCTGGCTGTTCCTCCAACACATCAGGCATGGTGCTGCCCCAGGGCCTTTGCACGAGCTGTGCCCTCTGCCTGGATTGCTCTTCCCCCCAGGTCTCCACATGGCTATTTCTTTCTTGCCATTGAGCTTCAGCTCAAATGTCACCTCCTCAGGAGGCCCTCCCAGATCCCCCATATAAACTAATTTCCCCATCAATCTGTCTCTCCACTCCTTCATGCAATTACAGCTAACCCTAATGACTTTTCTGGATGAATGTCCATCTCTCCCAACCCCAGTCTGTGAACTGAGTGGGCGGTGGGGGACACCAGATGGGCCTTGGTCATTGCCAGGTCCTTGGCACCCTGCACCAGGCTTGGCTTACAGTAGGGGCTCAGAACCAGTTGTTGAATGAATAGATGACCTCCCAGCACCAGAGGGGCACAGAGTCAGATATCTCGTCCAAGGGCCCCATTGTCCAGCCAGGGAAACTGAGGCCCCGAGAAAAACAGATATCCCAGGGTCACACAGCAGCACAGCACGAACCCTTCTGGAAGGGGCTCCCCCCCGGTGGACACTCCCCAACCTCCACTGCCCCATTGGACAGAAGGGAAAAGTGAGGCCTGGAAGACAGAGCCTTAGAAGATCCCAAGGACTCTTGGGCCAGAGGTGCCTCTGTGAATCCCTCAGGTGGTGGGATTCCAGGGGAAGTTGTCTCATGGAGGGGTGTATGTGGGGGATTCTGGGGTAAAAGCCCAAGTTCTCTGCAACTGGGCCAAGTCCTGCGTGTCTCTAGGTCCCCATCTCAGTCTGTAACACCTGGGGCTGAATCTGCACAAGCGTGTGTCGTTTCTTCAGCATCTGCCTCTGGGGCTGTTTCCATGACAACAGATGGAGTTTTGTCCTAGGCACCCTCTGGTGGCCCCATTTGACAGACAGGGACACTGAGGCCTCCTGAACCCATCACATCAGATCACCAAGCAACCAAAAGGCCCATCCCCTACCCAGGCCTCAGATGAGGAAACTGAGGCTCAGGGGGCACCTGACCTGCCCAAGGCCACACAGCAAGAGGGGATACTACAGAGCCTCCAATCTGCACCTGCCTGACTGGTTTCTTCACTTAGGGACCCCTGCCCCCATCAGAGCGGGGTGTGAGTCCCTGACTCGCCCCCCTCCAAGAGGTCTGGGCACTCACCCACCACCTGCGTCCCAGGCCACCAAGCCTGCCAAGTGGAAGAAGCTCAGCCCAGGTGTTCGCGTGGCTGGGGCAACAGTTCTTTGTTCCGGTTTCCATAGGTACAGCGTCCCTGGGCCGGCTCCTCCTCCGCCCCTCCCAGCCACCCAGCCGCCCAGCCCTGGCCTGGCAGTCCCTTGGCCCAGCCCATCTAGGCAACTTGTTATGTTTTAAAGTTGGCGCCTGTGCACCTGTCATGGAGATACAGGGAACAGCCTGTGCAAAGGCCCTGAGGCAGGATGGTGCCTGGAGCGTGTTGGTGGAATGTGGAGGCTGTGTGGCTGGAGCCGAGTGAGTGAGGGGGAGAGAGGGAGGAGGTGGAGGCCAGGTAGAGACTTGCAGGGCCCACATTCCTGCATTTAATTCTGGAAGCTGCCCTCACCCCCAGGGAGTTATGTCCCTCAGACAGGAAACTGAGGCTTGGAGAATTGAATCACTCAGTTCAAGTTATCAGTGATGAGTGGCAGAGCGGGAACCCAGGTTTATCTGATTCCAAGGTCTGAGCTTGGGCTGAACCAACCCAACCACTGGGCTGAACTGCCCTCACCCTGCTATGGCACGGCCCCCACCCAGGGCGTTCACCTCCCCCAGCTGGGCTCAGACCTGCTCAGGAAGTAACCTCAGCGGCCTGTTTACAGCTGGGACTGCTCCTCCTCCAGGAGAGCCCCCCAGGAGAGAGAAGGTAGTGATGCATGCAGATCTGGGTCAGGTCAACTGCCAGTTACCTCAGCGACGAAGGTCCCAATTCACAGCTGGCAAAACTGAGGCCAAGGCTTCAGGCCACTGGGGAGCTCCCAGGTGGCCAGTCTGGGTGGGCCTGGCTCTGACTGTCTCGGATGCCTGGACCAGCCAGAAGTCTCACTCATTCCCACCTCCACGCCTTTGGCCTGGCTGCCCACCACCTGGAATGCCCTCCTAGCTCTGGAATCTGGCCCTGGCACCTGGTGCCCTGCACTGTGAAAGGGGGCAGAGTCCATCAGAGTCCTCTTGTTGGGGGGAGGGGGGTGCTGGTCCCAGAGCACCACCCCAAGCCAGGGTGGGCAGTTCAGACCTAGGGTGCCTCCCCATAACCCACACATCAAGAGAGTGACAGAAAGACAGAGTGAGAGGGAGAGGGAAACAGAAGGGGGGTCAGGGACATAGGGGGCGAGAGAAACAGAGAGGCCAGGTGGCCCCCAAGATTAAGCCGAGATTGGGGGGCGCCCCGGCACCGCTCGCTCACCTGCTCTCTGGGACTCCGTCGTCGGTCCGACGGTCAGGGCTCTGTCCGGCCGCCTCCGAGGGGCCTTTGCTGTGGCCGCGAGACTCGTGCCTGAGGACTGGGACCCGGCGGGGCGGGGCAGGAAGCTCGACCCCGCCCTCCAACTGCCCCGCCCCTCTGAGCGGCCCCGCCCCCGCCCGCGCGCATAGGACCTTCAGGGACCGGGTGGGAGGGAGGGTAGGGGTGGGCGAGGACGTAGGCTCAGCCAATGGCAGTGCGGGCGGTGTACGAAGAGTCCAATGGGAGCAGGTCGCCGCGTGGGAGGGGTGGGACCTGGGGCGGGGTCAGGCAGCTCTGGGAAATTCCTCCGGAATCACGAAAGGGGCCGGATGCAGGGGGAGAGGCCAACCCCGGGCTCCGTCCAAGAAATGAGAGGAAGGAGACCTAGAGTCAAAAACAGAGAGAGATGGGGGCTGGGGAGAGAAAGAGAGCCAAAAAGAAAAACAGAACAACCGCGTGGCCCTGGGAAGGCCCCTTTCTACCACTGGGACTCCGTTTAAAGTACGGCCCCGGGGAACACTTTACAGCAGAAGGACGTGGGAGCCCCTTAAACATGTAGATTGCTATACCTCCCAGACGGGCTGAATCTGACCCAAGGTTGAAGATAAATCTTTCTGGGTTGCGGGTGAGGTTTGTGGCAGTTGCTACGTGGACGGACCCTGGAGACCCCACCAGGGGACTTCCCAGATCCAGCCTCGGTGTCCGTGGGAATAAGCCAGCGAGATACGCAAGAGCCTCCAGGCCGCCAGCGGGTGGGGCAGTGGGGACAGCTGGGGCCCCCGGAGGATGCAGCTGTGAGTCCTGGGAACCGGGCCCAGTAGCAGCTCTCAGCTCCCCTGCTGCTCCATTTCCTCCCTGCATCCCCAACCCTGGGTCCCAGTTGCGGCTATAGGACCAGGGGGGCCAGAGCAGTCTGGACAACCAATGTATGTCGAGTCCTGCCCTGCACGTGGGGGATACACAACCCTGGCACAGACCTCATGAGGCAAAAATAAATGAAATGTCTCTTTATCTCATCCCCCGCTTTTTCTTTTTGGACAGGGTACTGAGGCCCAGAGAGTGGAAGTGACTTGCCTGAGGACATGCAGGCACAAGTGGCAGGGCCAGGATTCAAACCCAGGAATGTTTGTCCCACCTCCAACCATCCACAGCCAGGTACTACCCTCTCCTGAGTTCAGGGTTTCTCATCCGGGGCACTAGGTATTGGCATTTGGGGTCGATAATTCCTATGCACTGTGACATGGGAATAATAAAACCTACAGGTCCACAAATAAGAATGGATAAGGGGAGTTCCCTGGTGGTCCAGTGGTTAGAACTCCACACTTTCACTGCCGAGGGCGCAGGTTCAATCCCTGGTTGGGGAACTAAGATCCCACAAGCCAGAAAAACTAAAAATAAAAATGAGAAAAATAAAAGAATGAATAAGAAGTGTCCAGGAGGATGTGAAGAAATTAGAACCTTCGTACTTTATTGGTGGGAATGCAAAATGGTGCCGCTTCTGTGGAAAATAGCTTGGTTGTTCCTCAAAAAAACTAAACATAGAATTACCATATGATCCAGCAATTCCACTCCTAGATGTATAGCCAAAAGAGTTGAAAGCAGGGACTCAGACAGGTATTTGTACAACAATGTTGATAGCAGCATGATTCACAATAGCCAAAAGATGGAAACAATCCAAATGTCCATCAACAGAGGAATGGGTAAACAAAATGTGATCCATCTATACAGTGGAATATAATTCAGCCATAAAAAGGAAGTTATTCATGCTATAACATGGATGAACCTTGAAAATATAGGTTTAAGATGCCAATCATAAGATGATAAATATTGTATGATCTACTTATATGAAGGACCTCGAATGGGCGAATCCACAGACAGAAAGTACAATAGAGGTGACCAGAGGCTTGGGGAGGGGGAGACAGGAATGGGGAGTTAGTGTTTAATGGGCACAGAGTTTGTGTTGGGGTTGATGGAAAAGTTCTGGAGGTGGATGGTGGTGATGGTTGCACAACATTGTGAATGCACATAATGCCGCTGAACTGTACACTTAAAAATGGTTACAATGGGGCTTCCCTGGTGGCGCAGTGGTTGAGAATCTGCCTGCCAATGCAGGGCACACGGGTTCGAGCCCTGGTCTGGGAAGATCCCACATGCCGCGGAGCAACTAGGCCCGTGAGCCACAACTACTGAGCCTGCGTGACTGGAGCCTGTGCTCCGCAACAAGAGAGAGGCCACGATAGTGAGAGGCCCGCGCACCGCGATGAAGAGAGTGGCCCCCACTTGCCACAACTAGAGAAAGCCCTCGCACAGAAACGAAGACCCAACACAGCCAATAAATAAATAAATAAATAAATAAATAATAAAAGTGTTTAAAAAAAAAAAATGGTTACAATGGTAAATTTTATTATATATTTACCATAATTTTAGAAAATGAATAATGTAACATACCAAACCACTGAATTGTATGCTTTAAGTGGGTGAATTGTATGGTATATAAATTATGTCATGATGAAGCTGTTTTACTTTTATTATTTTTTTTAGAACTTTTTTTTTATAAATTTATTTTATTTATTTATTTTTGGCTGCGTTGGGTCTTTGTTGCTGCCCGCGGGCTTTCTCTACTTGCAGCGAGCGGGAGCTACTCTTTGTTGCTGTGCGCGGGCTTCTCATTGCGGTGGCTTCTCTTGTTCCACAGGGGCTGCGGGCTTCAGTAGTTGTGGCTCGCGGGCTCTAGAGCGCAGGCTCAGTAGTTGTGGCGCACAGGCTTAGTTGCTCTGCGGCATGTGGGATCTTCCCAGACCAGGGCTTAAACCCGTGTCCCCTGCACTGGCAGGCGGATTCTTAACCACTGCGCCACCAGGGAAGCCCTTCTTTTATTTTTTAACTAATATTTATTCATTTATTTGGCTGCGTCGGGTCTTAGTTGCGGCATGCAGGATCTTTCGCTGTGGCTTGCGGGCTTCTCTCTAGTTGTGGCGCGTGTGCTCTAGAGCGCACGGGCTCAGTAGTTGTGGCGAGTGGGCTTAGTTGCCCCGCGGCATGTGGGATCTTAGTTCCCCGATCAGGGATCAAGTCCGAGTCCCCTGCATTGGAAGGCAGATTCTTAACCACTGGACCACCAGGGAAGTTCCAAAGCTGTTTTTCTTTTAAAGTGCCTAGCAGCACATCTGGTAATAATAATAACAATACTGTAGTTAAGATTTACTGATCGCCTACTACGTGCCAGTGACTGTTAGCACTTGACGTACATTAACTCACCAAATTCTCACAGCAACCCTGCGATGGGGTACAAGCGTCCCATTTCACAGATGACAAAAGTGAGGCTCAGAGGAAGCAACTGACCTGTCTGAGGCCACTCAGCCAGGTCGTGGAAGAGATGGGATTAGAACCTGTAACATTGTGAGTCGGGAGCAATGTGTACAGCTCCTCTAGGTGGTCGGACATCCTTGGGGGTCTAGCTAGGGAGCAGGGGTCTGAAAAACAGACCAGGGGCTCTATCCAGGGTCGGAGGCTCGACTTGGAATTGGGTGCTTAGCCTGAGACCAGGGTCTCGGGGTCTGGAGCTTAGCTCAGAGCTGGGGCTGAACGCAGCGTCGGGAGCTCTATCAGGGGTCAGTTTCAGCCGGGGAGCGGGGAGCTGGGTGGGTGCTCTATTCGGAGTGGGGGACTCCATCCAAGGTCCCGGGCTTCGTAGCTGCGTCGATTCCTGCCGTGGCCGGCAGGGGGCAGGCTCTGCCCACAGCCGGGGCCCGCGGCGCCCTAGCTTTCCCGGGAATGGGTCGCCCGGGTGGGCGGGAGATGTAGTGCGGGACAGGGCCCCCAAGTCCAAGTCACCCCAGGCCCTAGACCCATCCAGCGTCACCTGCACCCCGAGATCAGACCTTGCACCGGCGGGGCTGTGTGACTAGGAGCGAGCGACCCCCTTCTCTGCGCGTCTTCCTCGCGCCTGCGCAATGGGACCACAGTGGTGGAGGCGGCGGGGGAGATGGTAGGAAAGCCTGTTCTCCAGGAACCTCCGGGAGCCCCTTCTCCCCCGCCTGGCGGCTTCCCCGCAGCCGGAGCTCTTTGGGGACCGATGGTGGCGGTGGCCAGAGCACCACCCTCCCACGCCCCAGGCCCAGGCGTAACTCCCACGTGCCGCGATCCGTCTGTCCCCAGCCCATCTGTCTATCCCCGCAAGACCCTTCCCAAGGCCACTTAAGAAAGGGAGTGGGTGTTCGGGCCCAGACGGGGGACGGGAGAAGGGGGCGAACCTTGCTTGAGCCTCTACCGCGGGCCAGGCCACGAGGTCCCGTGGAACTTTTCCAAAGGCACACTGAGCGTGAGGGGCTGTCTTCATCCCGGGGTCACGGGCTCAGCCTGGAGTGGGGACCCAGGGCCCGGGCGACCCCCCTCTCCCCCATCATCAGGGAGGCAGAAGGAAAGTGGGGCCGGAAGGTCCTAAGAACAATTTCAGTCCTGTGCCTCCGTCGCCCCCATCCCCCCCATCTCCCTCCCGGTGGCAGCGAAGGAGCCGAGGAGCAAGTCGGCCCCAGCGGGAGGATGTATGTACAAGCGCCAGCCGCGCAGACGCCAGCCGGCCGCCCGCGTGTGGGACGCGGGACTCTGCGGGTATAAACGGCCAGGTGTGGGCCTGTGTGCGCGCGGGTGTATGTGCGGGCGCGTGTGGCTGGGGAGGGGATGGCTGGATCTGCTGCTGCTTCCGAGGGTAGTGAGCACACACACACACACACACACACACACACGCATTCCCAGCAGGAGGAAACTTCACTTCTTGGAGTCTCAGTTGCTTCATCTGGAAGATGGGTGCAGGCAGTCACAGCACCAGATTCAGAGATTTGTTAAGACTTCAGGGGCACAGTGCTGATGCTCAGCGGAGGCCTGGCACATAAGTCATGCAGTAATCACCTCCAGCTGTGGGAGCCCAGACTAGGCACCTGACCCCACCTGGGAGCCCAGGGTGAGATGACAGCTGAGCTGAGACTTAAAGAAAGAGCAGGAGTCGGCCATGGGAAGAAGCAGGAAGGAGGGTCCCTTTTATTCTTGGCTTACTGACTGACCTTGGGCAAATCATAGGTCCACTCTGAGCCTCTGTTTCCTCATCTGTTAATCAGACTCATGACACCCGCCTTGCAGGGCTGTTGCAAAGACTGACTGAGAGGATACAGGAAGTGCTTAACCCAGTACAAGGATGCATTATTATTATTTGTGGGGTTGTGTTCCCTGCCCCCAGGAGCTCCCAGGCTATGGAGGAATAAGGACATTAGAAAGGGTTGAAGTGCTGATGAAGGAAAGGCACCCCAGGTGTGAGCAAGGGTGCAGACGTTGGGAAGTTCAGGGGGCCGACAGGGGACAGTGTGTGCCCCGATCGGACCACAGGGACCCTCAGGACATCAAACGTTGTATATAAAAATCCAGAATTTATCCTGAGGGCAATGGGGAGCGTCAGAGGGTGTTAGAGCCTGGATGAGATTAGAGTATGTACTGGAATATCTCTCTAGTGGCCAGTGTGGGGTGGACAGCAGTGGGCAAGGCTGGAGTTGGGAGGCCAGGGAGGAGGAGGCTATGGGGAAGGAGAGGAGGTGCCCTGCCATGCCCTGCCCCAGTTGCACCCCCAAGGGGCAGAGGAGAAGCTGTTGGAGATCTTGAGGAGGGTAGACGGTCAGGCAGAGCCAGAGTGCAGAGGACCTGGCTGAACTGTCTTTCCTGGGGGAGATAGTGGGGGTGAGGGCAGTTGCGGGGGGTCATTGGCAAGATTCAGAATCCAGATGCTTGGGGACGTGACTGGAGTTGAGGACAAGGTAAAGGCAAAGGGAGAGTCAAGGGCAGAGATTCGTGCTGAGCCTGTTTCCTCTGTGACATCCCCACCCCCTCCTGGCCCCAGGCTCCGTGGATCCCAGATCCCACAGCCTCCGGTCTCTCCTGGGGGATGCATCTCTTCTGGATCCCCGCGGGCCACCTGCTTCCCTCTGAGGCTGTGTCAACCCCACATCCAAACAAGCTGCTTTCTGGGACTTCCCTGGTTGGGACTCTGTGCTTCCAGTGCAGGGATGCAATGGACACGGGTTCCATCCCTGGTCGGGGAACTAAGATCCTGCATGCCTGCGGTGCGGCCAAAAAAAAAAAAAAAAAGAAGAAGCTGCCTTCCTTTCCCCAAGGCCCAGAGAGACTGGCCCTGCTCAGTGAGAGGCTAAGAAACTCCCAAGGTCCCCCGCGCTTGCTCAGGTCATCACCTGCTCCAAAACCTGCAGTGGCTGTAACAGGCTCTGCCAGACCTTATCCTGGAGCTCCCCGCGCATCACCTCCCCCTCCCCCCACCTGCCACCCCCATCACCCTCCCTCCTGACAGTGTTCACCTAGCTTCTCGAGGACACACTGCCACACCAGTGCTCATACCATTCCCTCCACCCTCAGAACCCTCCTAGCACCCCTCTACTCAGTCGGTGAGACAGCTCTACAAGGGAGTAGGTCTAGCTCCTTTATCACACAGACCCGGCTGTTTCTGGCTCAGACCCGAGTAACTTCCTATCGGTGGATCAGCCTCAGTTTCCTTTTTTTTTTTTTTTGACCGCAGCATGCGGCATGTGGGATCTTAGTTCCCTCACCAGGGATCGAACCCGTGCTCCCTGCAGTGGAAGTGCGGAGCCCTAATCACTGGACCACCAGGGAAGTCCCCAGCCTCAGATTCTTTTATCTGCCGCCTTCACGGAGCTAACTTCCAGAGAGGCGTGAAACAGGAATGATGCAAATAATTTTAAAATTGCAATCATGCAGTTCTAAAAGGCAGTGGACACTCAGTGCAATGTGGGATCCTGGATTGGACCATGGAACAGAGAAAAGGCACATTCGTGGAAAAACGGGAGACATCCAAAGGAAGTCTGGAGTGTCCCATCATCTTTTTTTTAAAAATAAATTTATTTTATTTATTTATTTTTAGCTGCGTTGGGTCCACTTGCGGCCAGCGAGGGCTACTCTTCCTTGCGGTGCACAGGTTTCTCATTGCGGTGACTTCTCTTGTTGCAGAGCCCGGGCTCTAGGCGCAGGGGCTTCAGTAGTTGTGGCATTCGGGCTCACTAGTTATGGGATCTTCCGGGACCAGGGCTCGAACCCGCGTTCCCTGCATTGGCAAGCAGATTCTTAACCACTGCGCCACCAGGGAAGTCCTGCGCCTGATCATCTTAACGTGCCCACGCTGGTTTGTTCATTTGGACAGATGTGCTGAGGTTATGTAAGGTTTTTTTTTTTTTAATAGATCTTTATTGGAGTATAATTGCTTCACAGTGCTGTGCTAGTTTCTGTTGTACAACAAAGTGAATCAGCTATACATATACATATATCCCCATATCTCTTCCCTCTTGCGTCTCCCTCCCTCCCACCCTCTAGGTGGTCACAAAGCACAGAGCTGATCTCCCTGTGCTATGCAGCTGCTTCCCACTAGCTACCTATTTACATTCAGTAGTGTATATATGTCGATGCTACTCTCACTTCGCCCCAGCTTCCCCCTCTCACCCTGTGTCCTCAAGTCCACTCTCTATGTCTATGCCTTTATTCCTGCCCTGCAACTAGGTTCATCAGTACCTTTTTTTTTTTTTTAAACTTTGGGTTTATTTATTTATTTATTTATGGCTGTGTTGGGTCTTTGTTTCTGTGCGAGGGCTTTCTCTAGTTGTGGCAAGCAGGGGCCACTCTTCATCGCGGTGCGCGGGCCTCTCACTATCGCGGCCTCTCGTTGCGGAGCACAGGCTACAGACGCGCAGGCTCAGTAATTGTGGCTCACGGGCCTAGTTGCTCCATGGCATGTGGGATCTTCCCAGACCAGGGCTCGAACCCGTGTTCCCTGAATTGGCAGGCAGATTCTCAACCACTGCGCCACCAGGGAAGCCCTGTGTCTTTTTTTTTTTTATTTAAGTTCCATATATATGCGTTAGCATACGGTATTTGTTTTTCTCTTTCTGACTTACTTCACTCTGTATGACAGACCCTAGGTCCATCCACCTCACTACAAATAACTCAGTTTCGTTCCTTTTTATGGCTGAGTAATATTCCATTGTATATATGTGCCACATCTTCTTTATCCATTCATCTGTCGATGGACACTTAGGTTGCTTCCATGTCCTGGCTATTGTAAATAGTGCTACAATGAACATTGTGGTACATGTCTCTTTTTGTATTATGGTTTTCTCAGGATATATGCCCAGTAGTGGGATTGCTGGGTCATATGGTAGTTCTACTTTTTAACATTAAGGGAAGCTGGGTGAAGAGTAGAAACTCTCTGTACTCTCTTTGCAACTTTTCAGTAAATCTAAACTTATGGGGACTTCCCTGGTGGTCCAGCGGTTAAGATTCCGAGCTCCCAGTGCAGGGGGCCTGGGTTCGATCCCTGGTCAGGGAACTAAGATCCCACATACCGCAACTACTGAGCCCGCGTGCCCCAACGAAGACCCAGAGTAGCCACAATAAATACATAAATAATAAATTTTTAAAAATAAATAAATAAAATAAAATACCGCCAAAAGAGAAAAAGAAAGGCAAAAAGCAGGGGATTGTGAGTGCTTTTAGCAGGGAACACTGGTACAGCTGGGGTGGGGAGGTAGGTGTGACCCTGAGATTCATCAAATGCACGGGCTAGGGTGAGGTGAGGGGAAGCAGAAAGAACCACGGCATGTGCCAAGGTCCAGTGGAAGGAAGGAGGAAGTGGCAGGAGCCCGTGGCACGGCGGGTGGGGGCCTGCAGAGGGACAGTGGCCTGTGTGAGGAAGGCCAGAGAAGTGGCACCAGAGTGGGAGAGAAAACTCTCTCTTGAAGCTCAGGGAGAGGATACTATTCTGTCCCCACTCCTGTCCCGGGCACACCCTCAGTTTCAATGCCAGCTGCTCCCCTGGGACCTCCAGACCGTCCCATACCCTCTGATCTGGGTAGTCAATGCCGGGGCCACTTTGGTTGTTAAGTATCTGACACATCTCTGGTGTGGGGTGTATGTGAGGCGGCAAGTGGCCTGTGTGCACACACGAGGGCATGCCACATGGCTGGTGTGTATGTACCCATGTCTGTGCTGTGCTTCCAAGCTGGCTCCAGCACATGGCCGTTGGCAGGAGGCCTCAGTTCTTTGCCACTTCGGCATCACCAGGGGCTGCTTGAGTGTCCTCTCAACATGGCAGCTGGCTTTCCCCAGAATGGATGATCAGAGAGAGAGAATGAGCAAAGAGAAAGCCACATGCCTCGTATGTATGACCTCGTTTCAGAAGTCACACTGTCACTTCTGCCGTATTCTATTTTTTAGAAGTGAGTCACTCAGTACAGCCTACACTCAAGAGGAGGGGAATTAGGCTTCAATTTTTTTTTTAATTTATTTATTATTTATTTATTTATGTCTGTGTTGGTCTTCGTTTCTGTGCGAGGGCTTTCTCTAGTTGCGGCAAGTGGGGGCCACTCTTCATCGCGGTGCGCGGGCCTCTCATTATCGCGGCCTCTCTTGTTGCGGAGCACAGGCTCCAGATGCGCAGGCTCAGCAATTGTGGCTCACGGGCCCAGTTGCTCTGTGGTATGTGGGATCTTCCCAGACCAGGGCTCGAACCCGTGTCCCCTGCATTGGCAGGCAGATTCTCAACCACTGCACCACCAGGGAAGCCCAGGCTTCAATTTTTGAAGGTAAGCATGTCAAAGAATTTGTGGGCATATTTTAAAATCACCACAACCTCCCAGATAAACTATCTGCAGCCAGAATCTTGTCTTGGGGTCTGCTTAGCACCAGTAAGAGAGCAGAAAATTAGATAAGTAAGGGAAGGCAGCCGATATAGGGTGTGTCACGAGCCAGTTGAGGTTCAGTCATGCTGAGGACTTCTGGGAGACAACAGTGTACACTATACCACACAGTTGTTCCTCCCCAAGAGTGAGGGAGCTGGGGTATCCATCCTCCAACTTTCAACCAGCATTGCCTGAGGGCTGCTCCCAGGAATATTGGCTCTGGGCAGAGAGAAAGCCCCACAGCAGAGTGTTTTAAGTGTTTGTGAGTGCTGCAGAGATACAGGGCTCTGAGAGTATCTGCTACAGCACACAACTCCGTGTGAGCCAAGGGGAACCAGCCCTGGGAAATGATTGATAATTATAGGAAAGACATCTCTAAACTGGGGAGACATCAGCTGGGATCTGCCAAGGGTCAGTCTGCGAGGTCTGTCTGCTTGACACAGAAGTCAATGGAGGACAGTAGAGCCAAGTCAGAGAAGGAGGCTGAGTTCTGAGGCCCTTGATCAAACTGTGCCTGAAGCCCCTGAACTTTCTAGCTTCTAAAACCTGTGGACCCAGCTGTGAGCCGGGCACTTTATGATGATTTTCTTGTTTAATCTGCCCCATGACCAGGCACAATCATATCCAATGTTCTCCTCCAGGCAGGCCCTGCATTCACATCACCACATCACCCAGAATTTCTCTCATCTCCAGACTTTTGCCCATACTGAGCCTGCTGCCAGGCACCGTTCTTCCTCACCCCTTTGCCTGGAGAACTATTCACTCCCCAGGGGTCATCTCAGAAGGAGCTTTTCCCTGACCCCCCTCCCCAGGCTGAATCTGGTCCTCCTCTGGGGTTCACAAAGCCCTAGGTGCCCCCCACCACACCTATGGTCCCCCTGTATTTTAGCAACCCAGCTAAACGTCTGCCTTCCCCACAGGCCTGAGAGCCCTGGGAGGGCAGAGCTGGGTCTTCCTTGTTCACTGCTGTGTCCCTGGTGCCCCAAACAGGGCTTGGCACACAGTAGGTGCTTACTAAATATTTGCTAAGCAACTTAAGGAGACCTTTCTTGGGACTTCCCTGGCGGTCCAGTGGTTAGGACTCCGCACTTCCACTGCAGGGGGCACGGCTTGGATCCCTTGTAAAAAAAAAAAAAAAAAGTAGACTTTTCTTTCCACTTGGTGGCTGGGAAAGCAGAAAGGAGTCATCTAGAGAGAGTCACAGAGCAAGTGAGTTTGAGCCAGGATTCTAACCCACACCTGCCTGACTTCCCATCCTGCTCAGCACTTTCCCACACATTTTGGGCACTTCCGCGGTCCTCTCTGACTATCCTTCCCTGCATCTGACCAGCCTCTCTGGGGTCCCTATTATTTCCCGGAGATCTTCCCCCTCCCCGCAACAGCTTCCTGCAGGACCCCAGAGAGTCAAGGCAATCTGGGAGGGCTTCCTGCAGGAGGGAGCTCCCAGGCAGCGAGGTGTGTTGCGTCTCACAGCCTGTGAAGTGTGATGTTCCCGTTGGTTTGCTCATCCTCACCTCTCCCAGAGGCACAAAGCGCAGGTGGGAAATCTATTTCCACGGCTGTCCTCACACCCACTCGTCTGTCTTGCTGACTTCATCGGGGCCTGAGCAGGGGGTGCTGCTGACCTCATCCTCCCACCTTGGGGAGAGTGTGTTAGCAGAACCCTGACACCCTAAAATAATAACTCAGTAGCAGCACACCCAGCCAGAATCTGGGGCAACAGGCACCATCCGCGTGTTATCGCAGAGTCCCTGCTGCAGCCCCAGGAAGAAGGAGTTGTTAAGGTCCATCTTTAGCAGGTAAGGAAACTGAGCTCAGAGAGGGAATTCACTTGCCTAGGGACACACAGCGAGTGAGAGAGCTGGGACTGGTCTCCCCTCGGCCATTGCACTCCCTCTTCAATGCATTCTCCCTGTGGCAGCTAGAGGGCGTCAGTGAACACCTGAGTCAAGTCTGGCTTCTCCCCTGCCCACAGCCCTCCAGGGTTCCCACCTCCCTGGGGATAAAAGCCCATGTCTTCCCCCTGCCCTCCCCTCCTCACTCTCTCCCCCTTGATCACTCTGCTTCAGACACACGGGCCTCCTCGCTGTTCCTCCAACATGCCAGGCACAGTCCTGTGCCCCAGGGTCTTTGCACAGGCCTTTCCCTCTGCCTGGGATGCTGTTTCCTGAATATCTTCATAGGGCTTTTTCTCAACAGCTGCGGGCAAGGAGGGTTGGGGAGACTCCTGCTCACAAATGGGTGAAGGTATGGAAATGATGAAACACCTGCTGCCTTCACCCCTCCCCTCCTGGGGAAAGACCTTCAGCCCACCAGTGGGTTGTGGTCATGGGAAGTCCTTCCTTTTTCCCGGGCCTCTGTTTCTCAGTCTGTAAAGTGGACAGGTGACATTTCACAAACTTGTGCCAATGATTTTTTTACATTTTCCCTTTTCCCCACACCTGTAAATTAATATTTTCCTTTAAACCCGCTCACATCTGGAACATCGATACCCATAGGGGTTTTTGAAAGTCCTTTTCTCTTGGGTTTTTTTTTTTTTTAATAAATTTATTTATTTTATTTTTGGCTGCATTGGGTCTTTGTTGCTGTGCATGGGCTTTTCTCTAATTGAGGTGAGCGGGGGCTACTCTTCATTACGGTGCGCGGGCTTCTCATTGCGGCGGCTTCTCTCGTTGTGGAGCACGGGCTCTAGGCATGCGGGCTCAGTAGTTGTGTCTCACGGGCTCTAGAGTGCAGGCTTAGTAGTTGTGGTGCACGGGCTTAGTTGCTCCACAGCATGTGGGATCTTCCCGGGCCAGGGCTCGAACCCGTGTCCCCTGCACTGGCAGGCGGATTCTTAACCACTGCGCCACCAGGGAAGTCCTTTTCTCTTAATCACAAACGTGAAAGAAAAATCAGCATTTCTCATCATAGATAGAAGGTAACTGAAAAAACAATTTGATCTGAATCTCACTGGTTACTGCCGCCTGCAGAGGCACTGATCCTGTGATGGGATTAGTGGGTAGAAAAGGCGTTACAGACACCCCCTCCCCCAGGACCCAGCTGAGACTTGGGGAAGATGGAAATGACATTTAAGAAGAGTCTCTTTGCAACGGGAGTTCAAGGTTATTTCACACCCTGCCAAGCACCCTCCGAAGTCATGTTATTTGTGAAAAAGGGGCATGCAGCTTTGGGCAACACTGGCCAGGTGTCGAGATGTCACCCCCTCAGGCAGACCCTCCCCGGTAGCCAACATCAGGTATTCTGTCTGCTTCATTGAATGTGTTTCCTCTCTGTCTCTCTCGCTAGAACTTATGTTTCATGAAGGCCAGAATGATTGTCTGCCTTGTTGCCTGCCACACCTAGGACAGCTTAGCATACAGTAGGCACTCAATAAGTGTGGAATGAACGAATTTATCCATGTCGGCATCTCTTTGTGGTTGGCAGAATTATAATTCCCCCTCAAAAAAGATGTCCGTGTCCTAATCCCCAGAACCTCTGCGTATGTCACCTTACGTGGCAAAAGCGACTTTGCAGATGCAATTAAGTTAAGAATCTTGAGATGGGGAGGTGATCCAGGATTACCTGGGTGGGCTCAATGTCATCCCAAGGGTAATTATAAGAGGGAGGCAGAAACGCCAGAGTCTGAGAACAAGATGTGACAACAGAAGCAAAAAGACAAAGTGAGAAAGATAGTTAACAGTTTGAGAAGGACTTGACCAGCCTTGGCTGACTTTGAAGATGGAGAAGGAGGCCATGGACCAAGGAATGCAGGCAGCCTCTAGAAGCTGGAAAAGGCAAGAAATGGGTTCTTCCCTAGAGCCTCCAGAAGGAGTGAAATCCTCAATTTCAGCTCAGGAGCGTTCAGGATGGAACCCAAGGGGGAGAGAGGCTAAGTCAGGACCCCTAAGAGCTCCACCCAGATCGGATCAGCACTCAGCTGGTATTTACTGGATGCCTACTGTGTGCCAGGCACTGTTCTGGATGCTGGGGATGCAGCAGTGGAGGAAACACATAAATCCCTGCCCTCATGGAGCTGACATTCCAGTGGGGAAGACGTACAATAAACAATCCAATAAAATGCCTAATATAATGGCAAGTGGTAAGTTCTCTCACCAAACATGAAGCAGGTTGCTAGAGGGAGAGGGTGTTCATGGAAGGATTCTCTGAGGAGGTGACATTTGAGCAGAGACCTAAAGGAAGTGAGGAGGGAGCTGTGTGGATACCTGCGGAAAGAGTGGTACAGGCAGAGGCCACAGCATATGCAAAGGCCCTGAGGCATTAACTCTGGTGAGCTGTTGTTCTGGGGACAGATGGGATACGATGGGAGAAGAATTGATGCGACTGAGTGCATCCATCCAGTGACCCAGCGATTCTATTTTTAATCATCGTCCTTAGAGAAATACTTTGCCTAGTACATAAAGAGATATGTAAAGACTGCTCACAGCAGCAGTGTTTGTAAAATTAAAAACCAGGAATTGACCTAAAAATCCATCGAGAGAACAGGCAAGTAAATTAAGGCATATTCAAACAATGGAATAGTGTAGAACAGTCAAAAAAGGACGTAGTTAGATCTATACAGTAATAATTTCTAACATTTATTGAGCACCTACAATGAACCAGGTACTGTGCTAAGCACTCTGCGTGTGATAACAAATAGCATCCCTTAGAAAACGACCCTAAAGCAACTACTAAAAAGTACCTGCTAGGGACTTCCCTGTTGGTGCAGTGGTTAAGAATCTGCCTGCCAATGCTGGGGACATGGGTTCGAGCCCTGGTCTGGGAAGATTCCACATGCCGCGGAGCAACTAAGCCCGTGCGCCACAACTACTGAGCCTGCACTCTAGAGCCCTTGAGCCACAACTACTGAAGCCTGCGTGCCTAGAGCCCATGCTCCGCAACAAGAGAAGCCACCGCAATGAGAAGCCAGCGCACCGCAACGAAGAGCTCGCAGCAACAAAAGACCCAATACAACCAAAAACAAATAAATTTAAAAAAATAAGTAAAATTAAAAAATAAAAGTACCTGCTAAAAAGGAGAGAGTATTAGTTCCTGTATTTTCCAAATGCGGGAGTTTTAAAATATGTCCATGAATTCTTTGACAATTTCTTCAAGGAGATGGAGACTAATTCTCCTCTTCTTGAGGGTGGGCTGGACTTAGTGACTGGCTTTTTTTTTTTAATTATTTACTTTTTGGGGCTGCGTTGCGTGCGGCTTTGCTGCGTGAGGGCTTTCTCTAGTTGTGGCGAGCGGGGGCGATTCTTTGTTGCGGAGCGCGGTCTTCTCATTGCGGTGGCTTCTCTTGTTGCGGAGCACAGGCATGCGGGCTGCAGTAGTTGTGGCTCGCGGGCTCTAGAGCGCAGGCTCAGTGGTTGTGGCGCACGGGCTTAGTTGCTCCGCGGCATGTGGGATCTTCCCAGACCAGGGATCAAACCCATGTCCCCTGCATTGGCAGGCGGATTCTTAACCACTGCGCCACAAGGGAAGTCCCCCAACCAATGTCTTGACTGCAACTTCATGAGAGACCCCAAGCCAGAACCATCCGGCTAAACCACTCTCAGATTTCTGACCCTTAGAAATGAGATAATAACTTTTTGTTGCTGTTGTTGAATTTATTTATTTATTTATTTATTTGGCTGTGCTCGGTCTTAGTTCCAGCACGCAGGATCTTTGTCGCTGCGTGCGAGATCTTCCCTATGGCATGTGAGATCTTTTTAGTTGCAGTATGCAGGATCTTTAGTTGCGGCATGTGGGATCTAGTTCCCTGACCAGGGATCGAATCCGGGCCCCCTGCATTGGGAGCATGGAGTCTTAACCAGTGGACCACCAGAGAAGTCCCGATAATAAGTGTTTGTTTTTTCAAACTGTTAAGTTTTAGAATATTTTGTTGTTCTGAAATAGTGAGGAAACTGAGACACAGAGAAACTAAGTGACTTTCTCAAAGTCACATAGCCTTCACATGGCAGAACTTGAATTTGAACCCAGACAGTCAAACATACAACATTGGGTGAAAAAAATAAGTTGCAGAATTATATATACCATGAGTACATTAATGTCTTTTTTTTTTTTTTTCCACACCACGAGACTTGATCTTAGTTACCCGACCAGGGATTGAACCCTGGCCATGAAAGCAGTGAAAGTGCGGAGCCCTAACCACTGGACCTCCAGGGAATTCCCTGTATTTTTTTTTTTTTAAATGTCACAAGTGATTATTATCATGGGTGGCTTCTGTGCTTTTTCTTTTTCTTTTTTTTTTTTAATTTTATTTATTTATTTATTTTTGGCTGTGTTGGGTCTTCATTTCTGTGCGAGGGCTTTCTTCTAGTTGTGGCAAGTGGGGGCCACTCTTCATCGCGGTGCGTGGGCCTCTCACTATCGTGGCCTCTCTTGTTGCGGAGCACAGGCTCCAGACGCGCAGGCTCAGTAATTGTGGCTCACGGGCCTAGCCTCTCCGCGGCATGTGGGATCTTCCCAGACCAGGGCTCGTACCCGTGTCCTCTGCATTAGCAGGCAGATTCTCAACCACTGCGCCACCAGGGAAGCCCCCTGTATTTTTTTTTAATGCACAAAATAATCCTATTCACTGTTCATGGAATATATGCTTGCGAGAATGTACATATATAAATGTTCTAACATTTTGTTTGTTTCTTAAAAAGATGAAAAAGACCTGAAGCAAATATGACAAGTGTTAACCATTTATTGTCAGCCCTGGGTGGAAGATACACAGGTGTTTGCTATATTCGTCTTTGCACTTTTCTCTCTTTTTCACTTTTTTAAATAAATTAATTAATTTATTTATCTATTTATTTTTGGCTGCGTTGGGTCTTCGTTGCTGCGTGCGGGCTTTCTCTAGTTGCAGTTAGCGGGGGCTACTCTTCGTTGCGGTGCACGGGCTTCTCATTGCGGTGGCTTCGCTTGTTGCGGAGCACGGGCTCTAGGCGCACGGGTTTCAGTAGTTGTGGCACGAGGGCTTCAGTAGTTGTGGCACGAGGGCTTCAGTAGTTGTGGCTCGCGGGCTTAGTTGCTCCGCGGCATGTGGGATCTTCCTGGACCAGGGCTCGAACCTGTGTCCCCTGCATTGGCAGGCAGATTCTTAACCACTGCGCCACTAGGGAAGCCCTCTCTCTTCTTCACTTTTCTCAAAATTAAAAGTAAATGATTATAAGGATGAGAGAAAGTCAGTCGTGGAGGACTTAAATAGGTGCAGAGGAAGTGGGAGGGCGTTCCAGCAGAGGCACCAGCTTCACAAAGACCTGGAAACATGGGTGAGCTTGGTCTTTTCGGGAAATGAGGAAACCTAGAACGAATGACCATACTACACCCTGGTGGCACATTTGAATTATGTACCGAGCCCCCACTTCAGACCAATTAACTCAGAATCTCAGGGCAGGCAAGGACAGGGTGGAAGGTGGTGGCAGGATTTAATAGCTCCCCAGGTGATTCAAATAGGCACACAGTGGCAGGAACCATTAGATACACAGTCCAGTGCAGTAGCCACTTAATACATGTTTGCTGAGTGGTAAATGAGTTATTTGGGGAGAGTCATAGAGAAGGTGGGGGGGGGATGCGCAGGCCTTGGCCAGCCTGTCGTTTGGACTCGGGAGCGGTTGGGCACCCAAGATCCAGTTCCCTTAATTGTACCTAAAGAATTGCCCTCATTAGCCTAAGAAATTTCCAGGTGATGATAAGTGCTATCAAGAAAATGCAAGAAGATGATGGGACAGGAAGCAACTGAGCAGCTTTTGGAGCCAGTTGGTCAGGGAGAGCTTCTTGGAGGAGGTGACATTTAAGTTGACACCTGAAGGGTGAGCTGACCCTAGAGATGTGTGGGAAAGGTGTGCCAGGCAGAGGGAACAGCAAGGGTGGAGGCCCTGAGGAGGTGACAAACATAGAAACAGGTGGTTGCCGCACAGGGTGACCAGGACTGTGATGGGGGACTCCAGAGGTGGCAATTCAGCCCTGTCACTCCTCAGCAAAAATGCCCCTCTCCCTCCGCTCCCCCTCCCCTCCCCCCATCCCTGAGAGAAACAGCACCTGAATAGACACATTTTTTTTTTTTCCCAAGGGGAGAGAGAGTGAACACGATCACCCTACATCCATCTGATTTTAAATTTAGCCCAGTGCACATGGAGCTCAGTTCGGGAAAAACAAGAAGTTATAAAAATATAATTCCATTTTTCATCACGGGCAGCGGCAGAGGGAGCGGGGCAGGGAAAGATGGAGAGGTGGGATTTGGAGGGTGAGGAAGATGTAAAACTCCCCGGGCAGCTACAGAGCCTGAGCTGCTGTGATAGGAGACTTCTGGGGTCCTATCCCGGGCCCCCCACCTCCTCCAGTCCTGCCCCCTGACAGCGCTGTCCCCGCACAGCCATAACCAGAACGACCAAGCTAAAACCCAGATTCATCCCATCCCACGCTGCCCCCAAACGCCCATGGTTCCCCACCGCCCTGTCAGCGAAACGCAAACTCCTCTCTCCCCGCCCCACACTGTGCTCCCGCCCAGAAAAACTGCCTTCCAGCCTGAAGAAGTCACGTGTGCTGACTTAGTCATCTCTGGCGGCACAAGAAATGACCGAAAACGTAAAAACTGCAAGCAGCACACGTCACTGCCCGTAGATTCTGTGGGTCAGGAACCCAGCGCTGCTTAGCTGGGTGCTTTGCTTCGGAATCTCACGAGACCACGTTCAGGGAGACATCTGGGGTCACGGTCTCATCTGCAGGTGCAACTAGGGCAGGCTGGGCTGTCCAGTCTGGTCAGGTGCTGTTGGTGGTGTTCAGTTTCTTGCCAGGTGGCCTTCTCCATCAGGGTGAGCTTGTGGAGAGAGAGAGAGAGAGAGAGAGAGAGAGAGAGGAACAGCAAAAAAGAATTTACAATCTCATGTAAATTAATTAACCTCAGAAGTAACATCCCATCACTTTTGCTATATTCTATTGTTCAGAAGTGAGTCAGAGGCCCCATCACACCCAATTGGAGGGGATTACACAGGGTGTGATAGAGCAGGAGGTGGGGATCCTTGCAGGGCCATCCTAGAGCTGGGGCTTCATTAAGGATATCACTTTAGGCTCACACTGTGGAATACTACACAGCTGTTAAAAATGTTATGGAGTTTTAATTTAGACTATTATCCTGTTATTGTTGAAAAATGTCTATATATATGTTGAAAAATATATATTATATATATAATATACATATATATATAAACATCCCTCATATTCTAGTAGTGGTCCTCCCTCAGGGCCTTTGCATGTGCTGTGCCCTCTTCCTGGAACGCTCTTCCTTCATGTTTCTACGTAGCTTCTTCCCTCATCTCCTTCAGGTCTGTGTTCAAAATCACCTCCTGAGGGACTTCCCTGGTGGCGCAGTGGTTAAGAATCTGCCTGCTAATGCAGAGGACATAGGTTCGAGCCCTGGTCCGGGAAGATCCCACATGCCGTGGAGCAACTAAGCTCATGCGCCACAACTACTGAGCCCACGTGCCACAACTACTGAAGCTTGTGCTTCTAGAGCTCTGCAACAAGAGAAGCCCCTGCAATGAGAAGCTCGTGCACCGCAACGGAGAGTAGCCCCCGCTCGCCACAACTAGAGAAAGACCACGCGCAGCAACAAAGACCCAACGCAGCCAAAAATAAATAAGTAAATAAGTAAATAAATAAATAAATAAATAAACAAAGTCACCTCCTGAGAGAGGCCCTCCCTGACCACCCTCTGTCTAAAATAGCCCCGTTCCCCTCCCTGACCCCCCCAACCCTACTTTGTTCCGTCCATAGCTCAGCTCACTACTGGACCTTGTATATTTATCTTGTTAGTCCTCCATTTCCCACTGGAATATCAGTTCCACAAAGGCATGGACCTCTGTCTGGTTTTTTCATTGCTGTGTTCCCATCACCTGGCAGACAGTAGGTGCTCAATAAAGACAGACTGAACAAATGAATTTGTGCCCCCTCCCCACAGATTCTTTGATTAATGTCAGCACCCCGCTGAAACTCCTGAATATCAACTCTTTTTTCTTAAATGCCACCCCCATCCCCCGCCCCAGACCCTGGGACATCAGTGGTCTTGACCCTGTCTCTCAGCTTCATCTTTTTTTTTTTTTTTTTAATATTTTATTTATTTATTTATTTTGGCTGCTCCGGGTCTTAGTTGTGGCACACGGGCTCTTTAGTTGCGGCATGCAGACTCCTTATTTGCGGCATGTGGACTCAGTTGTGGCATGCATGCAGGATCTAGTTCCCTGATCCGGGATCGAACCTGGGCCCCCTGCATTGGGAGCACAGAGTCTTACCCACTGGACCGCCAGGGAAGTCCCCCTCAGCTTCATCTTTATTGCTAGGCAACGCAATGCTCTTCACTCTCTCCTCCAGCCCCCCAATCCACACTCCTTTCTTGGGGTAGAGTAGACTAGCTTGTCCCACCAGCCCGCCTCCTCCCCACACCCAGCCCCTGAACCCCCGGCCACATTTTCTGAACCAAATTGGCCTCTGGATGAGGGTCCCAAAGCAAGCCGGCCCCCTCCCTCATCCCCCTCCACCTCCTGGTATCATCCAAGTCCACAGCGGTCCCCCGGTCCCCCGACTCCATCTTTCACATGTTCTAAGCACTTTCTCTGTGCCAGTTTGCTTAATTATCACCCAGCAAGGTGCCACTGGGTCCCCATACAGATGAGGAAGCTGAACTGTCAAGGGGGGCACAGCAAGTGCTGGGACTCGCACCTGAAGCCACGGGGGTCCCAGGCCAGGCGCTGTGTGACCTTGGGGAGGCCGCTTTCCCTCTCTGGTCCCCCCACCCCCACTCCCAGCCAGGCAGGGAGAAGGTGAGGCCACAGGATACATTTCAATTTTGCCTCCCAGCTCTCAGTTGAGTACCTGGGGAGGTGGGGAGCAGATGGAGGGACCCAGAAATAGAGGTGGGGGGCAGCCTGGTAGAGAAGGGGAATGTGGAGCTCAGAGACACGCAGCACTGGGGGAGGGTGCCCAGCACATCTGAGATCCCTGCTAACAAAAACTGAAATAGAATGTCAGAGGAGGGACTTCCCTGGTGGCGCAGCGGTTAAGAATCCACCTGCCAATGCAAAGGACTCGGGTTCGCGCCCTGGTCCGGGATGATCCCACATGCCACGGAGCAACTAAGCCCGTGCGCCACAACTACTGAGCCTGTGTTCTAGAGTCCACGAGCCACAACTAGTGAGCCTGCGTGCTGCAACTACTGAAGCCCATGCGCCTGGAGCCTGTGCTCAGCAACAAGAGAAGTCACCATGATGAGAAGCGCGCGCAGCGCAACAGAGAGTAGCCCCTGCTTACCGCAACTAGAGAAAGCCCGCGTGCAGCAGCGAAGATCCAACGCCGCCAAAAATAAATAAATAGTTTAAAAAACAGTTAATAATTTCTTTAAAAAAAAGTCAGAGGAGAGGCAAAGAGATGGGGGAGACCAGACCACCTCCCCACCTGTGACCAGTGACAGAGGGGTGTGGGTCCCCAGTGGCATGGGGAGGGGAGAACAGAGAAGAGGAAAGTGAAGGAGGTGCAGTGGGGAGGGAAACTGGAAAGGTGGACAAGAGTAGGGGATGAAGGAGGGAGTGAGAGGGCAGGGAGGGGGCTGAGAAGGAGGGAAGTTGTGGGAGGGAGGGAGAGAGGCAGTGAATGCAGCGGGTGCCTCATGGGACGGACAGAGACAAAAGGAGACCCAGACAGATAGAGGGAGAGAGACACAGACACACAGAGACACACTAGGGATCAGAGATAGACACGAATAAAGAGAGATGGAGAGAGATCAGGGAGAGAGACCTGGCCAGCCTCAGACTCAGAGGGATATTCAGATCATAAATGCTTCAACAGCTGTTTTGTCTTTTTTAGCAGCTATCTTTGGGTACCTGCGCAGGTACTGGAGCCCAGGTGGTCTCCCACAGACCAACCCCCAGGCCTCATGGTCAGGCTGGGGTAGAGGGGAGCTGGAGCTGGGGGTGGGTGTTGGCCAGAGGGGAACAGGGATAGGAGGCTCTGGTTTGGGTGGGAGAATTAAGGCTGCACTGAAAGGGGCTTGGAGCAGGGGCATTAAAGGGTGAATAGGTGACCAATCACTAAGAAGAAAATACTTTGGGGAAAGGTATTTCTGGCAGAACAGCATGTGCAAAGGCCCTGAGGCAGGACCCTGCCTGGTGTGTTAGAGGAACAGTGAGGAGGCCTGTGTTTGGAGCAGAGTGAGCGAGGGGGAGAGAGGGAGGAGGGGAGGGCAGGGTGGGGACAGGGCAGGTCATGCAGGACCCTGTGGGCCACAGGGAAGACTTGGGCTTTTTATCTCAAAGGAGGTGGGAGCTCTGGAGGGCTGTGGGTAGAAGTAGGATGGATCTGGCTCAGATTTTAAATCGATCATTCTGAATTCTTTCACAGAAGAAAAACAAAAATCTCAGGCCAAAGTGACAAAACATTAACTGTGTTCATTAACTGAGGTTGGTTCTTATGTGATGGTATTCTCTGGACTTTATGTTTAAAAAGAGAAAAAAAGTCTCCAAATATAAATCAACTAATAAATGAACAATGACAAGTTGAATTTGATTGGTGGTCTTCAACTCCAGCCCCAGCTGGACCCACTGACTGGGACATCCAGGCCTCCCTCTGACCTGCACATTTGGCCCTTTCCTGGGGCTGAGCACCCACATTGCTGCCCCCTCACCTTGAGCCTTTCTGGCAGGGAGCCTAGCTTCTTCCCTGAACTCAACGACGGAATTCCTCAGCTCTGAAAGCCTAATTGTGCGTGAAATCCAATCGAATTATCAGGCCCTGATGAGCAATTCCCAAGATTATTTAGCTCAGTGAAGTAAATAATGACATTAGCGTCTCCTGTGAACTCCTGGAGCCCCCACTGCCCCCCTTCAGTCCTGCATTCTAGTTCCCGGCACGGTCTTTTGCCTGAATGGTGGGAACAAAGATGGGGGGTGGGGCTCAAAATCCTCAGGTGTTAGTGCAGGAGGGACTCAACACTTTCCTACAGATGGGGAAACTGAGGCCCAAAGCAGGACCTGTGACACAGAGAGTTAGGGCCTCTGGAATCCATCTCCACCTCTTTGGCCATTCCTGCAAGCATTGATGACCCACATGGGCAAACCCCCCTCACTTCCTTCCTTGGGTGTGCCAAGGCAGGACTCAAATACCAGCAAGAGTGACATGCTGTGTGCATGCTGTGTGTGTGTGTGTGTGTGTGTGTGTGTGTGTCGGGGAGAGGGTGGGGAAGGCTGTGGTGTGCATGAACCCTAAGATTTGTCTTGTTGAGAGAGGCAAAGAGACACAGATTAACTTTCTGCTATGATAAGCTAAGTATGCATATTTTTTTAAAAAAGTATTATAAGAATGACTACTGAGAGGATAAAAATAGAATGAATAATTTCCAAATCACTAGAGGGAATAAAAAAGGAAATAAAGGAAATCCACAAATTCAGCAGAAGGTTGAAGAGAAGGTAAAAAGGAAGCAACAGAAAAAAATCATGTTGAACAGAAAACACAATAAAAGAAGGTGATGGGAATATATCCAAATACGTCTGTAAATGCAATAAATATAAATGGATTAAACCCACTACTTGAAAGACATAGACTCTCAAGTTAGATGTATACAAACAGAAACAAAGAAACAAAATCCATCTCTATATTCTTTGGAGGACACACCTAAAACAGAATGCTATATCATCAACAAATAAATTGCAAGGAAAAAAGAAAAAGACGTAAAGAGAAATCAACCAATTATGTGTGTAGACCTTATTTGGATCCTGCTTCAAACTGTAGGGAAAGAATTATGACACTTTTTATATAATTGGAAATTTAAAGACCAGTGGAATATTTGATGATATTATGGAAGTATTAATTTTTTAACTAAGATAATTCAATTATCTTTAATTAAGATAATGAGTCCTTATCTTTTATTTATTTATTTTTGTTTTTAATTTTATTTATTTATTTATTTATTTATGGCTGTGTTGGGTCTTCATTTCTGTGCGAGGGCTTTCTCCAGTTGTGGCAAGCGGGGGCCACTCTTCATCGCGGTGCGTGGGCCTCTCACTATCGCAGCCTCTCTTGTTGTGGAGCACAGGCTCCAGACGCGCAGGCTCAGCAATTGTGGCTCATAGGCCTAGTCGCTCCGCGGCATGTGGGATCTTCCCAGACCAGGGCTCGAACCCGTGTCCCCTGCCTTGGCAGGCAGATTCTCAACCACTGCGCCACCAGGGAAGCCCTGAGTCCTTATCTTTTAGAGACACAAACTGATCTATATCTGTATACATTATATGATTCTGGAATTTTCTTCAAAATAATACCAAGAGAGATGAAACAAGATCAATAATTAATTGATAAATTTTTGACATTGATGATGGGTACATGGGGTTTCATTGTAGTATTTTCTCCACTTTTATACATGTTTGAAATGTCTCATAATATAGTGTTAAAAGAAAGTAAAAAGGATGATGCAGATAAGCTTAAATGTCAAAGAATAGAAAAAGAGTTACCAGGAAAATATGAACCCCCCCCCCACAAAAGAGCCCTCAGAATAATAAACCAGTTCCACCTCTGCATGGGTGGGCCCTTACTAACATCATATTCCCTTCATCAGTTCTTTTTTTTTTTTTTTTTAATTTATTTATTTATTTATTTTTGGCTGCGTTGGATCTTCGTTGCTGTGCGCGGGCTTTCTCTAGTTGCGGCGAGCCAGGCTACTCTTCGTTGCAGTGCGCAGGCTTCTCATTGCGGTGGCTTCTCTTGTTGCAGAGCACGGTCTCTAGGCCTGCAGGCTAAAGTAGTTGTGGCTCGCGGGCTCTGGAGCGCAGGCTCAGTAGTTGTGGCGCACGGGCTTAGTTGTTCCGTGGCATGTGGGATCTTCCCGGACCAGGGCTTGAACCCGTGTCCCCTGCATTGGCAGGTGGATTCTCAACCACTGCGCCACCAGGGAAGCCCCCACTTCATCAGTTCTTAAAAAGAATCCTTTCTCTGGTTCTGACCCCAGGCCCTTTGCACATGCTATACCCCCTGCCTAGACCACATTCTCTCCTCTTCCCACTCCTACTCAGCCTTCATGTCTCAACTTCAATAGCCCCTGCTCTAAGAAGCCTTCCCTGATCCCCAGACTGTGCCAGGTGCCTCATCTGCACCCCCCAAATGCCTGGATGTCCCGCATCAGGACCCTCACCACCCTAAGTTGTAATTGCTTGGTTTCGAGTCTGTCACTCCAGTGGGACTGTAAGCCCCATGAAGACAGGGCCCCAATCAGTCTTGGCCACCACAGTGAACCCAGGACCCCCAGCATGGGGCCTGGCACACAGTAGGTGTTTGGTACATATTTTCTAGGTGAATGAACCTGTACCCCTCAACAACCTCCCTATCTTTAGGCCTGAGTTTCCTCTCCTGTAAAATGGAGGGAAACCCTCCCACGCAGCCTTAGGGTGGGGTGTGCCAGAGAAGGGAAGGAAAACACCCAGGGGGTCACACCCGGGGGGAGCATCATGAGTGTGGCCTCCCCAGCTCAGTTCAGGCCTGGGTGGTGGAGACCGCCCCCATTTTAGGAGCAAATGTGTCCCTGTCTCTGGGACCCAGCTCTGGCTGAGTGGGGATCAGGGTCCTGATTCTGATCAGGAGGGTCTCACGGCTGAGCCCATGGCCTCTGCAGTGGGGAGGCCTGATGTTAGGGACTGCGGTCCCTCAAGGAGGGGTCTCAAGTAGCAGCTAGGGGAATGGGGGGCAGGTAAGCAGAGCAGGACCAGAGCCCTCGGCCCAGAGGGGACAAGTGAGAGGATGGGCTGGGAGCCTCTTACACACTTCTCTCTGTCCCTCTGTCTCCTTCTGTCTCTGTCTCTGTCCCTCTCTGTCTCTCTCAGACTCTCCCTGGGTCCCTCTCTCTGCGCCTCTCTCTCTCTGGGGCTCAATCTCAGTCTCTCTGTCTCTCTGTGCCTCCCTTTATCTCTGACTATCTTTGTCTCTCTGTCTCTGTCACTATCTGTGTGTCTCTCAATGTTCTTTCCCTCTGTCTCTCCTCACCTCCTCCATCACCCCTCCCCCTGGTTCTGCTTCTCTCTACCCACCCCCATTCTGGTTCACACAGAGACCCCTCCCCGCCTTGGCCCTGCCTTCACTCCGGAGAGGGGCGGGTGAGCACGCTGCCCTCTGGTCCAGTGTCCTGCTGGACCGACCAGCTCTCTGACCAACCCCTTCCCTCCCTCACTGCTTCCCCATCTTGATTCCCAGGGGGGTTCCCTCCTGCAGAAGCACCATCTCCACCAGCACTTTCCCTCCCGCTGCTCCCACACCTCTCATTGTTGCTGCTGCTGCTGCCCAGGGCTACACAGTGAAGAACCACAGTCTGGTCCCCTGGTCTCTCCCATCCCTCACTTTGCCCCAGGCCCTTGGAACAATGGAGAATCAAATGTTTTCTCTCTTTTCCAGACAAGGCATGAAAAACTCCCTCTCCATGTGGAGAGACCAAGGCCCTGTAACCTGGTCCTCGAGGGCAGGCCTGGTACACAGCGGCTGGTTCATAATCATTCGCTGGATAGATACTTATTGAGCACCTACTGTGTGCCAGGCCGAATTCTAGGCATAGGGAATGCTGTGGGGGTCCAAGATGGACAGAATTCCTGCCCTCCAAGAGGTGACCTTCAAGAGCAGGAGACACACCAAAGTCAAACACTGCCCCGCACCCCACCCCTGCTCCCCCCAAACAAATTCATGCCCACCTGGAACCTTGGAATGGGACCTTACCAGCAACTGGGGTCTTTGCAGATGTAATTAAGGATCTCGAGATGAAATCATCCTGGACTTAGGGTGGGCCCTAAATCCAATGACCAGTGTGTTTCTGAGAAAGGACAGGCTGATTAGGACACACAGGGAAGACAGCCATGTGATGATGGACGCAGAGATTGGGGTGATGCAGCTACCAGTCAAGGAACACCAAGGTTGCCTCAAACTTACTGGCTTGAAACAACACAAATTTATTATTTTAAAGTTCTGTAGCTAAAATCCTGGTGTGGGCAGGGCTGATCCTTCTGGAGGCTCCAGGGGAGAATTGTTTCCTTGCCTTTTCCAACTTCTCGAGGCCTCCCACATTCCTCAACTCAAGGAACAGGGGCACCGGGGGTGGGGGGGAACCCTTCCTCCACCTTCACAGCCAGCAATGGCTGGTGGAGTCTTTCTGCCTTTACATCACTCTCATTCTTTGGCTTCCCTTTTATAAGGTTCCCTGTGATTACACTGAGCTCACTCGGATAATCTAAAATAATCTCTTTAACTCAACTGTCCACTGATTAGCAACCTTAATTCCATCTGCAACCTTAATTCCCCTTTGCCCTGTCAGGTTAAATATTCACAGATTCTAGGGATTTAGACGGGGACAACTTTGGGGAGCATTATTTTGCCTACCACAGTTGGTTATACAGCTTTAGACACCCAGAACATGTGGCATCATTCCTAACCATGCCACAATATTCCTCCTCCCTGCCCTCCTTTGGGACTTGCTTGTATTCATCCTTCAGATCTCAGCTTATGGATCACCTCCTCCAGGAAGCCCTCCCTGATGCCTCCTTTGGTCCCCACTGCCACCTGTGTGTCATCATCACAGCCCTTACCACCCTATGTGGGTTACCTGGTGATGTCTGTCACTCCCACTAGATCCAATAGGAGGTGTGTCTTGACCCTTCTGGGTCCTCGCACCTAGCACAGAGCCTAACACACAGTCGGCGCCCAGTAAATGTTTGCAGCTTGCATGAGTTGGATGCTGCTCCTCTCAGGTCTATAAATAGCTCCGGCCTGGTGATGATAAACATAATAAGAGCATACACAGGGACTCACAGACTTGGCAGGCAGGTGGGCACTGGTGGCCATGGGACCCCATAGCCCTGGCTAGGCCTGGCCCAACCCAGTGCCTCCTGCTCCAAGCAGCCCTTCTGACCTCCTCATTAAAGCAGGCCTTTTACTTAGGCCGACGCTGCCAGTTCTAATTGATTGCCTGCCTCCCGGGGGAACTCGAGTTCCTGAGGTCGGCAGCTGGGCCAGGGCCAGGCCACGGCAGGTGGGAGGGAGCCCCGCTCCAGGATTGGGAACAAGGCCTGAAGGCTGGACCTTCTGCCTCACCAGAGAGGGCCTGGCCTCCCTCCAGGACTAGGGCACCCACCGACCTGCAGGCTCAGAGTCCCTTCCCAGGCTCCTGCAAGCCTCTGGTATGTTTGATCTTCATATACTTGGTGACACCAAGAACAAAGAACACACCAAGATGCACACAGACACTCAAACACACAAAAGCCCACAACCCACAGGTCCAGACAGAGGCGGTGTAGCATGGTGGTGAGACACGTGGGCACATAACCCCTCTGTGCCTCAATCTTCCCATCTGCAAAATGGGATTATAATAGTCTCTTCCCCACACACATCCATGGGGCTTCCAGGAGAATTAAATAAATTAATAGTTAGAAAATACTTAACACAGGGCCTGGTGCATACTCAGTGTTCTATAATGCTTATTATGTATGCATTTGACAGGTATTGATTGAGTACTTAATGCATGGCAGGCCTAGCAGTTATGGCAGTGAACAAGATATGCACAAATTCCTGTTCTGGGGAGCTGACATCTGAAAGGGGAGGGGGAGAGTAAGCCTAATAAAAGAGTAAATGTTGGGGTGAGCTGGGAGGACACAGGTGGACACACACACTCAGATACCCCTGGAGAGGTACATTCTCTGAGTTTCTGTGATTATTCCCATTCCACAGATGGAGTAAATGAGGCTCTGAAACAAAAGGAAAATGGGTTTGTTTGGGGCCACCCAGTTTCTGAAATAGTCAATGCTTCATGTGGCCCCAGGGCCTTTGTCCCTGCTGTTCCATTGCCAGGCAAACCACGCCCCCCCCATCCTTCTGTTCTCAGCTCAAGTGTCACTTCCTCAGGCTAGCCCTTCCATCCCCTCACTCCCCTGCAGTTCCCTGCCTCCTTCAAACTCTCTTGGCTGTGGCTACTTCTGTACTGGGGAACTTCTTTCATTAATATCTGTCACAGATGCCTCTGAGTTCCCAGAGCCTGGCACACAGTGGGTGCTCAATAAATGCACACTGGCCCTGGAACACAGCCCCTCCCAGACAGAACTTGCAAACTGGCAGCTGGGGGAGGCCAGGTTGGGGGCCTCCCACCTCCCAGCTTTGATCCCGGCTGTCCCCGCCTCGACCACCACCAGCTTCTAGAACCTGTTTCTAGCTTTTCATCCTCCCTGGAGAGACCTCATTACCGCTCCCAGCCCGAGAGACAGGAACCTGCAGCCTCCTGGGCTTTGAAAACAACATATTAAAATAGAAATCGGTGCCACCCCTTGGGCACCCTGGGGCCTAGACTTTGGGCTGTGAGCCCCTGGCCGCGTGCTGTCGCTTTTAGCCCTTCCTTTGTGAGCTGAAGGAGATGACAGACTTTGGAGCCCAGAGCATCGGGAGCTGGTAATAACCGTCATTAGGATAATGATTTTAATTATTATCTAATAAAAGTATATTTAGCTGCATCCATTTTGTGAGCCTTTACACTGTTCAAGGCACTTTTCTTTCGGCCGCGCTTGCGGGATCTTAGTTCCTCCACCAGGGATTGAACCTGCACCCTCGGCAGTGAAAGCGTGGAGTCCTAACCACTGGACCACCAGGGAATCCCCTCAAGGCACGTTTTAAAACCCTTTTCTTGATCCCACATTCCTCTCTGTTGACCACCCGGTATCCGAGAGTCGGCTGTTTACACTCACCCTTTCTTCCGTTGCCTCCAGAATCTGCTCCAGTGGGTCTCTCATGATCCCCACACCAGGAAATTGTACTCTGGGAAAGATGCTCCTGGCAGGGGCACCCACCTTGGTGACTGCCAGGCAGGTGGAGGGGGAAGCTGCCACCTCCACTGCTTGGATGGAGAGGGCTGGGGGCTGCTGGCCTGGAGGGGCTCTGGGATGGGGGAATCACTCCCCAGGCAGGGGGACCAGTCCCAGACACACCCACCTCAATCCCTGACTCTAAGCCTGGGGGCCTGGGAGGCCCTGGGAATACCACCCCTTCACAGTCACACAACCAGCCTCTCTCATGAAGAATACAGACTCAGAGGGAAAACAGGAGAGAAAGCTAACATTTATGAAGGGTGTGTTCCATGCTAGTGGGTATGCGTAGTAACTCTTTTAATTGTAGAAGCAACCTTATGATTTAGATACTATTATAGTGCCCGCCCCACCTTTTTTTTTTTTTTTTTTTTTGGCCGCACCGTGCAGCATGCAGGATCTTAGTTCCCGGACCAGGGATGGAACCCGTGCCCACTGCAGTGGAGCAGTGGAAGCACAGAGTCTTAACCACTAGACCGCCAGGGAAGTCCCTATAGTCCCCATTTTATTGTTGGGGAAACTGAGGCACAGAGAGGTGCCGTGGCCTGGCCAGTCACACAGCTAGTAAGTGGCACCCCGAGTCTGAACCCTTATCTCTCTGAGTTGAGAGGCGCAGCCTGTGCTAAGTATCATTTCCCACCCAGGAGCAGTGGAATCTACAGAGCCATGCGCCGGGTGGGTTCTGTTATCTGCCCATTGTACAGATGAGGAAACTGAGGCTCAGAGGAGCTGCTGGGCTGTGCTGGGAGGACATAGCAGAGCTGGGGCTCCAGCCTGAGGCCATGCGCCCAGAACCGGGTCTCTTAACCACTCCAGTCGCCAAAGGCTCTCCCGGCCTCTGTTTCAGCATCCATAAGGTGGGTTTAATTGCAGAATCCAGGTTATGAGGACCACGTGCGTGCAGGCTTGTAAAGCACCACTTGTCGGGTCTGGCCAAACAGTAGGGTCTGATTTGCATGGGTTGGGGACACAATGGGGACGGCGCAGGGAAAAGTTTTCCCATGGCCCCCGTCCATCAACCTCTCTCCAGGGGCAGTTAGATCTGACACACACACACACACACACACACACACACACACACACACACACACACACACACACACACACACACACACACACACACACACACACACACACACACACACACACACACACACACACACACACACACACACACACACACACACACGCCCCCTGCCTGAGATCCCCTTCCCTGGCGGTCACCTAAGTGCCCTCCGGCCCCTAGCAGGGAACAGCGCCGCCTCTGTGTCAGGCGCGGGGCCAGCATCCCTCCAGGTTTGTCAGCGTTGCCCAGAGACGGGAAGGGAGTCGGCGGGCCCCCGCCCCCTGCACGCAGACCCCTGCCCGCCCAGCCCCCAGGACCCCGGATCCAGAACAATGGGCAGGCCGGAGGAGGAGGCGGGCAGGCGGGGCTGGGGCCTCGGGGAGCCTGGGAACAGAGCGGCTCGAGGTTGGTGTGCAGGGAGGGGGGTCCTGAGATCAGACAGAGCCTCCAAGAGGGGCGGGGGCTCCGAGAGGGGCGGGAGGCGCACCCACCCAGCCAGGAGGGATCTCGCGGAGGCGAGGGAGCTTAGCCCCCTCTCCCACGGCGGCTCCAGAAGGAGAGGCCGCCCCCTCCCCCCGGCCCCGGGGCTCGTGCCGGGAACAGGTGTGGGGGGCTCTGAAGGCAGGACTAAGGGACACAATCCCTTTCGGAAGTGAAGTGACATCGGGGCCCCGCACCGCTATAAATACGGACACAGCTGACTTGGGGGAGGGGGGATCGGAGGGAACCTGAAGGACCCGAGAAGAGGGCGGGTAGGGCAGCGGGATGGGAGGCGACCCTGAGCTCTTGGGACGCGGCCAAGTTTCTGGGTGGATGCGAAACCCGGTGACTTGATACACTCCGGACCCCGGCGTCCTGGGGCCGCAGCGGAGAACAGAACCGGGCGGGTCCACCACCTTTCTGAGCCCCGCCCCTCGCCGAGCCCCACCCCTCCCTGAAGCCCCTCCCGGTTCTGAGCCGGCTCCACTCTCTCGGCCCCTCCCCTTTCAGCGCCCTCTCCTCTCCCTTAACCCCTCCCCTGGCTGAGCCTCCTCTTCTACCTCAGCCCCCTCCTCTCTCTGAGCCCCCCTCTTTCTAAGCACCACCTCCCATCTTTCAGTTCCTTGGGGTGGGGAGTGTCCTGGGACGGCCCCTTCCGGCTGTCCGGATAGAAACTTGACTCCTTGGCTGGTGGGGGCTTCCTTGGCTTGTCCTCATCTGCAGCATCACCCTCATATTCTGTGACTGGAGCAACCAGAGCTTTTGAGGTTACGCCCTCCCCGGGCGCCCCGCGGGCCCGGTTATCCAGCAAATACCTGCAGAGATCCCCTACCTCCAACACCCAGTCCCGGGCTAGGCTCCTCATCAGAAACTGCGAGAAAGACCTTCAGGCATGCATACCCCCTTCAAATTCCCGCTTAGACCTCTCATTCTTCCCAGATCTAGGAGCCAATTTTGAAATGGGGGATGGGTAGAAATTCTGACTTCATTCATTCATCTTTTCATTCACATTCTTCAACAAACATTTAATGAGCACCTACTGTCTGCAAGCCTGTGCCGGAGGCTGCGGATACAGCTCACGACGGTCCAGTGGGGGAGATAGTCCGTGGGGTGATGGGGGTCAGAGGGCTGTGATGGGGGCACACAGGCAGCTATAGGGGTCAGGGAGCTGGTGGGTCAGGGAAGGAAGGCTTCCCACAGGATGTGTCATCTAAACTGAAGGCTAAAGATATTAGGGGCCAAGAGAGGGTGTTCCTGGCAGAGAGAACAGCAAGTACAAAGGTCCTGAGGCAGGAGCAAGAGCCCCTGGCTTGCAGTCCCAGCTTTGCTATTTATTTGCTGTGTGACCCAGACAAGTGACTGTTTTTTTCTGAACCTTAGCTACCAATGCTCGACGGAACGGCTTGGCAGGGCACCTGGTATACAAGAGGTACTCCATAAATATTTGCCAAATGTTGTTGAGGGAATTGAGGTTTCAAGGGTTGTCATGAAAGAGAAGGCTTTGTGGCCCCTGCCTGGGGATGAGTGGGTTGGGGCAGCTCGTGACCTCTTTTTCTGGCCAAGGTGCCCCTGTCCCCTGGGCCCCTCCCCCCGGGCCCACCTGTCCTCCACCAGCTGTCCCTCCATGTGTGCGGCCGCCTGTCAAGAGCAGGCGCCTGTTCCGGAACACCTGATGCCTTGCTTCCCAGGGATTTCAGAGGGGTAGATGCGCGGAAGTTCAGCTGCCACGGGGGCTTAACCCTGGAGCCTGGGCGCCGGATCTTCAGAGGCCCAACGGCATCCCTCTTGACCCTGTGAAGAGCCCTGGCACCGCTACCAACCTTAGCTGGAAAGACCCCACTTCAACTCCTAGCCCTGGCATTGCTTGGCTGTGTGGCCTTGGGAAAGTTAGTCAGCTTCTCTGGTCACCGCCACCACCAATAATGATAACAGCTGACACATCCTCAGTGCATATTATATGCCCGGGGCCATGTTTAGAGCCTTTCTATGAATGAACTGTATCTTCTAGCAGGATTCTGAGTTCCCAAGTATTGTTGATCCCATTTTATAGATGTGAAAACTGAGGCACAGAGCAAGGTTATATGACTCACAGGGTGAAATAACCCAATCAGTAATAACTACAGTAACACCTATTGCGTGCTCACTGGGTGCCTGCTTTACGTGGATTAGCTCATTTAATTCTCCCCCAAACCAAATGAGGTGGTGGAGACTGCTAATAGAAGTCCCTTTTTACAGATGTGGAAACTGAGGTCCAGAGAGAATAAGCAATTTGTTCAAACCTACAAAGCTGTATAACTTTGAGCACACATCATCATAGAAAGTTCTACTGATGAGCATTGCTCTATGAGAAAGTGCTTGCTGTCATCTGGTAGGAGCCCAGGCCCTGGTAAGTTACAGTTAACTTGTAGGTTTCTGTCTGGTAGAAAAAAACTCCAATTATGGTTTTGCTGCATGTAGGACATTCACTAGTTTGTACCCAGCCTAATCTTATTCTAACATTCTTAAGAAAAAAAATCCTGATAAATACCCAGTCCCTTAAATGCTCTCAGAGTCAGCTTGGGGACTTCCCCAGTGGTGCAGTGGTTAAGAATCCACCTGCCAATGCAGGGGACACAGGTTCAATCCCTGGTCCTGGAAGATCCCACATGCCACGGAGCAACTAAGCCCGTGAGCCACAACTACTGAAGCCCGCACTCCTAGAGCCTGCGCTCCGCAACAAGAGAAACCGCCTCAATAAGAAGCCCGCGCACCGCAACGAAGAGTAGCCCCCTCTCGCGGAGAATGACCATTTAACTGGTTCCCTGAATAATGAGTTAATTAATCATTGACCAGAGTTTATGTTTTCAACTTTCTGAGAACTGTACCTTGACAGCCCCATTTTGCAAATGGGGAAACTGAGGCAAGTTCCCTGCCTCCCCCGCCCCAAGCCTGGGGGCCCAGTCATTGCACACCTGGCTCTCCACATCCAGGCAGCCCCCGCCCAGCTCCCAGAAGCAGCACCGAGAACCTGTCTTCCCTAAGCAGCAGAGAACCAGGTCAGCCAACCGCTGGGACATCAAAGGGAATCTATAAATACAGCTGCAGGAGGAAAAATAGACACTTTTCTAGCCCCTCCCGGCCTTGCCTCTCTCCCTCTCCAGATCTTTCCTGGCTAGGCTCCCACTGTGGTAGCTGAGCCGAAGCCACCAACCCCAAGGACCCCTGCTGGAAAACAGTGGGGAAAGCTGCTGGCAGTTCCTCGGTTTCCCCCAATGAGCTCAACCTCTTCTGCCTTCCGCTTCCCCTGCCAGTGGACTGAGAAAAGAGGGGAATCACTGGGCCTGTCCCTGGGAGGTGCAGATGAGGTTCTAAGCCCAGAGGTGAGGGTTACTGGTTTGTAGAAATCTTCGAATTCCAGAACCCTGGAATCTTCCCTCTTTCTCACGGAACACATAGGGCTTCTGCACTGTGTTGGGTGCTGGGAAGCTGGCAGGACCAAGGCAGACAGTTTAGACTTGGCCAGGGCAGTCAGGAGGGCTTCCTGGAGGAAGTGACATGAGCTGAACCCAATGTAAGATGGGACAGATGGGGAGGGAAGAGTGAAACAGGGGAGGAGGTTGCAGGGGAAGGAATTCAGAGTCCTCCTGGATGATTCCCATTTCCTTGCTCCCCAAGTCTTTGCATCCAAAATGACTCTCAAGGGACTTCCCTGGCGGCCCAGTGGTTAAGACTCCGTGTTTCCAATTCAGGGGATGTGGGTTCAATCCCTGGTCAGGGAACTGAGATCCCACATGCCGCCCAGGGCAGCCAAAAAAAAAAAAAAGAAGGCCTCTCAAATCTGCCTATTTCTCTCCACCTCCTCAGCCCCTGCCCCGGTCTAGGCCCCCATGTTGCTCCCCCAGACTAGTCCCTCCTCCCCTGGGGCCTATTCCTGCCCTGGGTGCATCAGTCTCGGCAAGGCAGCCAGAGGGACCTTTTTAAACGTTAAATCAGATTATGTCATTTGCTCACTATAAACTCTCCCATGGCTCCCTAGTGCCTTTGAAATAAAATCCAAACTTTTCCCCATGTCCCCAACACTTCACTGCCCTCCCCTCCTCCCTCTCTCCTCCTCATTCTTTGTGCTCCAGCCACTCGGGGCTCCTGGCTGTTCCTCCAACATGGTCCTTCCCCAGGGCCTTTGCACATGTTGCTCCCTCTGCCCTTCCCCTATATGTTCTTCCCCAGACTGGTTCCTATTTCTTCTTCAGGTCTCAGCTCAAAAGTCACCTCATCTGAGAAACGCTCCCTGATGCCTCCAGACAGCTGCTGCTCTTCATCGTCTTTTCTTCCTGGCCTTTATAATGATCTGAAATTATTTTAGTCCTTCACACGGTTCTTCATTGTCTGTCCATGAATGCCCCGAGAGGGCAGAGACCCTGCCAGAGACCTCACCCACCATGGGCTTCAGTTTCCTTGTCTATAAAATAGGCGGGCTTGTGACAAGCTGCTCCATTGGGGAGGCTGCCTGCCTCATTTGTTGTTCAAGTTACTATTGATATTTCCCTTACAAACTGTTTGTAATCAATATGCTAATTGATGCAGATTTTATGTAAATGACACAAGTATTTATTTCTCCTCCCCCTTCCCCCCAACAAATTCCCCAATGGCCTAAGGGACCCTGGAAGCTGGAGGGTGGGTGGGTAGCTGTCTCAGCCCACATCTCTTGGGGATCTTTGGGGGTAGAGGGACAGTCTTGGGGGCAAGCAGGAAAAGGGGCAGGAGGTGGGCGTGGGGGATAGAAATCTGGAGACCTGGGGGAAGATTGAGACCAACACAGTAAACGAGCAAGATGGAGAGATGAAGGAGAGGGTGGGGAGATGGAGAAACACAGAGAGGATAGGAGAGAAGCAGAGAGGGAGACTGGAAGGAATGAGGGAGGAGGGCCCGGCAGGGGTCCCTTGCCCACCTCAGGGCGTGCTGGGGGCAGACCTGCTCCCCACCACACACTTGGATCAGTGGAGTGACCTTCCCACCTTCACTCTGATCATAACCTATTGGAATCTTCTTGCAGGGGAAACTGAGGCAGGACGAGGGGAACCGCTGGCCTCACTGGCCATTCCAGGACAGGTGTGGGATGAGAACTGGCCCACCGCTCCACGGGACCCTGGAGGTAAGAAGGCTTCCTTGACACTTGCCTGGACCTTAGCCAATACTCCATTGTCTTTATTGAGTGCCTACTGTGTGCCAGGTCTGTGTTGGGCAGTGCTGGGATCGAGACCAAGTGCCTTGACCAAGACAGCTTGGGGTCTTTGAGGGACCAAATGAATTCCAAAGTGGTCTCCACGGCCCACGAGGCCCTGCATGACCTGCCCCCCACCACACACACCCTATCACCTCTTCCCTCTCTCCCCCTAGATCATGCTGCCCCTGCTCCTCCTCTAGCAGGTCAGGAACGGTCCTTCCCCAGGGCCTTGGCACAGCCGTTCCCCCCATCTGGAGCTCCCTTCCCCCACATACCTGCATGCTTTTCTCCCTTACCTCCTTCAGGTCTCTGCTCAGATGTCACCTCCTCCATGAGACGTCCCCTGACTACCTGCCTAATATCTCCCCCAACTCGGGCACTTCCCATCTTCTTTCCTTGATTAATTTTTCTCCTTAGCACCATCTGGCCCAGCATAGATCTCACTCGTTTATGTTGCTTCTTGTCTGTCAACCCCATTGGGACGTCAGCTCCACGAGGCCAGGACTTCTATCTATTCTGTTTGCTGCGGTGTCCCCAGTGACTAAAACAAGCGGGGCATCCAGTAGGTACTCAATCCATACTCGTTAAATAAGTTCATCGTCTCCTGCCCTGAGCTGTGAGCATTGCCAGGACAGAACCTGGCTCTGTCTTGGTCACCACTGTGTCACCAGCACTACCCAGCAGAGCCTGGTACACAGTAGGTGCTCAATAAAGTCAGCTGAATAAATAGGCCAATAGGGTCAAGACCTGCGGACTCGGCTCTGCTTCCTGAACGCATCAGAGTGTTTGTAGCCAAAGCTGAGCTCGTCCCAGGCAGGTCCCGAAGGGCACAAGGAGCCTGGGCGTGGAGGGTGAGCTCAGGGCCCGCCAACTGCACCTCCACACACTGACATCAGCGTCACTTGAGTCGAGAGCCTTGGTGGCAATGACGGAATCGCCACCAGATGAGGTCATTCACACACACCCTCTACTGCCACTGGCTGTTTTGGGTTTCTTTTTCCCATAACAGTTTTGATTTGATTTGATTTTTTTTGTGGGAAAATATACCTAATGTAATATTATTTTAACCATTTGTAAATGTTCAATTCAGTGGCATGAAAGACATTCCCATTGTTGTTCAGCCATCACCACTACCTAGACCCAAACTTTTCCATCTTCCCAAACTGAAACTCTGTCCCCATGAAACACTGACCCCCCATCCTCTCCCCCAGCCCCTGGCCCCCACCATCTACTTCCTGTCTCTATGGATTTGACGCCTCTAGGGACCTCCTATGAGTGGAATCAGACAGTATTTATCCTTTCGTGTCTGGCTTCTTTCACTGAGCATCATGTCCTCAAGGTTCGTCCATGTTGTAGCAGGTGTCAAATTTCCTGCAGTGGCCACGCCCATTCTACCACTCCATCACTGATTAAAAAATGAATTAACGAAAGGCCTCTTGGAGAAAAGGATATTGGCCAAACACATGAGGATCTTCCCAAGGAGAGGGAACAGCAAGTGCAAAGATCCTGGGGTGGGGCTGAGCTCTATGTGTTTGCTAGGCTGGAACAGGAAGCTCAGGGGAGGGTGGATTTTGAACAGGGAGAATGTGATACTTTTCCACCTCCCTCCAAGTGATGCTGGCTTCCTGCCCTTTCTGTGCCTCAGTTTCCTATCCACACCCAGGACAGACCCCAGGGAGCTCAGAGGTCCCTGGGTCCCTCACCACTTCTCCCTTCTGAGTACCAGGGTGCCCCTTGCCTCATTTGCATATTTAGATGAGGCCTTGGGGCTGGGGGTTCTGGGAGGACCCTGGACACACCCATGCCTTTCTGGGGATGTCACTGGTTCTGACCGGGAGGAAGCACTGTAATTGCTCTAATTTCCACTCACAAATCAGGCAGGGAATGCTGCTGCTTCTCTCTCTACTGTTTCCCGGGGGTATGTCTGGCGCTTGGAGCTCCAGCCAGACACACAGTCAGCTCAAGCCACAGCCCTGGGTCCAAGGGGCTGCAGAGAGGGTCTCAGGCTGGACAGCCCCCAGCCATCCCCGCTGGCTGCCTGGCTGAAGGCCTACTGTGTGCCCAGGCCTGGCATTCACCCTCTCCACTGAAATGGAGGGGGACTCGGGCAAACTCTAGGGCCAAGCATCCTGGGTTTAAATCCTTGCTCTGGCTCAAAATGTGTACAGTACCTGGAGCTATGCAGTGCACACAGCGGGCACTTAATAAGTGCTCCTGAAGTTATTACTTCACTGGATACCTCTCCCCCAGCCTGAAGAGGTGGCCTCATGTTGCCCCATTTTGCTGCCGAGGGGACTGAGTGACCCTGGGCTCCTGCCCAGCTGGGCCTCAGTTTCCCCATCTGTACAATGAAGGCAGAGCTCTCAGGCCCCCATTCATTCATTCATTTGTTCAACACATTTGTTGAATGCTTACTGTGTGCCAGGCCCTGTTCTAGATGTTGGGGACACAGCCATGACCAAGGCAGACTCTGGCCTGCCCTGGCAGAGCTGATTGCAGGGGTGGGGCAGAAGAGGGGGCAGGAATGGGAAGAGAAACAAGTAAATGGATAAAAGAAGTACCACTGGTGGGTTTCCCTGGTGGTGCAGTGTTTAAGAATCCGCCTGCCAATGCAGGCGACACGGGTTCGAGCCCTGGTCCAGGAAGATCCCACATGCCGTGGAGCAACTAAGCCCATGCACCACAACCACTGAGCCCGTGCGCCACAACTACTGAAGCCTGCGCGCCTAGAGCCTGAGCTCCGCAACAAGGAAGACCCAATGCAGCTAAAAATAAACAAATAATAAGAATAAATTAATTATAAAAATTTTAAAAAGAACCTTCCAAGCTAGGAGGTCCCTGAGCCCTTGGAAACGATTAAAAGCATGGGGTTCAAATTCCAGTTTTATTTCCTGGCTATGTGAGTGGCCAAGCCATTTCTCTCTGGGCCTCAGTTACCACACCTGAAAATGGGGCAAAAACAGTAGTCATGCTCTGGAATCATGGGGCTACATATAGTAGGTGCTCCATAAATGTTAGCTAATCATTATCATTATTACTATATGCACAAAATGGGTCATTTTCCCAGCCCAGGGGTGCTGTGTCGTCTCTGGAAAGGGCCACACCCTCTCTGGGCACCAGGTCCCTCAAATGCTCCAAAGGCCCCAGGACTATTTTTGAATCTGGAGAAGAGTCCCAGAGAGGAGCCCCTCAGCCTGCCCTGCGAGCAGGCTGGGGTCAAAGGGCAAGAGGCAGGGATGGGTCAAGGCCATGCCCCCCACACACACACACACGCACATGCACACACACCCCACCATGGGCTCTAGGCGGTTAGCTCTGCGGAGGGACCAGCTGGGCGGATTTAGCCAGCGCATCTGCCGCCGGAACAGCTGCCGTTCTGGGGGGGCTGGAGGGGGATATGGGACGAGGGAAAAATCTGTCCGAGGAGAATCGCGTCTGCGCTAACCAGCTGCAGGCTCAGACTGGGGGGACACCCCGAATCCGCCCGGACCCCGGGCCCCTCCCCTGCTGCGGTCGCCCCCACGTGCCTCTGGGGGGAGGGGGCTCGGGGAGGCCCTGACGTCACAGGCGGCCTCAGCCAATCGGAGCTGCCCTTTCCGAGCCCCCCCGGAGATTCCCAGGCCGGAGCCGGGACCAGGGGCGCGACCGAGCAGCTAAGACCCCCAACCTGGGCTTAAAAGAGGGCCCGGACCTGACTGGGGAAACCAAGGCTGGGACCCTCCAGGAAGGGGGCGCGGGACCCAGCTGACCCCTCCGAGCCTCTGCCCATCCGCCTGGTTCCAGCGCGACCCACAGAGGGGCAGGGGCCGGCGGGAGTCACACAGCAGGGCGGCGAGGCGGGGAGCCCTGATGGGGGGCGCGCAGGCAGCGGGGCGGGGTTTTCCTTCCCCGCAGGCGCCAGGCACCAAGGCCAGGCTTAGCCTCAGCCCATCCCGGGGGAAACAAAGGCCGCTTGATCCACTCCAGGTCTCCCCGGGACCCCTCGGACCCGGGGCCGCGGCCTGCACACGCAGGGAGGAAGGTGTTGGTGGCCGCGGGCACCCTCAAAACCCGCCCTGGATTCCTGCGGGTCGGAGCTGGACGGGAGCGCAGAGCTGCCCAACGTGACCTGAGAAACTGAGGCCCAGAGGGGCGGGGCTTTGCTCAGAGTCACACAGCTTGGAGGGCTCTGCTGGCGCTGGTGACCTCGGGCAAGGCCCTGCCCCTCCCGGGGCCTCCCTGGCTCAGCCGGCGGGCAAGCTGTGAACTTCCTGCCACCCTCTTCCAGGTCAAGGCTCAGACAGTCAGGAGCCCAGGGCGGGGGAGGGAGCAGCCCGGTCTGACCTTGCCCTGGTCCGGGGCATGAAAGACCCATTCATGACTGCCGAAGCCTGGACGGCAGCTGAGCCGGCCCGCGGGGGTGGGGCCTCCCTCAGGGCCTTTGTCCCAGCGGGTCCCTCTGCTTAGTATACCCTTCCCACCACCCCCTGCACCCCATGTACTCCACCAGATCTGTCTGTCGTCCTTCTAGGGCCCCCACATCACCTCGTGGACCTCCTGGGCCGCACAATGCCCCCGTCTATCTCAGCAGGTATCTGTACCTTGAGTTCGGCAGCCACTGATTCTTCTGTCTCCCCTGCTAGACTGTAGGCAGGAAGCCAGTTTGCCTTGCTGACTGCTCAGTCCAGGACCTGGCACACAGTAGATGCTCAATAAATGTTTGTTGATGGAATAGGTTGCCGAGGAGCCCAGTCGGGCCAAGGCTGCAAGTGGGAGGGCACAGCACGTGGAATGGTATAGAGGTGGGAGGGGAGTGCAGAGCCTGGACACCAAGCTGAAGTGCTGGGACTTAGCGCGCCCCCCGTTGCTGGGCTGGCCTCAGTCTCCCCAGGGGGCAGGAGGCAAGGGGGTAGAGTCCAGACAGACGCAGGCAGGTGCTTGGCTGATTTGCCTGGGACTCTGGCTCAGCTGGAAAGCTGGTCAGAGCAAAACCACTGGTGGCAAGAAGGCCTGGCTGCTAGCAGAGGTTTGTGGTCGCCAGGACGGCCCCTGGGCAGCTGCTGGGGGCCTGGAAGAACCGGGTTGTCTCCACGCATGCCAGGGAGGCTGCAGGTGGCCCAGGATCCAATGTCCCACTGCGTGTGTGCGCCACTGGGAAGCCACACAGCCTGCCTGAGCCCCCAGACTGCTAGGAGCCCTGGGTGGGACTCAGCGGGCAAGGCAGGCACCAAAGGTGCTCAATAACCAAAGGCAAGAGGATTTATGCAAGCTGGTTGACCTCTCTGTGCCTCAGTTTCCCATCTGTGGGAGCCTCGTGCGGCTGCCCTGAGGACTGAACAATGCGATTTATGCATCAAACATAAGCACACAGCAGGTGTGCAAGAAATGTCACTTAGATAAATACACAATAGTAAAACTTTTATGGAGCACCTCCTGTATACTGGAGATGCCACAGGGACCGGGACAGCGTGCAGCGCAGTGGGGGAGACATACACAGTCACACCCATGTGGAGAGGTGCTTTGGACAGAGAGGGACATTGAGGTCCTGATAGGAGCTCTCTTTCTAAGGTCACAAAGGGGCAGGGAGGTTACAGGGAGGTCTCGGAAACAGGAAGACCAGTTTGTCTTGGAGTCCCAAAGGCAGGGGGCCGAAGTGCTCCCCACCGGCTGAGGGTATGCTGCAGCCCCCTGGGAACCTCTTTTCCCGTCAGGCCCCATGGGCGCTGGGACAGAAGATAGCCATGGTCTCTGCAGCCAGCTTGCTCTGTTCAAATCCCAGTTCTGCCACTTTCTAACTGGGTGACCTTGGACAAGACGCCCCCCATGCCTCAGTTTCCTTACATGTCTACTGAGTATTGTTTAATATACTGCTTGTGGATTGAATAAATGACCCCATATATGAAGAGGGCCATGTAGACCCCCGGAGTTCCTGCCGCCGCAGCATCCCCATCTTCCCCGCGGATCCGATAGAGGATGGATTCTGGGTATGCGGGACTGGCCAGAATGGACCGGGGCAGTAATTTGGGGAGGGGAGCGGCGATCAGGCCCTCCACCGGGACAAAAGCAGGGTGCCTTCTCTTGGGTCACTCCTCCACCCCCACCCCCGCCCCCGCCCCCAGCGCCGCCGGCCGCCCACCTGGCTCCGCCCTCCGTTCCGCGCCGCCTTTGCTCCGGGCCGGGTTTTGCGCGGCTCCGGCCCGGCTTGGTAAGGGAGGGTTGCCGGGGTGGGGGGGAGGGGGGGCGGAGGTGGCAGAGTCGCGAGTCGCAGCGGCGGCCGCGGCGGGCAGAGGAGATGCGGCCGCGGCGCGCCCCCGGTCCGGCCGCCGCGCAGCGCCCCCCCCGGAGCCGACGCCAGCGCGCCGGGGGCCGGGGCTGAGGCCCCTTCACCAGCGCAGCGCAGCGGGCCCGGGGGCGGGGAGAGCGCGCGCCCCCAGCCCCCCTCCCCACCCCGGGATGCCTGGCTGAGCCGGCCGGGCCGGGACAGGTGCGCGCACGAACCCCCCCACCCACCCCCGACCCGCGCCCTCCCGCCCTCGAGCTCCCTCCCGCGCACTCGCGGCGGCCGCGGCTCCGAGGTAAGCACCCCGGGGCGTCTGCAAGAGGGGGGGCTGGGGAGGCACTATCCCGGGGGTGTCTGTCGGCACGCAGCTGGGGGCTGAATTGTTGGCTGGGGTGGCCGGGTCAGGCGCTATAATGGGGGGCCTGGGGGCCCCGCCACTGCGAGGGGGATGGATTGGGGCCGGAGAGGGGGTTTGTGGAGCTCCGTAACGGGAGGATCTGCCGGCAACGCAACTGGGGAGGGGGCTGGATTTTAGGGGGGTCGCAGTATGGAGCGATATAATGGGGGTCCAGTAACAACGCTTTGAAGGGTCTGGATTTGGGCCTGGGGCGCTGAGTGAGACTCCATAATGGGGGTGTTTAATGGCACCGCAGCTGGGGGGGGCCTGGATTGTTGACTGGGGGCCTGTATGTGGAGCTATAATGGGGGTTCTGTCGGCACCGCAACGGGTGGAGGTTTTGTCCGGGGGGACCGTAGGAGGCACAATAATGGGGGCTCGCGGCTGCGCCGCTGGGGAGCTGGATTTGGGCCCAGGTGGGGGGTTCAGGGCAGGCAGGGGGCCTGCTGGCCGGGGGTGGGAGGTGGTGCTGGGGGGCGGGGCCCTGGGCGCTAAGTCGAGGGCCCCCCGGGGCTGGTGCGGTGGTCCCGGCGAGGTGAGGCCCCTCCGCCCCACTCCGCGGTCCAGCCGCCGCACCTTGGGCGCCCCTGAGCCCTCTCCAGTCTCACGCCCGGCCCAGAAGGAGTCCAGGGCCCGGGCCGCGGGGGAGGGGCCGCGGTGCGGGGAGAGAGTCAGCCGGTCCGGATCCCCCCCGCTGCAGTGGGAGCCCAGGGGTTCGGGGCCCCCCAAGAGCTGACAAAGGGACAAAGAAAGCATCTCTCTCCGAGAGCGCTGGGAGGGGTGGGGGGCGCCGAGTGTGGCCCCCTCCCGTGGGCGCTGATTGGTCTCCAGGGCGGGGGTCACGTGCCCCCTGTCCCGCTCTCCCCCTCGGGGTGCCCTCGGAGTTTGGGGCACCTCCGCCCTGCTCTGCCCCTGCCCGGACTTGTAGGCACTGAAGCTGGGAGTTTTTGCAAGCGTCCTGGGGCTGGGGGCGATTCCCAGACCCTCAACCCCTGTTTGGCCCTCTCTGGCTGAGGTCTTTGGCATCCTCCCCGTGAGGCTGTCATCTTTGACCCCCAGACTGGAGGGGAACTGGGGCTCGGGGTTAGGGGATTGGGCCCTTACGTTTTGGGGGTCTCTTTTGGGTTTAAGGAGGAAGGGGGGGGACTAATGGCTGGGGCTTCAGAAGGGCCCCCCCAGTTTGCAAAATTGCATTGCTTCATATTTTTCTGGGTTCCCTCAGCTTCTCAAGGGTACAGCGCACTCTCCAAAATCAAAGTTCAGTACCCCCAGGGCATCCCCTCCCCTACAGACACTGGCCAGTCCCTTTCCCACATCCTAGTAGATATGTTTTCTTTCAAGGATGAAATTTTTGAATGTATCTGAGCAATTGCTGAAACTCTATTTAGACAGAGTACAGGGTGTGGGGACAGGCTGGGAGTCATAGGTGGGGTCAGGATTCTCCTGGGAGGGGCTCCAGAGCTCTTAGGGAAGGTAGCTGGGGGGTCCCTGTGGCACAGAGGACCTTGGATATCGGGTAGGTGGCAGCCTGGCAGGAGACTCATTAAACTGTAGTGTGTCCACCCTGAACTGGCCCATTCCCAAGAACAGACAGGGTGACTGAGGCCCAGGGAGGCGGCAGAATGGGTGGAGAGGGAAGCCAGGCCTCTCCACTGCTGGGGCCGTTAGATGGGGTCAAGGGGGAAAGGAGCCTCCACATCTGCTGAAACCCAAAATGCCAGCCCAAAGGTTTCCTTGGAAACCCCGGCCCCCCACCCAGCCAACCTGGGCAGGGCAGAAATTAGACCTGGAGCTTCCAATGCCCCACCCCTCTCCAAAAAGAAAAAAAAACATCATAGAGAAGGCTGGGGCCTGAGAGGAGGGGTGCTGCTGTGTGGCCTCAGACAGGTCTCTAGCCCTCTCTGGGCTGCGATCTCCCCAGAAGGTTTTAGGACCTGAGTGGAGGGAGATAAGGCAGAGAGAGGTCCCAAGGAATACCCTGGATTTGTAACCTCTCCCTCCAGTCCCCACCTGCCTTCTGCCAGGGCTGAGCACCCATGGGGCCTAAGGGTCCTGTCGCCTCCTCTGCTTTGAGGTGAGAGCACAACTCCCAGCGGAGGTATTGAGTCACCAGGGAGGGGCCATTCACTTCTGTCCTCTGGTCAAAGAAGGTGCTGGAGATGTGAGCTGCAGGAGGGTTTGGCATCTGCAGTGGCCGCCCAGGGCTTGAGCTGAGAGTTGCTGGGGTTACCGGGGGCTGGACCAGGAAGATAGAAATCAAACTGTCCTTGCAAAGGTGACCCTGACGTCAGCTGGCGGGACAGGTAAGCTGGGTCCCGCGGGGCTGAAGGATGTGCTGGTCGCTGCCCATCTCCCGGGAAGGAGGGTGTCCCTAACTGACCCTTGGTGTGGCCCTGTCCTGTGTGCCCTGCCCTATGCCAGGTGATGATGGGGAGCCCAGAGAGGACTCAGCCAGGGTCAGGACAGGTGGAAGCAGGGATGCCAGTGCCAGCATCCCCCCTGCCTGGAGGAGGGGATGCTGGCACTGGCCTTGAGGGGTGAGAAGGCGGTTGCCAGGAGGCGAGGGGGACAGGGATTCCAGGTGGAGGAAGCAGTGGGGAAAACCACGGAGGGGTGTGTTGGGGGACTCCTGAGTGACTGGGCTATTTTAAGGGTGGGAGACAATAAACAATGAGGCCTGAGAGGTGACAGGGGCCGCGGATGCCAAGCTGGGGAGCGGGCTTTATCCCGAGGGCAATAGGGAGCCATCGAAGATCTTAGAGCAGGGGAGGGAATGGGCCACGTTTCAGACCTTGAGCAGCCGTGGGGAAGGATAACTACCAGGAGACAGGTTTTCCAGAATGCTGGAAAAATGTTTAGGATACAGTGATTCCAAAATTCTTAGCCATTTAAGGGGCTGCAGATTCTCAGACTGATTCATCCAAGACCCAGCGGTGATTGGGGTTGACCGTGGGTGGGGCCTCATTTAGCAGAAACAGGGACACTGAGGCTCATGGCAGCCTGGGAGGGGGCCCTGGCCGCCTGCCCCACATCCCGTGGTCAAATTATCTAGGAGTCGGCTTCAGGGGACAGACCCGCACGCTAGATACCCCCACCATTGTGATCGGTGTAGGTTTGGCTTGCCAGAGCCAGGGTTTGATGTGTGGCCTGAGAGGTCTGGGCCTGAGCCACATAATTCTCTCTTATTATCACAGTCGTTCATCACCTGCCCTTGAGGGATGTCCAGATGAAGTGGCAGGCATTAGAATGCGCTAAGGAGGTGACTTGGGAGGCCAAGGACCCCTCTTCCATCTCTTTGGGCAGGGATACAGGGGTGGCCCCCTACCAGCCACCCTTGAAGCTCCTTCACTGGCCCCAGGGTCCAAAGGTGGTAGCCCCAGGGCCTGCTGGAAGGGAAGCCCAGTCTAGTGAGGACTACATTTCCCAGGATGCATTTTGTCCCAGGCTGAGCCTGCCTTCCAAGAGCTGACCTAGGAGAGAACTTCCCAACTGCAGGATCCCAGAGAGGATTGTGGGTACATGGGTTTTCAGGAGGGCCCAGGGGAAGACCTGGTCCAGAGAGGTAGGGGAGGTCAGTCACTAAACAGATGCTCCCAGTGGCCTCTGTGTGCCTGGCCCTGGGCTGGGTGATGCTGGGATCACAGAGAGGGAGATTTAGCTCTAGTGCCTGGTTGGCCCTCAAGGGTCTTCCAGGCTCAGGGAGGGGAAACAGGCAGACCCTGGCCCTCTTGGCTACATGGGATCAGAGTTGGGGCAAAATGGGGCTGAGGAAAGCTGGCTCTTCCCGGTGGATCAGAGAAGATGCATCGAGGAGGGGCATTGCCGCTAAGACCATGACGGATGTGTAGGAGTTCACCAGGGGGAAACCACGTGTTTTCTGATAGTTTCAGAACCTTCTCCCTTTCCTGAAGGCCCAGTTAGAATCCCCTGGGGCAGTTGAGACAGCCCCTCTGAATTTTTGTCTTTAGAGATTGCCACAACAGTTGGAGCAGACTTACCTGGGTTGGAATTCATCTCTTCATTCACTCACCCCCTCATGTCCCCTCTCTAAGCCTCAGTTTCCCCATCTGTGAAACATGGATGCTATTCTCTCTCCCTTAGGGTTGAACATTTAAACAAGAGGATGCAGGGAAAATGCCAGGTCTGGACCTGTTCTTTTCTTACTCTAGAAAAAGGAATAATTTTTTTTTTAATAAATTTTATTTATTTATTTATTTATTTTTGGCTGTGTTGGGTCTTTGTTGTTGCACACGGGCGTTCTCTAGTTGCGGCGAGTGGGGGCTACTCTCCGTTGCGGTGCGCGGGCTTCTCATTGCGGTGGCTACTCTTGTTGTGGAGCACGGGCTCTAGGCACGCGGGCTTCAGTAGCTGTGGCATGTGGGCTCAGTAGTTGTGGCACACGGGCTCAGTTGCTCTGCGGCATGTGGGATCTTCCCGGACCAGGGCTCGAACCCGTGTCGCCTGCATTGGCACGCGGATTCTTAACCACTGCGCCACCAAGGAAGCCCGAAAAAGGAATAATTTTGAAAAGCAGAAGCTTGTGGCCTCTGGTCCTGATCTCATTGAGAGCTGTGGGGTCTTTGCTCTCATTTCATGAGTTGACAGATATTTAATGACTGCCTACTATGTGCCAGGTGCTGAGAACCCAGCAATGACCAAGGCAGACCAGGCCCTGCCCTTGCCAAGCTCACACTAGATGGGAACATGGACACTAAGGAAAGAAAGTGAATCGAGTATAACAAGTGCCCCGAGGACAATCACACTGAGAAGGGCGGGGCTGTTTTAGCTGATGATGTCAGGGAGGGTGTCTCTGAGGAGGTGGTGTTTGAGCTGAGACCTGGAAAATGAAAAGGAGCCAGCCATGCAGAGAACTGGAAGAGCCTTCCAGGCAGAGGGCACAGCCTGTGCAAAGGCCCTGGGGCAGGACCGTGCCTGGTGTGTTGGAGGAACAGTGAGGAGGCCCCTGTGTCTGGAGCAGAGTGAGCAAGGGGGAGAGAGGGAGGAGAGGAGGGCAGGGAGGGGACGGCGCAGGTCATGCAGGTCCCTGTGGGCCACAGGGAGGACTTGGGCTTTTATCCCAGTGAGGTGGGAGCCCTGGAGGACTCTGGGCAGAGGAGAGGCGGGGCCTGACTCAAGTGCTCACAGGTGCCTTTTGGCTGCTGCAGGGAGCACAGACTGTGGGCAGCAAGGGCCAGAGCTGGGGAACCAGGGTGGAGGGGTCTGCGCTGGTCCAGATGAACCATGATGGGGGCCAGCCAGGGTGAGGCAGTAGAGGGGAAAAGAAGTGGGTGGATCAGGGTAGATTTTGGACTTGCTAGATGTGGGGGACTGAGAGCCCCTTTCTCTGGGGGCACATAGTACTAAGGTTAAGAGTGTGGTGTCTGGACCATATGGCCTGGGTTCAAAAACCAGTCTGGCCTTTTCCTAGCTGTGCAACCTTGGGCATATTACTTGCCCACTCTGAGCTGCCTACAATTCCTCACCTGTAAAATGGTGAGGAAACCCCTCCTACCTACCCCACCAGTACTTTCTGCAAAGCCCTTTGCACAGGGCTTGGAACACAATAGGTGCTCTATAAATGTTTGCTGTTATTCCCCTTTGAATGTCTAAGTCCCAGGGTCTGGGAAGAAATGAGGCCCAGATTGGGGTGGCAAATTCCCCGAGGTCACCCAGCAAAACGGGGGCCCCTGTCCCCTCACCGTTTTGCTCCATTGATGCACAGTTCTCACGTCCCAGCCCCTAGAACCCACGTCACTCTGCCAGCATCTTCACCATTCCTGAGCCCTGACTCACCAGGACTTGTGGTCCGCTACGACCCCAGGACCATCCCCCAGGACCCATTTCCCGCCTTTGTCTTCTTCAAGTTCATCGCCAGGTCTTCCTTTCCCAGCAGCAGTTGGCACGGCCCCTCCTGCCTCCCGCCCAGCGTCGCTCAGCGGTGTCCCCCTCCAGACCTGCCTTTCTGGTCTCATCCCACTTGGGGATCCCTGTGGCCTCCCAGACAGGGCCTCTAGGGAGGAACAGTGACTGGGGGACTTCTGGTTGGGAGGATCAGCCTCGGGGAGAGGAGGGCTCCCAGAACCCCAAGTGAGAGGGGCTGGGCTCACCAGCTTCTGCTTCCTCCAGATCGAGGACCCCAAGGGCGGGGACCAGATCTGTTTGCCCTCCCTACAGTGGAGCCCCCTAGAGCCGAGCCTTACTCGCCTCTGTCCCCCAAAGCCGGGTCCCAAGAGCAGCACCCTGCTCTTCTGTGTTTCCTCCAAATTGTGGTTGAGACCGGGGTACGTTTGCCCCCAGGCCGGCTCAGGGCCCCCCACTTGGGAATCTGTGGGTTCCGGACCCCCAAGCCCCAGCGCCATCCTGGATTCCCTAGGAGCCCCCAGCCCCCTCAAGTGGCCCCTTCCCAGGCCCCCTAATTACCCGCTGGGTATAAATGACACTTTAATTTCCTCGGAATGGTCGCCGCATCACCAAGAAAGCAGCGCCCCCCTTCCCTATTCCTAATTACAAGTTGCTGCTTCCGATTTGCCTCCTGGCAGCCCAATTTCCAAACAGTGATTAAAATTAATTACCCAGGAGCACCCCCTGTCTGTCTGGCTGGGAGCCCCGGGGACCTGTCCATGTCCCCCACTCAAGGTCCTGCTTCTGCCACCTGGTCTCCCCACTGGCTCTCTGAGTGGCCTGGCACTGGGGCAGCCTCTCTCTGGGTCTCTGCTTGCTTACCTGCAAAATGTTCAATTAGGCTGTGCAGCCTCGTTGACAGATGGCACATTGTGGGCACCCGGTAAATGTCAGCAAGAGGCAGTTTAGCCACGTGGCCTGGGTTCGAATCCCAACTACACCCTTCTGTGCTGTGAGACCTTGGCCAAGTGTCTTAACCTCTCTGAGCCTCAGTTTTTCCCTCTGTGAAATGGGGATAATGGTGCTGGTCGCTGCCTCATAGGGTTGGCGTGGGCAGGAAACCAGTTCAAACATGTGAACGGCTTGGTCCAGCAGCCGGCACAGAGTAGGAGCTTCATCAAATTTTAGCTTAAATCCCTGCCCTGCTGGGCTGCTGTGGGGTGCACCGGGGAGTTGGCTCGGGTACTCTGAGCACCATCTTTAAACGAGATGCTCAGCATTAATTGGGTGCTTACTGCATGCCCAGCTCTGTGCATGATCCTGGTCAGGGCTGAATCCCCGGCCATGTTGGCACACGGTAGGTGCTCAGGAAGTCTGGAATAAACAGATCCTTGTAGCTCTTTCATAAATTGGATCTTTTTGTGGGACATTCATTCAGCCCGTATGTGTTGAGTGCCTACTGTGCACCAGACCCCTTGCCCCCATGGAGCCAATGTTCTCATCCCTGATTTACAGAGGCAGAAGCAAACCCAGAGAGGGGAAGGATGTAACCCTAGGCTGCACAGCAGTCAATATTTATTAAGCACCTACTATCTGGAGCTCATTTACCCATCCTGATAACCCGTTGGGGATGGTTATCATGCTCAAGTCACTGATGGGGAAGCTGAGGTTCCGGGAACCGAGAACACAGGGAGGTAAGGCTGAGGACCAAGGGGATGTGCTGGCCGCCTCCCAGGCTGGGGAGGGACGAGTTAACCAGCGTGGTGCAAACGTTGCGGGGCGAGGGAGCCCCTCTCCTCAGCGCCCCCGTGGCCTGGGCCCCAAGGGACTCCCTCTGGCCACTCTGCCAAGTTCCTAGACAGCCCCGGAGCCCGGCTGGGCTGCGCTGGGGGCAACTGAGGCAGGTGGAGGAGGCAGCTGTAAGCAGAGCTGGTAACTAGACCTGGACGACGCAGGGGCCCGGCTGCCTGGCCAGGTTACTTGATCCCCCCAGGGACGCCGGGCCCCGGAGCTGGAATCCTGGGGCGGCCAGGCTGACAGGAGCTCCTTCCATGGAACTGGAGACGGGCATCCTGCCCCCATCCTTGCCACAGCAGATGGAGAAACAGGGGCTCCGAGCCTGGCCTGGGGTCACTGAGCCACCTGCTGTGGTATGGAGAGGCCCAGAGAGGGCAAGCTGCTGGCCCAAGGTCACTCAACAAGGTCATTTCAGAGAGAGTAAACACGTGTGCCAGGCCCTGTTCTAGTGCCTTATTTTACAGATGAGAAAATTGAGGCTCTGTGTCTTGTCTGGAAAAGGGGGAAAGTCCCAGGGCTCCTCTCTTATGATATGGCAGCCTCCGCGCCCATCGGCATCTCCTTGCTGTTCCTTTGACGGTTCCAGCCTCCAGGGCTTTGCCTTTTCAGTTCCCTCTTCAGGAAGTCCCCTGACCACCATCCAAAGCAGACCCTTTGCCATCACTCTCCATCATTCTCTGCATTTTCATCTTCAGGCTTCGATATCATTGTCAGAAGCTGAGTTCTGTTTTTTGGTAATGCGTGTACCCCTATCTCCCCACTGGACTGGGAACCCCCCAAAGGCAGGGCTTTGCAACTGTCTTGGCCATCGCTGCGTCCGCATGCTGGGAACAGTGTCTGGCACACAACTGGTGCTCAGTAATTGCTCATCCAATGAGTGAATGAATAGTTTCCAATTTGGGGTACAAAGAGCCAGAGCTGGTCATAGATGCGCCCAAGTTGGTGAGGTTGGGTGGAGCCGAGGGCAGGGTCATGGCTGGGGGAGCCCGGGGAAACGGAGATCCCCAGGGAAGGCAGTTAGAGAAGGCTTCCTGGAGGAGAGGGCATCCCGTGTAGACTTTTTTTTGGGGGGGAGGGGGCTGCACCTCACGGCATGTGGAACTGCCCCGATCAGGGATCGAACCTATGCCCCTGCCGTGGAAGCACGAAGTCTTAAACACTGGACCACCAGGGAAGTCCCAGGACTCAGCATTTCTAACCGCTCCCAAGTGAGGCTGCTGCTGCTGGGGGTCCAAGGACCATATTCGAAGTAACAGAGTGTCTAGAGGACCCTTTGAGAGTGTGACACTGGACCTCAGGTGGGAGGTGGGTGCATGAGGAGGGAAGGGGTTGCTAGAGTCCAGCGGTTGGGGGTGGAGACCTGAAATAAGGAGGGAGCCATGTGGGTATCTGAGAGAAAAGGCTTTCAGGAGTGAGGAACAGCCCGTGCAAAGGCCCTGGGGCAGGACCAGGCCTGGTGTGTTGGAGGAACAGCGAGGAGACTCATGTGTCTGGAGCAGAGTGAGCAAGGGGGAGAGAGGAAGGAGAGGATGGCAGGGAGGGGACGGGGCAGGTCGCGCAGGGTCTTGTGGGCCCCAGGAGGACTTGGATTTTTACTGGGAGGGAGGTGGGAGCCCTGGAGGGCTGGGGGCAGAGAGGCGGGGCCTGACTCGGGTGCTCACGCGCGCCCTCTGGTGGCGGCTGCGGGGAGGACAGACTGTGGGGATGAAGGGTGGGAGCTGTGGACCGGTGGAGGGGACTGTGGGGTCCAGGCAGGAGGTGCTGGGGGCCGACCAGGGAACAGACTAGTGAGGGGTGAGAATTCTGGATGAATTTGGCAGACCCCACAGGACTTGCTGGCATTGGATGTGAGGGTGAGAAAAGAAGGCGCCGGTGCTGAAGGGAGTTCCGGGTGGGGGGTGACTCCCGGGGGGTGCCTGAGCCATTAGCGGAGACAGGGAGCCTGTCCGTCAATAGATCGATTTGGTCTATGCGTTCAGCACCATTCCGGTGAAAATCCTAACAGGTTTTATGTTTTATGTTATTTGTTTTGGAACTTACCAGCTGATCCTAAAATGTATGCTGAAGCCCTGGGGTAGCCCAGGTAGCCCTGGCCAGGTGGGAAAAAATGTTCCAGAAGGAAATTTGAACTTTTGACGAAGTTAGAGTAGCTATGGCCATATGGTACCTGGGAAGGTCGATGGGAGGGTGAAGCCGGGTGGCCTGGGGGGAGTTTCCATCCCTGCCTCAGTTTCCTCATCTGTATAGTGGGACTGTACCAAGGCTTGGAGTGACGGTTGGGAGGTCAGGCAGAGAGGCCGTGCCACAGCGCAAGCCCTCCCGGCTGGGGGTGGACCTCTATCTCTTTATGACCGTCCCTCCCACCCCCAAGTGCATGGATGCACGTCTCCAGGGCTGCAGGCAGACAGACACGTGGATGCATGGGTGCCCTGCATGCCAAGGGGTGCACACGCTGGCCATGCAGCTCCCCACGCCCGGCCCCGGGGTTGGGAGGTAGTGCGGCTCCCAGTGACCAGGTGCCAGGGCCGGCGGTGGGGCCACTTCTGGGCAAGTGGGCGCCGGGCAGCTGCTGGCAGAGACGCCTCGAGTTTCATGGAGAGAAGCAGATGGTCTTGGAGGGGTGGGAGAGGTGCCACCTCTCCGTTAACCCCAGGTCAGGGGAGTAAACTGAGGCCAGGTGCAGTGGGTTGGCCCCGACGTGACCCAGACTCCCCCAAAGAGCATGTGGGATTCAGCTCTGCATGATCGTCAAACTAACAAATGTCGATTGAGCGGGTTTCAGTCTTGGCTCCACCGTTTCCATTTGGGCAAGTGACTTCGCCTCTCTGTGCCTCAGTTTCCCTGTCTGTGTAAGGGGCACAGCACCCACCTCTCCGATGTGTTGTGCGGATCAAATGAGTTCATTTAAGTCCTTAGGACAGTGCCTGGCATATCACAAGTGCTTGGTGTTTGCTACTTTTATTCTTTTTTTTTTTTTAACTTTAGGTTCATTTTTATTTATTTATTTATTTATTTATGGCTGTGTTGGGTCTTCGTTTCTGTGCGAGGGCTTTCTCTAGTTGTGGCAAGTGGGGGCCACTCTTCATCGCGGTGCACGGGCCTCTCTTGTTGCGGAGCACAGGCTCCAGACGCGCAGGCTCAGTAGTTGTGGCTCACGGGCCTAGTTGCTCCGCGGCATGTGGGATCTTCCCAGACCAGGGCTCGAACCCGTGTTCCCTGCATTGGCAGGCAGATTCTCAACCACTGCGCCACCAGGTAAGCCCTACTTTTATTCTTTATTGAGCTTCTACTGTATGCCAGGCCTTATGCTGGGCAGTGGGGACACAGTGGTGGCCAAGACAGACTCAGTCCCACCCTCTCGGGGAGCTCAGAGTCCAGTGGGGAAGATGAACAGTTAACCAGGCATTTGGAAGATAGGGTGAGCAGGGCCCTCCTGCACAGGCAGGCAGGAGCCCAGAGGAAGTCAATCCGGGCTGATCTGGGGAGTCTTCCTGGAGGAGATGTCTGCGACCTGATGAGCAAGCGTGTTCACCAGGTTACTGGGAGCAGGAGGAAGGTGTTCCAAGCAGAGGGAACAGCATGTGCAGATGCTCAGAGCTGGAGATGGAAGGGAGGGGACTTCATTTCAAGGGCACTGGGGAGCCATAGAAGGGTTTAGAGCAGACGTTCTCAGCTGGGGGTGGTTTTGCCCCCCATGGGATACTGGGTGGTGTTTGGGGACATTTTTGGTTGTCACAATTGAGGGGTGCTCCTGGCATCGAGTGGGTGGGGGCCAGGAATGCTGCTCCACACCTGGCAGTGCCCAGAGCCTCCCCACCCCAAAGAATGACCTGGCCCTGAATGTCAGCAGTGCCGAAGGGGAGAGACCCTGGTTTAGATCAGGGAAGAAACAAGTGAGATTTGGGTTCTAGAAAGATTCCTTTGCTACCTTGAGGAGGATACTGAAGGGGCGGGACTGGAAACCAGGGGACCAGGTAGGGGGTGGGAGCTGGGCTATGGGGCCTTCAGGGCAGGGGAGGGACTGGGAGGCCGACACCCTTGTCTTTGGCTCAGGAACAACGGGGCTGGTAAGAAAAGCCCAGTTTGGATTTCAGGGTTCCCAGGGTGGTTCTGAGGGGCTGGGGGCAGCTGTGGACAGAGGGAGGACAGGAACAGCCTTCTAGCCCCGCGTTGCTGCATCACAAAGTTATGAAAACCAGGAGAAAAAATGAGCCGTGAGGTCCCATCCCGACCTGGGGCCTCAGTCTTCCCATCTGTGAACCGGGTGTTAAATAACTGCTGGCCTCACTGGGTTGAGGGATGACGGAACGGGTGGTTATTAATCTTGCCATGACCATTCGTACGCTCAACCCCCAGGAGCAAAATCCTGGTAGCAGAGAGCCCTGGGTTCAATCCAGCTGCCACATCCTCTCTGGTGGGTCGTGGCCCCTCAATCAGCCCCTCAGTTTCCCCATCTGCAAAATGGGCTGAACGTTATACCAACCATACTAGAGCCATCAGGGGTCTCCATGAAGCAATTCCTGGAAACCACCCAGCCCGGCCTCTGATACTCAATATACCAACAGCAACAACAATAATAATAATAATTAGCACTTACTGAGCACCTGCAGCATGCCAGGCACTTTGCTAACACCACAGGCCTGTGAGGTCGATACTGTTACCATGCCCATTTCACAGATGAGAAAACTGAGGCCCAGAGGGGTAGAGTGACCTCTTCAGGGTCACACAGCATGTACATAGCAGAGCTGGGATTTGAACCCTTATGGCCTTGGAGCCCCTCCCCTCACCACAATGCTGCATGGCCCACGAGTGGAAGCTGTTGTCCTGAAGTTTCTGAAGTTAAATATTATTCTGATAAGACATGGGGTAAAAGGCACAGAGCACCACCTCACACCCATTAGGATGGCTGCTATCATAAAACAGAAAATAGCGTTGGCAGGAGAAATTGGAACGCATGGGCAATGCCGGTGGGAATGTAAAATGGTGCAGCCGCTGTGGAAAAGAGCATGGCAGTTCCTCCAAAAGTTAAACATAGAATCACCATACAATCCAGCAATTCCACTCCTGCATATACACCCAAAAGAATTGAAAGCAGGGTCTCAAAGAAATGTTTGCACACCCACGTTCATAGCTATTCACAACAGCCAAAAGGTGGAAGCAGCCCCAGTGTCCATCAACAGGTGAATGGATAAATAAAACGTGGTCCATCCACACAGTGGAATATTACAGAGCCTTAAAAAGTCAAGGTATTCTGACACTCATTACAACATGGATGAACCTTGAGGACATGATGCTCAGTGAAATAAGCCAGACACAAAAGGACAAATACTGTCTGATTCTACTTATCTGAGGTCCCTAGAGGAGTCACAGCCATAGAGACAGAAAGTAGATGGTGGGGACCAGGGGCTGGGGGAGGCGATGGGGAGTCAGTTAATGGGGACAGAGTTTCAGTTTGGGAAGATGAGAAAGTTCTGGAGATGGATGGTGGGGATGGTTGCACAAGAATGTGAATATACTTAGTGCCACTTAAAAATGGTTAAGATGGGGCTTCCCTGGTGGCGCAGTGGTTGGGAATCTGCCTGCCAATGCAGGGCACAAGGGTTCGAGCCCTGGTCTGGGAAGATCTCACATGCCGCGGAGCAACTAAGCCAGTGAGCCACAACTACTGAGCCTGTGCGTCTGGAGCCTGTGCTCCTCAACGGGAGAGGCCGCGACAGTGAGAGGCCCGCGCACCGCGATGAGGAGTGGCCCCCGCTTGCCGCAACTGGAGAAAGCCCTCGCACAGAAACGAAGACCCAACACAGCCAAAAATAAATAAATAAATAAATAAGTTGATTTTTTTTTAAAAAAAATGGTTAAGATGGCAAACTTTGTTATACATTTTACCACAATGTTAAAAAAAAATGTTTAGGGACTTCCCTGGTGGTGCAGTGATTAGGAATCCGCCTGCCAATGCAGGGGACACGGGTTCAAGCCCTGGTCCAGGAAGATCCCACATGCTGCGGAACACCTAAGCCTGTGCACCACAACTACTGAGCCTGTGCTCTAGAGCCCACGAGCCACAACTACTGAGCACATGCACCGCAACTACTGAAGCCCGCGCAGCTAGAGCCTGTGCTCCACAACAAGAGAAGCCACTGCAATTAGTAGCCTGCGCACCACAAGGAAGAGTAACCCCCGCTCGCCGCAACTAGAGAAAGCCCAACGCCCAGCAACAAAGACCCTACGCAGCCATAAATAAATAAATAAACAAACAAGTAAATAAATAAATCTTAAAAAAAAAAAAGAAGGCACAGAGCAGACAGAACACCAGAGGCGGGGTGCCCCGGCAGGTAAATAAATACATCAATCAATCAATCAATCAATCAATCTTTAAAAAAGAAAAAGAAGGCACAGAGCAGACAGAACACCAGAGGCGGGGTGCCCCGGCAGGTGTTGTAGGGAGGAAGCATGTAGGGTCGGGTAGGCAGCAGCGGGGCTGGTGATCCCGTTGGGGGTCTTGAATGCAGTGTCTGGGGCCTGGCTCGGGGGTCGCTGGGAGCCACGGGACGTTACTAAGAAGGGGAGGAGCCGGGGAAGGAAACTCTTAAGGAAGTAGAGCCAGATCCGCGCACACGTGAGATGCTGGCGTCCGCTGAGTCACAAATCCTGGAAGTTCAGGGTCACAGAGAGGAAACTCCGCTGTTGCACGCAAGGCCTTCCTGTTTTTTGGCCCTGAATCCTCAGAGGCAGGCGTTCCAGGGCCAAAGTTCCCGCCTCGCGTCCACCTCCACGGGTTCGGGATCCCCGCACCCCGAGGCTGGGGCAGGGCTCGGAGATGTACCTGCTGCTCAGACGGGGAAACTGAGGCACGGGGCTTGCCCGGAGGCTGCGGGTGTCTTCTTGGGGCCTCCGGACTGCACTCCTTCTGGAAGGGGCGTGGAGGGCTGGGTTCCAGAGGGTGAGTTCTGCTCACACCGCCCACCAGATCATCACTTGGGACGGGTGGGGGGTGGTCTCCACTCTACACACCTGGAAGTTTCTTCAACTTCCCTTGAGCGGGAGCGGGAAACAGGCCCCCTGAAGAGGTCGTGAGGCTCCTGTCACAGAGGTATTCCGGGAGAGGGCAGAAAGGCTGTTATCGGGAAGGAAGTCAGATACCTTACCGGGGCCTCTGAGGTCCCTGGCCAGCTAGAATATTCTGCATTCTAAAGAACTGCAGTTCCCAGATTGTGGTTTGTAAAATTCCAAGAGCCTTTGAATTTTTGTTTTTTGAGACTTTCATTTTAAGGTTTTTGTGTTTTAATTCTAAGAATTCTTAAAACATATGTTTTGAGGTTGAATTTTTTATAAATATATGTTTTGAAATGTTTTTTAAAAATAAATTTATTTATTTATTTATTTATTTATTTATTTTTGGCTGTGTTGGGTCTTCGTTGCTGCACACGGGCTTTCTCTAGTTGCAGTGAGGAGGGGCTACTCTTCGTTGCGGCGCGCAGGCTTCTCATTGCGGTGGCTTCTCTTGTTGCGGAGCACGGGCTCTAGGCTCGCGGGCTTCAGTAGTTGCAGCACATGGGCTCAGTAGTTATGGCTCGTGGGCTCTAGAGCCCAGGCTCAGGAGTTGTGGCACTCGGGCTTAGTTGCTCCGCGGCATGTGGGATCTTCCCGGACCAGGGCTCGAACCCATGTCGCCTGCATTGGGAGGCGGATTCTTTTTTTTTTTTAATCTTTATTAGAGTATAATTGCTTTACAATGGTGTGTTAGTTTCTGCTTTATAACAAAGTGAATCAGTTATACATATACATATGTCCCCATATCTCTTCCCTCTTGGGGAGGCGGATTCTTAACCACTGCGCCACCAGGGAAGTCCCTGTTTATCTATTATTATTATTAATTTTTAATTTAAAATCATTTAATTTGTAAAATAAATATTCTCATGATTATCCATTTTTTGTTAGAAACCGGTTGCTGAGATTTCACTAAAATGTGGTCAGAAAGTTGTTCTGGTAATTAATAAGTGGTGGTGTTGTTATTGCCATGATTGTTGTTATTTTTAAATGATTACCCCCCCCCCCAATGGGGAATTTTTCTGGAAATTGAAGGTCCCCGCCGCCGCGGCTCTCGCGCTCCCTCTGCTGGCAGCAATGGGGACTGCAAGCCACACGGCTCACCGCATGGCCCCTCGCTCGCAGGTGTCACCTCCTGTCGCCCTGACCTCGCCATGCGGACCCCGCGAGCGCCCCCTCCCCGCCCGGCCCTACTGCTCCTGCTGCTGCTACTGGGAGGCTCCCACGGCCTCTTTCCCGAGGAGCCGCCGCCACTCAGCGTGGCCCCCAGGGACTGTGAGTGGGGGGTCTGGAGAGGGGGAGTCCCGAGGGAGGGTCTTGCTCCCCAGCTGGAACTGCTGCCCCCTCCCCCGGGGGCTCACCAGGCCAGGCTCACCCTGGCCCTGGATCACACCCCTCCTCACCCTCCCCCCAGACCTGAACCACTATCCCGTGTTCGTGGGCAGCGGGCCAGGACACCTGACCCCCGCAGAGGGCACCGACGACCTCAACATCCAGCGGGTTCTGCGGGTCAACAGGACGCTCTTCATCGGGGACAGGTACGAGGGACTGTCGGGCAGGGTGAGGTGTGGGGGAGTAGGTGGTAGCATTTTAGGGAGGTTTGCATGCTGGGGCCTGTTGTTTGGCTGGAGTGTGAATGTGTGTCCCTGGGGTGTGATTTTTAAGGGTGCTGAACTCTGGGTGTGGTTGGAGCCCAGAGCTTGCTATGATGTGTTACCAGGTAGGGACAGCTGTTTGGTCAAAATTCACTGGGTGCTAGAGGGGGTGCTGAAGTGGCACCCCAAAGGCTTTTCTGAGAAGGTGACATTTGAGTTGAGACCTGAATGATGAGGAGCCAGCTATAAGGAAATCTGGGGGAGAGGGAGAAGTCAGGGCATAGGACACAGCCTGTGCAAAAGTCCTGGGGCCGGACTCTGCCTGGCATGGTGGAGGGATAGCAAGGAGGCCCGTGTGGCTGGAGCAGAGTGAGTGAGGGGGAGAGAAGGAGGAGGGGAGGGCAGGGAGGGGACGGGGCAGGGAGGGCAGGGCCTTGTGGGCTGCAGGGGGGTACTTGAGCTTTTACCCCCAAGGGAGGTGGGACCCTGGAGGGCTGTGGGCAGAGGAGGGACAGGACCTGACTCAGGTGCTCACAGGTGCCCTCCGGTGGCGGCTGGGGGAGGACAGACTGTACTGGTGAGGGCAGGAGCCACTAGACTAGGGCAGAGGGGACAATGCTGGTCCAGGTGGGCAGTAATGGGGGCTGAACTAGGGTGGTGGTCATAGAGGATGTGAGAAGTGGGTGAGCCCTCGCTAGATACTGAAGGCAGAGGTGACATATTGGGAGGGAAGGAGAAGGGAGTTGAAGGTGACTCCCACGTCGTGGGGATAGAGTTGCCTCAGCCGAGATGGCTGACAGGGCGGGAGCAGATTTGGGGGATGGTCGGGTGCCGTGTGGCCAAGCTGAGTGTGAGACAGAGTATGAGACACCTTTGAGCCCCCTCGTGGAGACCCTGAGGGTTAGCTGGACCCCAAATCTGGAGCTCAGGGGAGGCCCTGGCTGGAGACAGGACTGTGGGTGTCATCCGGGCAGAGACGTGGTTCCAGCCCTGAGAGTGGACAAGGCGGCCCAGGAGGGGTGTGGATGGGGGAGGGAAGAGGCCAGAGGACCCAGGTGTGGGCCCACCAGCGAGAGAGGAGGGCCCGGAGAGGTGGGAGGGAAGCCAGGCAAGTGCAGGGTCCAGGGACCCAGTGAGGATGGAGTTCTCAGGAGGAGGGTGCACTGGCCAGGGGAGACGCTGTGGAGAGAGGGAGGAGGACAGAGAAGTGACCGCTGGACTTAACAGGGGCCAGTGACCTTGATTAGGGCAGTTTCTGCGGCATGGGGGGAGGGGTGAGAGCCTGGGGGAGACCGAGGGGTGCTGAGGGGGGGACAGCGGATGTAAAGGCATCAGACAGTGCGTTGTGTTGGGTGTAGGCCATGGGGTGTGTAAGCGTGAGGTGGCGTGGTAAGGCATGTGGGGTGTGCTAGAACCCGTGGCTCACTTTAGGGCACGAGGAGGCGTGTTAGGGCATGCACATGCGGAGCTGCACGTGGCAGGGGCGCTGGCACGCCCCTGTTTGGCACGTGTTGGACCTCACATCTGCTGCCAGAATAGTGGGGAGGGGGGGAGGCTCTCCGATCTCATTAACTACACCCCTCCTCTAGGGACAACCTGTACCGGGTGGAGCTGGAGCCCCCCACGTCCATGGAGCTGCGGTACCAGCGGGTGAGGAGGGGGTGCAGGCGGGAGGGGGGGCCCGGACACTGAGCTGGGGAGCAAGGTGGATTCGGGCCTGCTTAGCAGGGTTCCTAGGGCTGTCAAGGACCCCGCTCACCTCACCAGCTCTCTGTGTCCCAGAAGCTGACCTGGCGCTCCAACCCCAGCGACATCAACGTGTGTCGGATGAAGGGCAAGCAGGAGGTAAGTGGGCCCTGGCCACGCCTCCATCAGCCCTGGCCATGCCTCCAACCATGCCCCAATCCGTCCTGGCCACCCCCCAGGGCAAATCTGCTTTCATTCTAAGCCGGGGCCCTGGTGTTGCCATGGCTACTCCCAGAGCCTGACCACGCCCCCAAAGTGGTCCTCAGTCGTGGCCTTGCCCTTAGCCCTCGTCTTGCCATAGCTCCACCCCTTCAAGTGCCCTATTTCCCTGTCTGGGCCCCTCCCTTAGTCATGGCCTCGCCCCCAGCCTAGTCCTAGTTTAGCCCCCTGATTTTGCCACGCCCACATCCCTGGCCCCTCCTTGCAGGCCCCGCCTCTGCCCTGGCCCCGCCCACACCCGTGACCACACCCACCCTGGCTTCTCTTTTCCCGTCGCCCCAATCCAGGGCGAGTGTCGAAATTTTGTAAAGGTGCTTCTACTTCGGGACGAATCCACCCTCTTCGTGTGTGGTTCCAATGCCTTCAACCCCGTGTGTGCCAACTACAGCGTGAGTCACCGCTCTTCGAAGCCCTGACTGCCCCAGGTTCAACCTCCACGCCTTTGCTTACCGGCCCTCCACTGGTCATGCCCTATCCCCAGGCCACATCATCTCCTACAGGAAGCCTTACTGGATATGCCCTCCCAGGCCCCTCACCCGGAGCTCCAGAGGAGGCTTCCAAAGGAGGCCTGTACAGGCTGCAGCAACTTAAACTACAAACCAGTTATAGGATTAATTAGGATCGATTCAGACCCATTTATTACAGATCAGTAAATTGAGTCCCAGAGAGGTTAAATGACTGACCAAGTCACACAACATCCAAGGTGGCACCAGGATTCCCCTTGGAGGGGGTGGCTGGGGGAGCCAGGGGCTGCTAGGTATAGACAGGAGCTCTGTCACTCAGTCCCTGTCCCCCCTGCAGATGGACACACTGCATCCCCTTGGGGACAACATCAGCGGCATGGCCCGCTGCCCATACGACCCCAAACACGCCAATGTTGCCCTCTTCTCTGGTGAGTGCCCCCAACTCTGACCATCTGATGGGGCCCCAGTCCCCAGCAAGACATGGCATTTCACACGCTTGGAGTCAGGTCATTTAGAAGGTGGCTGGGAAACCATCTCTCCAGCTATGAAACAGGCAGAATCTCAAGGGCAGGGCTCAGCCGAGGTTGGGGATGAGCGGAGGAGTTGGGGATCAGCCTGAAGTCAGGGCCTCGGCAGGGTTGGGGCTCAGCCTGGGGCTTAGGGCTCACTTAGGCTCAGGGCTCAGTCTTGAAGTCAAGTTTTGACCCACCCAGCCTCCAGCCTCTATGATCTAATCCCTCACCTGCCTCCCCCTGACTCACCCCTATCCAGAAGGGATGCTCTTCACAGCCACCGTTACCGACTTCCTAGCCATCGACACCGTCATCTACCGCAGCCTCGGGGACCGGCCCACTCTGCGCACCGTGAAACATGACTCCAAGTGGTTCAAAGGTGGGGCGATAGGGGCAGACCTGGTAGGGCTGACATTCATCAAATTCCCCCACCAGAATAACAGTCCCAGAGGAGACAGGCAGGGAACTCCCATATCATCTTTGGAACCTACTAGCCTCTTTTTTTTTTTTTTTTTTAATTTATTATTTATTTATTATTTTTATTTTTGGCTGTGTTGGGTCTTCGTTTCTGTGCGAGGGCTTTCTCCAGTTGCGGCAAGTGGGGGCCACTCTTCATCGCGGCGCGCAGGCCTCTCACTATCGAGGCCTCTCTTGTTGCGGAGCACAGGCTCCAGACGCGCAGGCTCAGTAGTTGTGGCTCACGGGCCTAGTTGCTCCGCGGCATGTGGGATCTTCCCAGACCAGGGCTCGAGCCCGTGTGCCCTGCCTTGGCAGGCACATTCTCAACCACTGCGCCACCAGGGAAGCCCCTACTAGCCTCTTTGAAGATAAAGTTAGAGGAAAGATTTAAGTTGGATCTAAAGTAGAACTTGCTGGAAATGGGTGGCTTAGTAACCCGAAATGGAACAGCACGAGCGGTTATGGTAGGAGCTCAGCTCAACACATGAGGGAGGAGGGTGACAAAATAATAGACGTTGCTGTCTGTGGAAAGAAGACACGGTGATTTTAGGATTCTGACACCTACCCCCTCCAAAAAACCCCCAAAACTTTGGTCTCTTTTATTTTGCCTGGGTAATCAGCTGATATTCCCCCCTTCACTGTAAAAGCAGCCAGCCACCCAGGCTACTGTGTTCCCAGCCCCAGAGACTCCCTTTCTCCTGTCACGGGCTGAGTTCTGGCCCCTCCTCTCCTGCAGAGCCCTACTTCGTCCACGTGGTGGAGTGGGGCAGCCATATCTACTTCTTCTTCCGGGAGATCGCAATGGAGTTTAACTACCTGGAAAAGGTAGGGCCCTATTTCCCCTCCCAAAGAGGCCCAGGCAGTGGGGCATGCAGCTGAGAGGCTCTGGTCTCGGGAAGTGGGGAGCAGAGGTGGGTCCATGAAACTCCACCTGGGGCAAGAGGGTCCCTCTGGTCCTCAGGGCCCTCCACTCCAGCCGGGTCCAGGCCCCTGGGGCTTGAAGACATTTCTGGAGCAGCCCTGGGTGAGGGTCCCAGGTCTGGAGTCAGATACACCCCTGAATGCGGTCCCAGTGCCGTTGCTGTTCGCCCGTCCACCCACCCATCTACCATCATTTATCCATCCTTCCTCAACGGCCCATCTGTCTGCCCACTCACTCTCCCACTCAGCCGCCCTCTCACCTACCCATCTATCTGTTCTTCAGCCCACCCACACTTCCAATCAAACCACTTATCTATCCATCCGCCCACCCCCTGACTCAGCCATCCTCTATCCATCCGTCCACTCATCTACCCTTCCATGCACCTATATATCCATCCACCCACCTCCCACTCATTGACTTCTTCATCCATTCATACACCTACCCGTCCATCCATTCATACACCTAACCATCCATTGATCTATCCTCCTACTGATCAGCTCATCCATCTCCTATCCATCTCTCCCTCTACCTGCCCACCCCTCCATAATCCAATTATCTATCCCATCTCCTCCTCATCACCTGCTCATCCACTCCATTCAACCTTCTATCCACCCATGGATCCACCCATCCACTGATCTGTCATTACCTCCTTCATCTGCCTTTCCATCCATCCATTCATCCATTCCTCTACCCATCTCTCCACTCATCCACACTCACATCCATCTATCCATCTGTCCACCCATCCATCCTTTCATCCATCCATCCACCCACCCGTTCATCTACCCATCTATCCATTCATGCGGACTCACACCCATTTACTCATCCAACCATCCATCCATCCACCCATTCATCCACACACCCATTCATCCATCAGTTGATTATCTCCTTCTTCCTTATCTTCACTGTCCATCATTGTCTCCTTCAAATTCATCCATCCATCCACTAATCCATCCATACATCCATCCCATCCCTCAATCCATGGAGACATTTAAGTGCACAGACTGCCACTTACTACTAGTGTGACCTTGGGCCTCGGTCACTTTCCTTTGTCTGTGCCTCAGTTTCCCCTCCGTACCACGGGGATATCAGTAGGCCCTCCTCTGTAGAGCTTTGGGAGGAACGTGAGAGATGAGGAGGATAAAGTGCCTGGTACTTAGTGAGTGATCTGTAAGTGGAAGCGATGATGATTATGCTTGTCGTGGTGGCTGTGATCATCGTCATCCCCACATTTCGCTGGGGAATCTGGTGCTCAGGGGGCTAGGGTGACTGGCTGGGGCACCCACAGTGACCCGGGGCCAGGCTCCTGCATCCCATCCTGGGTAGCGGGCAGTGCGACCTGCGGGCAGGCCTTGCGGAACACAGGGCTCAGGCGCCCCCCCCGCCTGCTGACGTGCCAGGTGGTGGTGTCCCGTGTGGCCCGGGTGTGCAAGAATGATGTGGGCGGCTCCCCTCGCGTGCTGGAGAAGCAGTGGACGTCGTTCCTGAAGGCACGGCTCAACTGCTCGGTGCCGGGGGACTCCCACTTCTACTTCAACGTGCTGCGGGCCGTCACGGGCGTGGTCAGCCTGGGGGGCCGGCCCGTGGTCCTCGCTGTTTTCTCCACGCCCAGCAACAGGTCAGCAGGCACCGTCGGGAGCAGACTGGGAGCACCGGGTGGGCACGGGCATAGAGTTCCCATGTTACCTCACCACATATTCCCTGGGTCCTGCACTGGGCAAGATTGGACTCCCGGGAGGCCTCGGTCCCAGGCCAGGGGGCACCAAGCCAGACACTGACCCTCTGAGGCCCTTTGGCCAGAACTTGGCAGATGGGGGTGGGGGGGGGGCGTCCTCATCCTCTGCCTTTGGAGGAGGGGTCGGGGAGGGCTTCCTGGAGGAGGCATCAATGGTTGTGAGATGGAAGAAGCGGGAAGAGCATTCCAAGTTGGAAGAACAGCCTGTGCAAAAGCCCTGAGGCTGCAATGAGCTTGCTATGTTTAAACCATAGGGAGGAGGCCCGTGTGGCTGGCGTGGAGGGAAGCAAGGGGGAGAGTGGAGGATATGAGGACAGGGAGGTGACGGGCTGTGGGGAGGAGCCTGGATTTTATCCTGAGAGCACTAGGGAGCCATGGGAGAGTAAGGAGCAGAAGAGGGACCAGGTCAGGTTTGCATTTTTGGAAAACTCCCTGGGGAATGGGTTGAAAGGGAGCAAGAGTGGCACCTGGGAGACTGGATATCCAGGCAAGTGACAAGGGGGGGCCTGGACACGGGTGGCTGTGGAGGGGCTGAACTATGATCCAGTCTGAGAACCGTTCAGCAGGTGGAGTGACTGGATTGGACGGGGGGGGGCGGGGGGGGGGGCAGCAACCTCTGGCCCAGGTAACTGAACATGTGACAGTTCCGGAGGACAAACACTCCTCCACCTGCTTGCCCAGGGCAGTCCCCCCCGCAACCAGGCTCACTGCTCCCTTTCATCTGCCCCCACCCACAGCATCCCCGGCTCGGCCGTCTGCGCCTTTGACATGACACAGGTGGCTGCCGTGTTTGAGGGCCGCTTCCGTGAGCAGAAGTCCCCTGAGTCCATCTGGACACCCGTGCCGGAGGACCAGGTGCCACGGCCCCGGTGAGAGCCCCCTCGACCCTGAGACGGGTGCCTGGGTAGGATCCTGATCCTGGACCAAGGGCTGGGACTTCCAGGCAGTTAGTTATTTCAATAGCTGTTGCCGAGTTCAGCTGTACCCATTATGCAGGTGGGGAAAACCGAGGCCCTTTGGGCAGGGCAGCAGGTCCCCTGGTGAATCAGAGCCCCTATGTGGGGGCCTCCATGTCCACCCTGACCACCCCCTCGTCCCCACCCAGGCCCGGGTGCTGTGCGGCTCCCGGCATGCAGTACAATGCCTCCAGCGCCTTCCCAGACGAGATCCTCAACTTCGTCAAGACACACCCCCTGATGGACGAGGCAGTGCCCTCACTGGGCCACGCGCCCTGGATTGTTCGGACTCTGATGAGGTCAGTCCCTACACGGGGCCGGGGTCCTGGTGGCCGAGCCTGGGTGGGAAGGAGAGCCCTGGCCAGGGTGGTGGGCAAGGAGGGAGCACAGGGCCAACTTTGGACACAAGGAGGGGAGCCGGACACTCAAGACAGCTGGGCATGTGGCTCCGGGGCTGCCCGGAAAGATGGAGACAGAGGGAGACACAGAGAGACGGAGAGAGAGACCATCTGACACAGAGAGATGGAGGGAGACAGGGAGAGAGACAGGCAGGCCCAGGTAGGAGTCGGGTTTGGGGGTCTGTTTCTCTCCATGATGTGCCCCCTTGGAGCCACGCCCATGTCCACCTTGCCGGGCGTGGGTGGAGTCTCTGAGTGTGCCCAGGACCCCAGGGGGCTGGGAGGCAGCCTGACCTCTGCCCAACCCCGGCCCCAGGTACCAGCTGACGCGAGTGGCCGTGGACGTGGGCGCCGGCCCCTGGGGCAACCAGACTGTCGTCTTCCTGGGTTCTGAGGCGGGCACTGTCCTCAAGTTCCTTGTCTGGCCCAACGCCAGTGCCTCGGGCACCACCGGGCCCAGTGTCTTCCTGGAGGAGTTTGAGACCTACCGGCCGGACAGGTGAGGCCGGGCAGAGGTCAAGGGACAGGGCCAGTGGGCAGGGAGATAGGGCGTGCCCCTTGAGTCTTACCAATCTGCTCACCCCCAGGTGTGGACGCTCTGGGGGTGGCGAGGCAGGGCAGCGGCTGCTGAGCCTGGAGCTGGATGCGGCCTCGGGTGGCCTGCTGGCGGCCTTCCCCCGCTGTGTGGTCCGAGTGCCCGTGGCGCGCTGCCAGCAATATTCAGGATGCATGAAGTGAGTACTCCCGGGCCAGCTGTGGGCAGGGGAAGTGAGGGGAGGTGAGCACGGGAAGAGGGAGAGAGTCAAGTTCAAGTCCAGGCCCCAACAGCATCCTGACTCACTGAACGATGAGCAGGGCAGAGGGCAGAATATGTGCAAAGGCCCTGGGGCAGGACTGGGCCTGGTGTGTTGGCGGAACAGAGAGGGGACCTGTGTAGCTGGAACAACATGAGCGAGGGGGAGAGAGGGAGGAGGGAGGTCAGGGAGGGGACGGGGCGGGGGGTAGGTCGTGCAGGGTCTGTGGGCTGTGGGGAGTACTTGGGCTCCTTCCCCCACCCCTGGAGTGAGGTGGGAGCCCTGGAGGTCTATGGGCAGAGCAGGATGGGATGTGATTGACATTTCTAATAGCAGCAGGAGCAGAAGCTGGGGACCAGGGAGACAGCTGTTTGTCTGCCTCTAAAATGGGTGGGAGGGACTTCCCTGGTGGTCCAGTGGTTAAGAATCCGCCTTCCAATGCAGGGGACATGGGTTCAGGCCCTGATCAGAGAACTAAGATCCCACATGCAGCACGGCAACTAAGCCCACGTGCCACAACGAGAGAGTCCACGCAGCCAAAAATAAAAAATAATAATAAAATAAATTTTTTAAAATTAAAAAAAAAAAGACAAAATGGGTGGGAGGGATGTCCCTGGCGGTCCAGTGGTTAAGACTCCACATTCCCACTGCAGGGGGCACGGGTTCAATCCCTGGTCGGGGAACTAAGATCCCACATGCCGCGTGGCACAGCCAAAAAATAAAATAAAGTAAATAAAATGGGTGGGAAGATCACATGCAGATAAAACACTGCCACATCTCTGGACTCACAGTGTGCCCTTCACACGGAGCACCCGACCCTGTGCCCGCCGACTTGGCAATAATGATGCCATAGCACACACCCAAAGCACAGACTCAGGGGCAAGCCTGCCTCAGCTCCAACCCTGGCTCTGTCCCTTGGGCAAAAGTAAACTTCCCTGAGCCTCAGTTTTCTCATCTGTAAAATGGGGAAGGAATAGCCCCCACCGCTAAGACGTGCCTTGAGAACTCCCAGAGTTGACAGTAAGAGGTGCCTCAGAAGGGGCTGTGGTTGATCTGCCCTCCGGGTCCCTTGTCTGCTCCAGGCACTGTATTGGCAGTCAGGACCCCTACTGCGGCTGGGCCCCGGATGGTTCCTGCATCTTCCTCAGCCCTGGCACCAGGTACTGGGGACAAGGGAGGTGGGGGGCGGGTATGTGACCCACGTGATGATCGGGAGTCCCCCCCCAACCACAGCTCTGTGCGAGGGGTTTCTGCTGACTGTGCCTCTCTGCCCCCCTGCCCTCATCAGAGCCACCTTTGAGCAGGACGTGTCCGGGGCCAGCACCTCAGGCTTAGGGGACTGCACAGGTAAGTCGGGGAGAGGGGAGGAGGCCTGGGGACTCGGAGTCCTGGTCCTCCAGGGTTCTCACACCCTCTGCCGCCCATGCCCAACGGCGGGGGTGCGGTACTGGCTTCCGTCAGGGCTTGGGAAGGGCAGGGGGCCCCACTTCCAGGTAGGGAGGAGGGAAAAGGACCGACAGATGGCGAGGGGGCGCTGGGGACCGCAGAGAGAGAGAGACCAGGAGACAGACAGATGGGCAGACAAACTTTAAGACAGATGCCAGGGGACAGAGAGATGGGCAGACGGGCGTTTAAAGGGTCAGAGAGGCGCCACGAAGCAGAGAAGCAGACAGACATTGAGTGGGTAGACCATCCGGAGGCCGCGAGAGGTGCGCAGGGGACCGTCCCCGGCCGGGCCCCTCACACGCCGCCCTCCCGGCCAGGACTCCTGCGGGCCAGCCTCTCGGAGGAGCGCGCCGGGTTGGTGTCGGTGAACCTGCTGGTGACGTCGTCGGTGGCGGCCTTCGTGGTGGGCGCCGTGGTGTCCGGCTTCAGCGTGGGCTGGTATGTGGGGCTCCGCGAGCGGCGCGAGCTGGCCCGCCGCAAGGACAAGGAGGCCATCCTGGCGCACGGGGGTGGCGAGGCCGTGCTGAGCGTGAGCCGCCTGGGCGAGCGCCGGGCGGGCGGCCCCGGGGGCCGGGCCGGGGGCGGCGGCGGGCCCGGGGTTCCCCCCGAGGCCCTGCTGGCGCCCCTGATGCAGAACGGGTGGGCCAAGGCCACGCTGCTGCAGGGCGGCCCCCACGACCTGGACTCGGGGCTGCTGCCCACGCCCGAGCAGACGCCGCTGCCCCAGAAGCGCCTGCCCACCCCGCACCCGCACGCCCTGGGCCCCCGCGCCTGGGAGCACGGCCACGCGCTGCTCACGGCCTCCGTCTCATCCTCCCTCCTGCTGCTGGCCCCCGCCCGCGCCCCCGAGCCGCCCCTCGCGCCCGGCGAGCCGGCCCCCGACGCCCGCCTCTTCGTCGCGCGGCCCGGCCGCGCCTCCCACGGCGACTTCCCGCTCACCCCTCACGCCAGCCCGGACCGCCGGCGGGTGGTGTCGGCGCCCACGGGCTCCTCGGACCCGAGCTCCGCCGCCGACGGCATCCCTCGGCCCTGGAGCCCACCGCCCACCGGCAGCCTCCGGAGGCCGGGCACGCACGCCCCGCCCGCCGCCGCGCTGCGCCGCACGCACACGATCAACAGCGGCGAGGCCCGACCCCGCGGCCGCCACGCCCGGCCCGGCACGGACTTGGCCCACCTCCTCTCGTACGGGGGCCCGGACAGGACTGCGCCCCCCGTGCCCTAGGCCGGGGCCGCGCGCCTCGGCGGTGCCAGCCACGGGAACCAGGAGCGAGAGACCGGGCCAGCTCCGAGTGGGTGCTCAGACCCCCGGCCCAGCCGCGAGGGGTGGGGGGCGCCCTCTGCCGCCCGGAAGCACAAGGGGCTCGGCTCCCCGCCCCGCCACGCCCCGGGGCCGCAAGACCCTGAGGCGGTCTGGGGCAGGCGGGCGGAATGTGCTGTGGATTTGAGGTTGACCTTCTGCGCGTGGATTTTTGGTTTGTTTTCCAATTTGCGTTTCTTTTGCAGTTTTCTAACCAATTGCACAACTCCGTTCTCGGGGTGGCGGCCGGGGGCTTGGCGGTGGGAAGGGGAGGGGGCACATCTGCAGACCCCAGCTCCCCCCCCCGCCCCACCCAGAGGCTCCTCCTCGACCCGGCCCCCGGCGTGTGTGTGTGTGTGTGTGTGTGTGTGTGTGTGTGTATGTGTGCATGCCGTGTCCGTGTGCAAGGGGCCGGGAAGGGGAGGGAGGCGTGCACGTGTGCCCGCGGGCTGCTGCGGCGTGTGCGTGGGGGCGGCCACGTGCGGTGTGCGTGTCTGTGTGCGAGCGCGGAGGCCCCAGCGGCCTGGGCGTTGGCTGAGCCGATGCCGTGGCTTCCAGAAAGCCGGGGGTCTCCAAGGTGCCGGTTAGGAGTTTGAGGGGTGATGAGGAAGGGGTTTCAGGCAGGGGGTCGGGACGGCCTGCCCAGAAGTCGTATTGGCGGCTGTCTAAGGGCTCGGGCGGTCTGGGGGATGGCGAAGGCGGGCGGGCCCCCCTGTAAATACGGCCCCAGGGTGGTCAGAGGGTCCCATGCCACCTGTCCTCTGTGACCTCCCCCTTGACCTCCAGCTGACCATGCATGCCAGCTGAGTGGCCAGCTGAGAGTCCTGGACCCTCTCTGGAGTTTGCCTCCCCCAACCCCTTGTCAATAAAACTGTTTACAACCACCGGCCCCCAAGGCTCTGGGTCTGCTCTGTCTCCTGGGGGTGGGACTTGGACAGTGGCCTGGCCTGGCCTGGGGCAGTTGGGAGCACCCGGGAGAGTCCTGGCTGGGTCACTGCAGCAAACAGAATGATGGGGAGCTGGGTGTGGAAATGTGGAGAGTTGCGGGGGTCCCAGTCTTCATCTGGATGGGGGCCAGTCTCTGGTCCCTCAGCAAAAATTTATTATGCACCTACTGTGTGCCAGCCACTGTGTGGAAACAAAGACCCCTGTCCTCATGGAGTTCGCAGCCTAATGGGGAAGACCAACCACATACAAGCAAATTAGGACTTGATTTGAATTAGCGATATGTGTAATGAAGAAAAAGCCAGATAATGTGTTAGGTAGGGGGTGACTGTGTATGGGGGGGGGAGTTGAGGAGAGCCTGCCAGAGGAGGTGACATGTAAGCTGAAATAAGATGGGCTAGAAGGAGCAGCTGTGGGGAGATGTGCAGAGTGTTCTAGGCAGAGGGAACAGCCAGTGCAAAGGCCCTGCGGTAGGAACAAGCTTGGAGGAGGGCCCACGCCATTAGTATGCCTGGAGCTGCCACACTAGGTGAGTGAAAGGGGAGCAGCTGGAGATGAGGAGGGGGAGGAGCACAGGGCCCCAGGCAGGCAGGGCCTCACCAGTGAGGAGTACAATTTTTTTTTTTTAATTGTGGTAAATAACATATACGATCAAATTTACCACTTGAACCATTTTTAAGTGTACTGCTCAGTGGCATTAAGTACATTCACATTGTTGTGCCGCCATCCCCACCATCCATCTCCAGAACTTTCTCGTTTTCCCAAACTGAAACTCTGTCCCCATGAAACACTAACTCCCCACTCCCTGCTCCCTCCAGCCTTATGAATTTTAAGTGGGACAGGAAACCATCAGAGAGTTTTAAGCAGGAGACATGATCTGATTTCATTTTAAGAGATCACTTTAGCATTATGTCACTACAATTCACAACTCTTCCGGCCCATGTCGATTAAGCACCTACTGTGGGCTGGGCTCTGGGGATAGAGCAATGAACAGGACAGACCCCCTGTCCCCCGCTTATCATGGGGAGACTGATTTAAACAAAGAAACACAAAACACCATGATGGCATCTAGCAGCTCCTCCTGTACCTGTGTGTCTTGTTTTTTCAGCTTGATTGAAATATATTTGACATGTAACATTGTGTAGGTTTCTGGTGCATATCTTGATGATTTGATATATTTGATATATATTGTAAGATGATTATCACAATAAGGTTGACGCATCCATTACTTCACATAGTTACTTTGTGTGTGTGTGGTAAGAACATTTAAGATCTACTCTCTTAGCATCTTTCAAGTATACTGTACAGTCTTGTTAACTAATCACCACGCTGTACATTACATCCTCAGGACTTATGCATCTTACAGCTGGGAGTCTATATCCTTTGACCAACATCTCTCCCTTTCCCTCACCCCCGAGTCCCTGACAACCACCATTCTACTCTTGGTGTCTATGAATTTGGTTATTTTACATAACTGAGATCACTCAGTATTTGTCTTTCTCCGCCTGACTTATTTCACTTACCATAATGCCCTCAAGTTTCATCCATGTTGTCCCAAAGGGCAGGATTTGCTTTCTTGTTATGGCTGAATTATATTCCATTATACATATATACACCACATCTTTATCCATGCATCTGTGAATGGACACTTAGGTTGTTTCCATGTCTTGGCTATTGTGAATAGTGCTGTAATGAACATGGGAGGGCAGATATCTCTTCAAGATACTGGTTTCATTTTCTCTGGATACATACCCAGAAGTGAGATTGCCAGATCATATGGTAGCTCTATTTTTAATTTTTTTTTTTGAGGAACCTCCCTACTGTTTTCCATAGCGGCTGCACCAATTTACATTCCCACCAGCAGTGCACAAGGGTTCCCCTTTCTCCACATCCTCACCAACACTTATCTCTTGTCTTTTTGATGAAGCCATTCTAACAGGTGTGGGTGACATCTCGTTGTGGTTTTGATTTGCATTCTCCTGATGATTAGTTATGTCAAGCACCTTTTCATGTACCTGTTGGCCATTTGTATGTCTTTGGAAAAACATCTACTCAGGTCCTTTGCCTGTTTGTGTATGTGTCTGTTTTTGTGTGTCCATCTCTGCAGATATGTTGTTCTCTTCTGTGTGTCCTGCTCTGTCTGTGTCTCTGGGTCTGTCTATGTATTTTTCCCTGTCTCTTTGTCACTATGTATGTCCGTGTATTTCACGCAGGTGGTTATCTGTCTTTCTTTATCTGTGCCGGTCTATGCCAGCCTGTGTGTTTCCCTCTCAGCCCGTATGTCCACTAAGAGAATGCTTAGTCATCCTCACAGCTGAATAGGGACAAAACCCTTCAGAGATTGGGCTGGGAGAAAGAGGCCATAGTCAGGCATGCAGATAAAGATAATACATCACACCTGAATGTTTAGAACTCAACAAGAATTTAAGCACTGAATAGCCAAACCTGTGAGATGCAGTCAAACAGTTCTCAGAGGGAAGTGTGAGCCTTCAGATGTACTTATTAGGAAATGAGAAAAGTCCAAAACAAATAGCACATCAGCTTCAGCTGAAGAAAGAAAGAATGGAAGGGGCTCTCGGAGACTGAGTTCAGCTTCACAGATGGGGAAACTGCGGCCAAGAAAAGTTAAGCCACTTGCCCAAGTTCACAAAGCAGAGCAGTCACAGAAGAGCTGGGATTCAGAACCAGGTTTAGTTCCTCCCAGACCATTGTTCAAAGACTGTGGAGACTTCTGGCATCACTTGCTTTTGAATTCTTTTTTTAAAATTATTTTATTAAAAAAAAATAAGACTATGTCATGAATATAAGACAAGTGTTTTTTTTTGTTCTCTTCACTGAGCTTCCTGGTTGCTCAAATTTATTATAAATAGTACCTCTTGCTCAAACAGTTGTCCCCATCTCCCAGGACAGACTGGCGCCTTACAAACTTGACCCTTGATTCCTAGATTGGGGGAAGTGGGGACTCAGCCTCAGAGACTCTTGGGTACCCACTCCCCAAAAGCAGGACTCAAGGGAAAGGAAAACTAGGTAGAAACAGGGTCGAGAAGGCGGTGGGCAGCCCACCTTCTGTCCTCCCCCTGCCAGGAAGCAATTTTGCAATCCTGACCCCTCCCTTCCCCCTGGCTGGCTCAGGTCCAGCCCCTAACGGGAACAGGATGTGGGTGGAGACTTCCCCATGGCTGGTGCCCCTGTCCCCAGCCCAGGCAGGTATAAGGCCACCTTGCCAGACCAAGGGAACCTGGATGGAAAAGAGAGAGGCCGCCATGTCCTCTTGGAGCCCAGAGCAAAAACAGAGGTAGGTCCCCACCCCGCCCACCCTGGGCAGGCCCGGACACCAGGCAGTGCAGAGATCCATGGACATTCCGTCTGACCCACTGAAGTCACAGGGCCAGACGTAGGCCTGCAGGCTGCAACAGACTGACACTCAGGCTCTACCTATGGACAGACTCATTCCCATACACACACTTACTGCAGAAGGCCCAGGTGGTCCACGGGCTGTAGTAACCAAGGATGTTCAGGTGGTCTCTAGTGCTGCTGGGCTAGGGCATTACTGCTGGAGGGACCGGGAGGAGCAGAAGCCCCAGCCCTCGAAGGGTTCCAGTACCAACTGTAAATCTCACCATCCCAAAGCCAAATGCCTGCCTCCAGACCTGTACAAGACAGGATGCACTTTTCATGCTCAGAGTCTCGTTTGTATCTGGAGTCCTGGGTTGCACCCCAGAACTTTGGAGCAAGATGGGGCTGGGCACAGATAACCTAGACAGGGCTAGACAGAAAGAGGAGCAGTCCAGAGGGGGAAACTGAGAATTCTGCTTGGAAAGGTCAGAGAAAGCTTTGTGGAAAGGGGGCCATTGGAGCTGGGGTTTTGCAGGATGAGTAAGAGTTCATAGGCTCTGCCTTCAAAACGTGGAGCCAGGGAGACAAGAAATGACCCAGAAAACAAGTGAGAGCAGAAGAAATTAGCAAGTTGGACTGCAAATAATTAATAGTCCATTGGGGCTGGGCTGGCAATGGGGAAGGGTAGCATGTAGGGGTCAGACTAAGAAACACAGGTTTCATAGAATTCTTCCTGGAACAGGAGCTACTTCTGGCAGCTGTGGGGGGTGGGGGTTGAGGGTGGAAGCCAGGAGAGGAGGAGGAGGGGACTACTACACTAGTCCAGGCCAGCAATGAGGTGGCATGGTCCAGGGTGGTGAAAGTAGAGGTGGGAAGAAGCAGGCAGATTCTGGGTATATTTTCACTTTGCTGGGTATATAATATCATTATTTTGATTTATTAAGCATTTTCTGTCATTGCCTGCAGCCCAGTAGGCTGGGACTCCCATCTTTCTAGAATCCTCTTCCTGCTGCTGTTATTTGTGGTCTCAGCCCAGGGGGTCACCCCAAATCCAGACGCCTGCCTGGTGTCCCACTCGGGTAACGGCAGCTCCGTCTCCTGCCAACCACCTGCCAGAATCCCCCACTACTTCCCAGCTGACACCGTCTACCTGGCCGTGGAGTTCTTCAACCTGACTCAGCTGCCTGCCAACACCCTCCAGGGCATCCCTAACCTCCAGGAACTGCACCTTTCCAGCAACCAGCTGGAGGACCTCTCCGCCAAGTTCCTGCTGCCTGTGCCTCAGCTAAAGGTGCTCGATCTAACCCGCAACGCCCTGACCCGGCTGCCTCCTGGCCTCTTCCAGGTCTCAGCTGCCCTCCACACCCTGGTGCTGAAGGAAAACCAGCTGAAAGTTCTGGAGGCCTCGTGGCTGCACAGCCTGAAAGCCCTGCGGCATCTGGACCTATCCGGGAACCAGCTCCAGACGCTGCCCCCTGGGCTGCTGGCCAGTTTCACCGACCTGCTCATCCTTGACCTTGGCAATAACCAGCTGCAGACTTTGCCCCCTGACCTTCTGAGCGGCCCCTTGAGGTTGGAACGGCTGCACCTCGAGGGCAATAGGTTGCAGGAGCTCGGAGAGGGCCTTCTGGTGCACCAGCCAAAACTGCGCTACCTCTTCCTGAGCGACAACAGGCTGACCACAGTGGCAGCCGGCGCCTTCCGAGGTCTGCAGAAGCTGGACATGCTGGACCTCTCCAACAACTTGCTGACCACCGTGCCCAAGGGGCTCTGGATGTCCTTGGGGAAAGCTGCTGGGAACATGAAGGACGGCTTTGACCTCTCAGGTAATCCCTGGATCTGCGACCAGAAACTGGACGACCTCTATGAGTGGCTGGTGGCCAACGAAGACAAGATGTTCTTCCGCAATGACACACGCTGCGCTGGCCCTAAAGCCTTGAAGGGCCAAATGCTCCTAGCGGTGGCCAGGTCCCCTTGAAGCCTGGGGCTGGGGGCGGGGTGGGGAGGCAAGGCTTGGCAGGACGCCGCACACCACTTAGCAAATAATCCCACCTTCTAAGGGTGAGGCTGGGCTTCCCATAGTTGCTGGGACCTGTTTCGCCCATGTTGCCCCAAACACACCTCGGGCTCTTCCTGCTTCCTTGCCTCTGCTCAAGCTGTATGCTCTTCCAGAAATCTCTTTCCCCTCTTTCCCAGGTCTCTTGGTCTCTGGCTCCTCCAACCTGTCCTGGCCACACTGGGGTTGGCTCAATCTGGCTCTGTTTCCCCCAGTTTCAGGGGTTCTCTGAGTGCAGGGCCTGGGGCTGGGTTCCCTCTTACTCAGCATCACTCGGTTTGAGGTCAGACTGGAAGGGGTTAATAAATAACTGTTGAACAGAATTGGATGTATTCGCTGTGTTCCTTGCATTCTCCCAAGGCGAATTCCTAGGTCTCCAGAATGAAGCAGAAGGAAGGGAGAGGCATGCCATGAAATCCCAAACGGATAGCAATTGGGATCTGATGGCTGTGACTGCTCCTCCCCCTTTCCCCATCCTTGGATTTAACTGGAAATAAAACCCTGACCATTGCCCAAGGTGTCATTTTACCAGTGGATTCCTTCCAGAGCTTGTGTCCTGGGGAAGGTTTAAATTAAACCAGATTGCTTCAGGGCTCCAAACAATTTTTCATGCTGGCCTGTGATAACCAGGGGAGCAGCTGCCCAGGACGAGCATGGGCAGGCTGGATGGGGCTGAACAGCTGGGCAGAGGCCCTGGGCGCTGTGTTTTCAAAGCTCCAGAACCTCAGGGCCACCTTCCAACACAATGTTGGGCGTGATGGGGGTCGAGGTCAGACTGGGGGGACCCTGGGATGTTTGGGGCATGCTCGGTTTTTGCAGCTCCCTGGAAGGAGGGTCATGCCCACGTTGGTGGTCATTCCAGGTGTGGTGATGAAAGCCAGGGTTCTGCAATCTGGCAGAGCTGGGTTTGAATCAGATTCCTCAATCCTAGGCGACCCAGGGCAAGTGGTTTAAGTATTCTGATCCTCATTTTGCTCATCTGTAAAATGGGGATCCAAGTGAATGGGCTGGCCTGTCTTCCGGCTTAGTTAAGCGGCAGGTTTTAAAAAGTAAAAAGAAGGACCTTGAGGACTTGCCCAAGGTCACTGGGCGAAGCGGTGGGGGGGGCTGTGGTCGCCCTCCACCGTCTCTGCGGCAACAGCAGTGAGGGTGACAGGTGGCCAAACTTAGCCAAGGAAAGTAGCTCAATCCTTGGCATACAGCGTCCCCAAGTTGCTATAGCAACCGCAGGGCGCTCTGGGAGCCCCTGGGTAGGGCGAGGGGGCCCGGAGCCCCGCCCCGGGCACGCCCCCCTCAGGCCTCTCCCTATTGGTCGGTCCCCGAAGGTCCCGCCCCCAAATCACTATAAGGCGGGCGGGGAAGGCTGGCGTCGGAGGTTGGAGTTTAAGTGTGGGGTCTGCCGCAGTACCTGGGGGCTGAGGCTGAACGCGCCCGGGTGAGTGCCTCGCGGGCGGCGTCCAGGAGTGCCCAGCAGGCCCGGGGGCGCGGTGGGTGGGTGGGTGGGAGGGCGAGAGTCCAGCGGCTTGGGGAGAGGAGTGGTGTGACAGGCCGGAGCAGGTGGCTGAGACCCTTGGTCCAGTTGGCAAAAGCTCAGGACCCAGTTGGGAGAGGACTAGGGTTCTGAGGGCGCTGGGTGCGGACGGGGGAAGAACTGCAGGCGGGGAGTCTGAGGTCGAAGTCCCGCTCTGAGTCTACTTAGCTGAGTGACCTTGGGCCCACCATGGACCTGCTGTGTGCTTCAGTTTCCCTGTGTGTCAAACTGGACTGTGGGTTTACTGGGGTTCTGCGGCAACCACCTGCACCCCCGCAGGGGGCTGCTTGCTCGGTTCCATCCCGGGCCAGGGCAACAGGGATCTTCCCTAGCTGCAGCGGAGGCAACAGCCCACACAGGTGAAGGCATTTGCCCAAAGTCACACAGCAGGTAATGGCCAGACTCGAACTCAGGTGTCTCTCTGCCCAGAGCCCATGCTTTGAATCACTGCAGGGCCTCCACTTTGTCAGAGGTTCTCTACTATGCACCTACTGTGTACAGGGCCCTGTGCATGCATTGTCCCTGCCCAGGGCGCTCTGAGGTAGGCATTATCATTACCTCATTTTGCAGATGAGGAAACTGAGGCCCCAAGAGGGGAGGAGACTTGCCCGGGTCACCAAGCCCAGCCAGACAGAACCCAGGGCCTGGGCGGGAGCCGGGAGGGCTGGCGTGCAGGGGCCCGTCACTCTGTCCTGCCCCCAGGGTGACCCTGTTTGCAGTAGGCATGTCAGAAGACGAGGCGGCTCAGGCCCCCAGACCCAGCTTGTGGGAGCAGGACCAGCAGGTAAGGGGCTTCTCCTCCCATGGAGCTCGGCACGGGAGGAGGTGGGGGAGCAGTCCCTCCTGGGACAGTTTCAGACTGGGTCCCCCTGCCCTTGCTTCGAGCACCTTACTCTGAGGGCATTTTGGAGCATGGTTGGGGGAGGCACATTCTACCCATTTCCCAGAGGGGCAAAGTGAGGCCCAGGGAAGGGTGTGTCTCTGGGATGTGTCTCTCCAGACACTCCCAGCCAGCTTACCTGGCCTCTGCCCAGCTCTCTCCCACTCCCATCTCTGGGTCTCTACCTGTATCTCTCTGTTTCTGTGTCCACCATCATGGCACTCTTAACAACAACAACAATAATAATAGCAGCAATCACAGCCTATACTCTGCATCATTCACTGTTCCAGGCGCTTCACATATTGTACTCCTTGAATCCCCATCACAGCCCTAGAAACCCATTTTACAGATAGGGAGACTGAGGCACAGAGCAGTTCACGCACTTGCCCAAACTCACACAGCTTGAAAGTGGAGAACCAGAACTGAACGCAGGTGGTCTTGCTCCAGAGGCTGTGCCCTTAATGACCAGACACTAATGGCTCTTCCCTTAAGGAGACTTGAGTCTTTCAGAACCGGTCCCGCTCTGTGTATGCTGCTGAGAACAGGAGCTCTAGGCGCACCTCGGCGTGGGTGTCCATTGCCTGCACGCAGCTGCGCTCAATACACTTCCCCCCCAACCCCTCTCACCTGCCCCTCGTCCCGGCCCAGAGAGGGTGAATGGGCTCTCTAGCATGTGGCTGAGCCCCCCACCTCCACCTGGGACCCCTCTGATGCCACCCCTTCCTGCAGAACGTGGTGCAGCGTGTGGCGGCCCTGCCCCTGGTCAGGGCCACGTGCACCGCGGTCTCCGATGCTTACAGCGCCGCCAAGGACAAGCACCCGCTGCTGGGCTCCGCCTGCCGCCTGGCTGAGCACTGCGTGTGCGGCCTGACCACGCGTGCCCTGGACCACGCCCAGCCGCTGCTGAGCCACCTGCAGCCCCAGCGTGAGTCCCCCTGGCCAGAGTCCTGGGTCCTGTGGTTTGTCCCACTGCCCCACCCTCTCATGCTCCATCTGCATGACAGGTGCTGCAGTGGACCCCCTGAGACGGGTGTCCCTCTGCAGTCTCACCTATGCTGCGTGCCTTTACTCTGTCCACCTGCCTGTCCCCCATCCACCTGTGTCATCCCCTCTCTTGGTCCTTCTGCCTGTGCCATCTCACCCTCCATTCTCTGCCTGTCCCGTCCCCCATTCTACCTGCATCCCTTCTGCCCTCTGTCTCTGCTTATTTGTCCCTCTGTAGTTTGATCACCTGCCCGTCTGCCCTTAGCTGTTTCCTTGGGGCCCCCTCCTTTTGTCCCCATCTTGTCTCACTGTCCTCCTCCCTTTGGCTAGCCTGATGTGCCTTGGGTCCCTTTGCCTGTCCAATCTCCCTCCCGTCTACCCCTTCCTCCACCCGTCCTGAGCCTGTGACCAGCTCAGGGGGTCCAACCTGGCAGTGGGGTTGGGGGACAGAGAGACCCTCGGCCTCGCATCTGACCAAGGAAGGGGATCACCTGAGGGTCCCAGCCCAGGGCCTCACCCGCCTCCTTCTCAGCCAGCTTGTGTGACCTTGAGCCTGCTCGCTGGGGCGTCTGAGCTGGACATGGGTGAGGAGTCACCTTGGTGCTGGCAGCAGCGGTGGCAGGGCGGAGGCGGGAAGGGCAGAGAGGCAGCGTCCAGCCTGGTGGCTCACCCACACGCTCAGGGTCCCGGCCCCTTGCAGGGGGCCAGCCAGGTGCCCCCTCTGTCTTTCCCTCCGTATGTGTGTGTGTCTCCTTTTTTCTCTGCCTCTCCCTCCAGCATCCCCTCTCTCTATGTCCCTGTGTCCCTCTCTCCCTCGACATCTCCCCAATTCTCGCTCGCTGCCTCTCTGTCTCCAGTGGCCACAGTGAACGATCTCGCCTGCAGGGGCCTGGACAAGCTGGGGGAGAAGCTGCCCTTTCTCCAGCAACCTTCAGAGACGGTACCCAGCACCACCAGATTGTGGGGAAGCTGTAGGGGGTGGAGGTGGCAGCGAGAAACGCAGCCTGAACACCTGGGCCAGCTGGACTCCAGGACCCAGTCAGGCTTTGGTCAACTGGAACAAAACAGCAGCCAGATGAAAATCATTGACACCCGTGTTTACTGAGCACATAATATGTGCCAGCTGGTGCTGGGAATCCCTTCAGCAACCCCATGAGGAAGAGATTTGATTTTCCTACACTTTGTAAGAGGGGAAATTGTGGCCCAGAGCCAAACAGGGGCCAGGGGTCCTTGCCCCGCAGCCCCAGGGAGCTGGGGGCAGGGGAAGGGAGCTGGAGACCTACAGCAACTGGAGCTGGGCCCCTTCCGCCAGGTGGTGAACTCGGCCAAGGACGCAGTGGCCAGTGGCATGACAGGCGTGGTGGGCCTGGCTCGGCAAGGCCGCCGCTGGAGTGTGGAGCTGAAACGATCCATGAGCCACGCCGTGGACGTCGTGCTGGGCAAGTCAGAGGAGCTGGTAGACCACTTCCTGCCCATGACTGAGGAGGAGCTTGGTAAGGCCAGAGCCCTCCCCGCTCGCCCCTGAATCCTCCTACCCATCCCTGGCGGTGACGGATCAGAGAGGTCCCGGCCTCACCCAAGGCCACATAGCAGATCAGTAGGGAACATGGAGCTCCAGCCCAGGCCTGACCTCCCCCAACCCGCATCCTACTAGAAATCTGACTACCCAGAGCCCCAAGAGTATATGGGGCTTATAGCCTTGAGGGCCACGGCCTCCAGCTGGTGGCCCCCCATACTGTAGTATTTGGCCTGTGCAATGCCTTTAAAATGGTTTAATTCATCACATGCATTTAAAAATCAGGTTTTGCCCTACAAATCCTGATTTCTAACTTGCCTTGGAAAATCAGACATTTGGGTTGAATGGCGTCCTCCCCTTTACGTGGTTCCCTTAAACCCCACCATTCTCCAGTGTTCTACATCTGGTCCGTTGACCCTGGAGACAGTCTGACTTCCAAACCCTGCTTTATGGCACTAGAGGAACATGGGGCGTGCCCCCTCCTTCGCAGAAAGGCTGTGAGCCATTTTTGAAGCACCTTCTGTGGGCCGAACACTTGTAAGCGACTCTTTCATTATTATAAGCTCCATTCACAGATGAGGAAAATCGAGGTAAAGAGACCCGGGATTCGAACCGAGGCAGTCAGTAAAGTGGTTACGAGTGCCTGGGTTCGAATCCCGGGTCAGCCTCTTGCACCCTGTGGGACTTCACCTCTATTTACCTTGGGTTTCCTCATCTGTAAATAGAGCTAATAATAGTGCCTACATCGGAGGGCTTGGGGATGGTCGCATGAATTGATATTGTAGAGGGGAAATATACAAGCTGTGGGAGAGCCCATGGGCGTGTCCACCCAGAAGCAGAGGGCGTGGGCACGCTGACTCCCCTCCCCATCCTGTCCTCCAGCGGCGCTGGCAGCGGAGGTTGAGGGCCCGGAAGTGGGCTCTGTGGAAGAGCAGCGGAGACAGCAGGGCTACTTTGTACGCCTGGGTTCCCTGTCGGCGCGGCTCCGCCACCTGGCATATGAGCACTCTCTGGGGAAACTGAGACGGAGGAAACACCACGCCCAGGACACACTGGCCCAGTTGCAGGAGACTCTGGAGCTGGTGAGAGCCCTCTGCCTGCCCCCTTTCCCACCTCGTGATGCAGGCCAGCATGCGTGGATTGAGTGCCCGCGGACTACCTGGTCCCCTGCTAGTCTGAAAGGGGGAGGCAGAACCGTGTATGTGCAGGGCTGGGGCAGAGGGACCTGGGGCTGGAGGCATTCAGTGGGGGTCAAGGCTCAGCCTGGGGAGGCAGGAAGAGGTTTTGTGGAGGAGGGGAAGTTATAGGCGGTTAAGATGGATGGGAAGAGAGTGAAGGTACCTCTTCCCGGGCTCTCCCATCACCAATCACAATCTTCCCAGCCTTTAGTTTCTAGCTGATAACCCAGCTTCTTTCCCCGTTGTGCATCGCTCCCTGCTCCAAAGGAACATAACAGCTCCTGTTTTCTGGGTTTGATGAGTTCAGACGCCCCCAACCTGCTCCTCCTGCATCCCTCTCCCCATCTCAACTGATGACAGCCCTGTCCTTCCAGGGCCTCAGGCCAAAACCGGGGAGTCACCCTCAACTTCCCTCTTCTCCTCCTCTCCCACATCCGACATATCAGCCAGTACTGTTGGCTCTGCCTTCAAAGTCTACCCAGAACCCGCCCACACCTCCTCCTTCCTCTTGCTCCACCTGGGTCCAGCCCCCATGATTACTCAACCTGGTCCTGGTTTCCCATCCTGGACCCCGCAGTCTGTCCTTCCTGAAGCAGCCACCAGAGGGCACCTGTGAGCACCGGAGTGGGCTAATTTCACTGAGCAGAGCGTCCTCAAGGTTCATCCATGTTGTAGCGTGTTTCAGAATTTCCTCCCTTTTTAAGGCTGAATAACAGTCATCGCTTAGTATCTGCGAGGGATTGGTTCCAGGACCCCCCACGGATACCAAAATCCGAGGATGCTCAAGTCACTTCTGTAAAATGGCGCAGTACAGTTTGCCCTCTGTACCCACCGGTTCTGCATCCACGGATTCAACCAACTGCGAATCTTGGTTGAATCCGCAGATGCAGAACCCGCGGATACGGAGGGCAGACTGTGTTCTACTGTGTGGATCACAGTTTATTTCTATTAATCTTCTAATACCTGCCCTGTCCTGGGCACTGAAGGCACAGTGGCCCCCTCAGGACACTCACAGGCCAGTAGGGGGGCTAGGGTCATGATGGGAGAGCATGCTGGGTTCTGTGGGACCCGGAGGGAGGGATCCACCCAGCCAGGAGCCGGGGAAGGGAGGCTTCTTGGAGTGGGTGACGTCTACAGTGAGACTTGAACTGAAGTGAACCAGGCAGGGGGATGGGATGGAGAGAAGAGTGTTCCTAGCAGAGGCACAAGCATAGGCAAAACCTGGCAGTGAGTCTGAGTTTCAGGGGAACTACAGGTCTCAGGTCTGACCACGGGCAGGGGAGAAAATGGGCAGATCGGCCAGGCTGGATCCGTAGGCGCGGAAGGTTTGCATACAGTGGATGTTCCGGAAATGCCTATTGAGGCCAGATCCAGGCTGGGGTCCTGGTCCCCCCAACATTCCAAATCCTCCAGTTCTGACTACTGTGGCCCCTGTCCCCACAGATTGACCACATGCAGTGCGGGGTGACGCCCATCACCCCAGCCTGCCCTGGGAAGGTGCATGAGCTGTGGGAGGGCTGGAGCCAGCACTCCCCAGAAAACAGCTGCCGCAGTCAGGTAAGATGGCGTGGAGGAGGGGGGTTGGGGGGGCGTGGGAGGGGTTCTGGATCTGCCAGGGGTTGCCAGGGGCGGGGCTCCAGCCGGCTCCAACCAAGTACTGAGGTCAGCTGGTTCGAGAGTCCATGGGGAAACTGAGGCAGGGCGGGGGTCCTGGCGGGGGTCCATCCGGGACACCCAGGCCCCTCCCCTCCCCTCCCCTCCCCTCCCCTCCCCTCCCCCGCAGGCGGAACTGGAGACCCTGGTGCTGTCCCGAAGCCTGATGCGGGAGCTGCAGAGCACCGTGGACGCGCTGGAGACCAGCGTGCGGGGCCTGCCCCCCAGCGCCCAGGAAAAGGTGGCCGAGGTGCGGCGCAGTGTGGACGCCCTGCAGGCCGCCTTCGCCGACGCCAGCTGCTTCGAGGACGTGCCGGCGGCCGTGCTGGCCGAGGGCCGGGGCCGCGTGGCCCGGGCCCAGATGTGCGTGGAAGAGCTGCTGGAGCTGGTGGTGCAGGCCGTGCCCCTGCCCTGGCTGGTCGGGCCCTTCGCGCCCATCCTCGTGGAGCGGCCCGGGCCCCCGCCCGACCTGGAGGCCCTGGTGGACGAGGTCGTGGGGGGGCCCGACCCCCGCTGGGCGCACCTGAACTGGCCGGCCCAGCAGAGAGCCTGGCAGGCCCAGTACGGGGACGGGATGGGCCTCCCCGGGGACATTCTCGAGGAGGAGCCTAAGTCCCCCAGCCGCCGCAAGCACACCCTGATGCCAGAACTGGACTTCTGACCCGATGGGGCCGTGGGACCGCGAAAGCAGCTGGAGGCCGTCCTGCACCCCGAGATCCCTGCTGCCCCCTAGCGGCCATGCATCAGCATTACTAGCCGATGCCTTGGCCTTGGCCCAGGCACGGAGTTGGGGGCTGGGGACCTAACTCTGAATCCTAGACCAGCTTCACTGATATTAGACCATCCCCAGTCTTTCCCTTGGACATATGAGGACTTGAACCTAACTCAGGTCTGACTAGCCCCAAGCTGCGTTCACTGGCTGTGGTCCCGCATTGCCCCACCCCAAGAAGCTGATCAAAACTCCCCAGAGAGTCGCATGTTTTGCCCAGATAGAAGCACACGCTTCTGTCTGGGGTTTTGAAAAGTGAGTGTCCCCTTCCTCCCCCAGCTTGTCTATCCCGGACTGAGGGGTCCCCAAAGATGCTTCAACAGCTGGACCTGCCACACCCACTTGCTTTGCTGTTTGGGGTTTTGCTCTCCAGAATAAAGGTGCTTCGTGTTGTCCAAAGGCCAGTGGCCTCTGTTCCAGCCGAGGTGGGTCTCAGTGTCGGGGTGCTGGGGGCCTCAGAGGTGTGCGACTGTATGGCACAAGCCAGGGTTCGAAATTTGAAAGGAGTGACGCCTCCCTGACCAGCTTGACATCTTGTCTGGAGTTCCCCGTTAGTGCCCCACCCACCCGGGTTAAGCATTCGGATGTAGGTTCCTGGAATGGAAGCTGTTCCCACTTTAATGAATTTCTTGGAAACTGCAAGGAGCAGGATCGAGAGGAGGGGGCTCAGAGGGAGCAGCCCCTCCTATGCCCTCCTCACTGGACCTGTAGGAGCTGAGCTTGCTGTGGTTTCTCTGGCTGCACTGGTCAGGATGGGGGAGACAAACGCAGGGTAAGGGGCACAGGCCAGTCTCGTGGGGGCCCCCCGTCCTCTGACCGTGTTCTTGGCTGTCCCTCAAACTCCCCTGTGGCCAGGCAGGGTGTTGGGAAAGCACGGTCTGATGTGGTGAGGTCAGGGTGTTCCCTGCCTTCCTTGGGATCTGGTCCATGGGTGGCTCTGGGAGTCCCAACCACTTCCCACCAGTTAGATTCACCTCCCTGCCCCTCCTCGGGAATGTCCGTGGCTCCCTTTGCCCTCAGACCAAACATCCACGCTCCTCACCCTAGCATTTGAGGACTTCTGGTTTCATCCTTGGGCTGACAGAGACACTGCTGCAGTCCCACTGAACTGTGCACATTCCCCCACCTCAGGGCCTTTGTTCAGGCTGTGCCTGGAATGCCTCCCACCATCTCTCAGATACATCTCATCCATCCTTAAGCCCAGCCCCAATGCCACCTCCTCCAGGAAGCCTTCCCTGACTCTCCCCTGGTGGGATAGCTCCAACCCTCTGCAGCCCACCTTCTTGGGGCTCCAAGTGCTTTCTACCTGGATATAAACCACAGGCAGCCTTGCCTTCTCTTCCCTCACAAGGCTGGGGGCTCTTGGAGGGCCAGGCTTGGTGAGGATGAGCCGAATGACACACAGAAGGGGCATGTGACAGAGGGACCGGCTCAGGCTCAGGCAAAGGCACGGCAGTGGGGAATCAGTTTGACCAGCACTGAGGGGAGGGAAAGAGCATGAGGTAAGTCCTGGAATTTGGGGGGAGGGAGCAGTAGTTAAGGCCCTGAGGTTGAGTCCCCGCCTTGCCTACAAACGGATGGGTAAACAACTGCTCCTCTCCAAACCTCAGTTTTCTCCTCTGTGAAACGGGTATGAAAGTAGGAGTAAGGTAGCCCTTACTACCTTAAGTAAGTAAGCCCTCAATCCTAGTAGGCCGTTCACCTGTGGAAGCTATCGTTCATTCACTCATTCGTTGGTTCATTTAACAAATAGTTATTAAATAGCGCCTGCTGTGTGCCAGGCAGTCTTGTACCCTGCGGGCACGGCAGTGAGCAAAATGCAGAAAAATTCTGCCCTCTAGGAGGGACAGACCATAAACAAGAAAAATACGTAAATTATTTGTCTTAGTAGGTGATGAGAAATACAAGCTGGAGGATGGGGGAGTGTGCAGGGGTACAAGGAGGGCGATATTTTTTTAAATAGGAGAGGAGGGGTCCAGGAAGACCTTTCTGAAAAGGTGACATACGTGCAAAGATGGACGAGCATTCCTCACAAAGGGCAGCTGGTGCAAAGTTCTGCGGGCAGGACCGGGCCTGGTGCGTTGGAGGAACAGTGAGGAGGCCCATGTGTCTGGAGCAGAGTGAGCGATGGGGAGAGAGGGAGGAGGGGAGGGCAGGGAGGGAACAGGGTGGGTCTTGTGGGCCACAGGGAGGACTTGGGCTTTTACCCTGAGGGAGGTGGGAGCCCTGGAGGGCTGTGGGCAGAGGAAGGAAGGGACCTAACTCGGTGTTTATGATCATTTTTGTTATTTTTGCTGGGTTTCTGCCCCTTCGCTATGCTGTGGCAGCCCTGCGGAGAGGGGAGGGGAGGGGAGGGGAGAGGCACACCCTGGGTTTCCCACCCCCCTTCTCCACCACCTTTGGGAAGCATTGGCTGAGGAGAGAGTTTGGGAGACACCCCTGTTTTGTTCCCCAACTGTTTGGCAAACACAGTGATGGCTCCAAGGAAACGACCTGGGGGTCATCAGGCCCAGTGGCTGGACCTTCCCTCCTCCCAGCTTAGCACCCAGAGCCATCAACTGGACACAGCTGGGACCCCTGTCCCAGGGGCGGGCAGGGGGCATTCAGGGAGGGCGTAGCAGTCATTTCTCTGCCTGCACACCCACCCACAGACAGCCTGCTGGCATATAGGCTCTGGGTCTGGGTTCAAATCCTGTCTCTGCCACTTCCCAGCTCTGTGGCCTCAGGTATAGGATGCCTCTTCCAGGAATCCACCCTCGGTTAGCCCAAGCCCACCAGGTCTGGATCTCACTTCTAGGGCACCTCCAGTTCTGTTGGTGTCCTGTCTTGGTCTGTATTTAGGCTCTTTCTCAAGGGAAGTCCCTTCTGGAGAGTGACACGTCCCCTCACTGCTCAGGACAGACCCTGCTCATCTCTTTCTGCCTGGACAATGCTAAGCTGATGTTTCTTGAGCACCTGCTAGGTACCAGGCACTGGGGTAAACAGGTTACATGCATGACCTCATTTCATGCTCACAACTACCCTATGAGTTGGTCCGTTTAGCCAAACATTTATTAAGTTGCCAACTGTGTGCCAAGTGTTGTTCTATTGCAGGGGACACAGCAACGAACAAAAGACAGGCCTGGTGGAGGTGAGGGAAGAAGCTGTGTGGGTGTCTGGGGAAGATGCTCCAGGCAGAGGGAATAACAGGTGCAAAGGTCCTGGGGCAGGGCCATGCCTGGAGATTTGGAGGAACAGAGAGGAGGCCTGTGTGGCTGAAGCATGGTGAGTGAGAGGGGCAGAGAGGGAGGGAGATGAGGGCAGGGAGGAAGTAAGACCTTGTGGGCCACGGTGAGGAGTCCGGAGGGGGCAACTGAGGCACAAGGATGGTAACTGGCCAAGGTGGCCCAGCAGAGTGACTTGAACCGTGCCTGTCACACAGATGGAAGTCAGAGGCCGAGAGTGTGCAGGCTGTGCCTTGAAGGTACAGGACGGCCCATGAATCACTCAGTCTGGTGGGGGTGGGTGCCATGGGCAGAGGCTGCCCAGTGCTGAGAGCAGGGGAAAGGTGCTGGGCCCGGGGCCCACGCTGGAGCGGGCAGGCACGTGACTATCCAGGGCCCTCCCCTGGCCCACTGGCCGCCTGCCTCTGCCGGCCAGGCCTGCACCACCCCAGACCCTATAAGGCCTGGGAGCTGAGAGCAGAGCCAGATGCCAGCTGTGCTTCCCGTCACTCCAGGGGACCCTCACACGGTCCAGGTGAGCAATGCCAGGGTGAGGCTGGCCTCCGGGCGGGTAGCGGGGGACTGCTCAGGGTTATGGGTGTGGGGCAGGAGGCCCGGGAGCCCCCATTCATGACCCCTCTCTGCCCTTCCAGCTGCTTAGAGGATTACCATGTCTGCTCAAGATGAAGGAGGCCGGGATCCCCCCAAACCCAAGGGCAAGGTGAGGGCAGGAGTGGGAGGGAAAGATCTCAACTGGGGCCTGGAGAGACCACAGAACCTTGGGAAGGTGACCTCCACAGTCCTGGGGTCTGGAGGGGCTTCCCGGGGGGGTGGGGGGGGAGGGATCTGAAGGCCACAGTGCCAATCTTCCCTCCGGTCCCAAGCTGGAGGGTGGGGGGTGGGAGGATGCACTCAAACCTCAGTTCTTTCCTTGCTGTGTGACCCTGGGCCAGCCTCGGCCCCTCTCTGAGCCTCAGTTTCCCCATCTGAGAAATGTGGGCCATGGAAGGAAAAGGAGAGACCCAGAGAATGAACTTTTTCTCTGTCCATGGGAGGCAGGCTGAACCTGCCCATTGCTCAGGCGAGGAGACTGAGGCTGAGTGGCTGAGGTCATCCAGGAGCAAGGGCCTGAGGTGGTTTGGGAACCCAGGGCTCTCTGATGCTCCCCTCACCCCACCCCCACCATGGCCTGGCTCTGCTCATGCTGTCCCCCACCCCATGTAGACCCTGGGCAGCTTCTTTGGGTCCCTGCCTGGCTTCAGTTCTGCCCGGAACCTGGCGGCCCACGCCCACAGCTCAGCGAGAGAGGCCCGGCCGGTCGCCCATCCCGCAGGTGCTCCAGCCGCCAAGACTGCCCAGCCCCAGGCTCAGGGTGAGTGCACAGCTCCATGGAGGCGGGAGCTCTGGAGATGGACCCCAGCAGGGACTTGTGCCCATCTTGGGGGTGCTTCATAGGTGCCTGCGTCATCTCAACAGAGCCCACGCAGCTGGCATGCTCATTTAGTGCCAGATGGGGACCTGAGGCATAAATATGAGTGGCCCAAGGGGGCACAGCCAGCAATGCCCCCCACATTCTCAACCCCCCTTCCACCTTCCATCACCCCGTTTCTGACGCCCTGTGGACCAGGGGCTGGGTGTTCTGCATGTCTAAGCTCATCAAAGATTTTGATCCTGGTTCCAGAGAGGGGCAGCAGTTTCCCTGGCGTCACACAGCCTGGGGTGCTCCCCATCCTCCAGTTGCTCAGCTGGGGTGCTCGGGGCAGCCCTAGCCCCAAGTCCTGAAGAGGGGCTGGTGCAGGGGAGCCCAGGCTGGGGCGGCCGCTCTGGGCCCCCGCAGGCAGCTGACTTCTGCTCCATATACCCAGGCCTGGCAGGCGGCTGCCAGCTGTGGTGGAGTGGGGCAGGGCGGGGCCCCGAGTCCTCTCCCTGCATCACCCCGGGTGGGCATCCAGCATCCAGGACCCAGGCAGAGAAAACTCTAGAGAACCCCTGCTCCAGGAGACCGCCCCTGGGGGTTGAGGGAGCCAGACCCACGGCCGTGGATGTCACCTTCTGCCGTCCCTGGCAGGGCAGCTGGGACATTCCTGACCTTTTGGGCTGTGCCCGCTGATTGTGCAATGGGCTTCAGGGTGGCTGATGCCAGCGAGTGTCCCTCCCTGGGTTGCCTGATTGGCTCTTGTCCCCACAGTGGCCACCGACCCGGAGCAGACGACCAGGGGCATTGAGAAGACGCTGCCGCTTTCAGACAGGGTGAGAGGGGCTGGCAGAGCCTGGTCTGGTCTGATGGGCTCCGCCTCCCCCTGGGTACCTCCTCCTGGGATGTTTCAGTTCCTGCCATTTGGGGGTTGTCATAGGCCAAGGAGCAGGCAGACACCCCTGTGGGATTCCAGGCCAGTCTTCCCCTCTAAGCCTCTGTTTCTACATCTGTGAAATGGGTGCAGTACTGCCTTACTGCTCGGCACCATGAGGCTCCATCCGGTCTACAGACACCCCCCACCCCCACTCCAGTTCTGTGCCTAGCACATTACGACCCAAACAGTGGTAACTCACTCACCCTGTGTCAGGCTCTGGGCTCAGTGTTTACATGTGCTGCTTAATAGTTAACCCTCCCAACTGTCCTGCGAGGAAGGGAGCAATAGTACCCCACACAAAAGCTGAAGCACAGAGAAGCCAAGCCACCTGCCAAAGGTCACACAGCAAGACACTGTAGCATGGGATTTGAACCTTGGGCAGTCAGAGGCTGAACAGTGGCCAACGATGCATCCACCCTCGGTCCTGGATGACCAGGGACCGCCCATATAACCATGTCCTCAGGGCCAGGGCAAGCGGAGTGGCTGATGTAAGACTGCTGAGGGCCATAGCAGGGTGACAGAGCCCTGATACAACCCTTCCGCCCAGCACACACCCCACACTGGCGTCTTCCTCAACTCCCCTCTGCCCTCAGCTCGGCCAGATCTGAGTATCTCGGAAGGCAAAGAACCACCGGGCTCACCCTGTGGCCCAAATTAAAATGGACCCCGGCAGCTGAGGGCCCCCCTCCCCACTTTTTCACTCCTCCCCCTCCACCCCTCTTCACTTGCATTAATGGAGCATCTGTTGCCTGCAAAGTGCTTCAGGCACCTTGACTCAGTTTTCTCTGCCAATCTTTGAAGGAGGTGCTGTTTTTATTGTTTTTTGTTTGTTTGTTTGTTTTTTTAAATGGCTGGGAGGGGATTTTTTTAAATAAATTTATTTATTTATTTATTTATTTATTTATTTATTTATTTTTGGCTGCATTGGGTCTTCGTTGCTGTGCATGGGCTTTCTCTAGTTGCGGTGAGCGGGGGCTACTCTTTGTGGCGGTGCGTGGGCTTCTCATTGCGGTGGCTTCTCTTGTTGTGGAGCACGGGCTCTAGGCGCGCGGGCTTCAGTAGGTGTGGCTCGCAGGCTCTAGAGTGCAGGCTCAGTAGTTGTGGCGCACGGGCTTAGTTGCTCCGTGGCATATGGGATCTTCCCGCACCAGGGCTCGAACCCATGTTCCCTGCATTGGCAGGCGGATTCTTAACCACTGCACCACCAGGGAAGTCCAAGAGGTGCTGTTTTAATTGCCACTCTTCAGATGAGGCTCAGAGAGGGGATGTGGCTTGCCTGAGGTAACACAGCAAGTGTGGGAAAGAGCTGAACCCAGGTCTCTGTGGGCAAGGTGCCCACTTGAGACGATGCTGGGCAGGAGGCAGGTGGTGAGAATAACATTTCAGGGCTTCTCAACTTCAGTCGTCTGGCCAATTCAGGGCCGGGTCATCCTCTGTGGGGGGCCATCCTGGGCACTGGGGGGTGTTCAGCAGCACCCCGACCCCACCCACCCACTCAGTGCCAGGAGCTCCCTCTTCCCTGAAGTTGTGATCGTCACAGATGTCCCCAGACATCGCCCAGTGTTCCCTGGGGGGGGGGGCAGGATCACCCTGGGTCACCCCTAACCCTGGGTTAAGAACCCCTGAATTGGAAATAGGAAACTGCTGGTTGAACCTGGGTGGTGGCAACCCTGAGGCCATCACAGCCCTTCAGCAGTTTGGATGAACAAGAGGAAACTGCCCTCATTTTTGACCTACCAAGTTATCGACAGTTTCCTATGGCTCAAACCCAATACTTGGCCCTGTACTTTTCCAGTTATTACTCTTCTAAACATAGATACCCAGATCCCCTTCTCTTACTTGAATACATTCATGCTAACAAGCATTTGGCCTCCTCAAATTTCTCCCCGTGATGGGGAAACCAGTCTCAAAATTGCCATAGAGATTAGGCAAGATGAAGAAAACACGTAATTCAATGGCTTGCTGAGTACAAGGCTAAGGGATATTGAGCAAGGAGGGTCCCAGAGGTGCTAGGGAATAGCTGTCAGCAGTGGGGGATCTATTGTGTCAGGGGAACCACGGGGCGCTGGGACAGAGCTCAGTAGGCTGTATCCTGGAAGCCAGGGAGGGAGGTATGTCAGGGTTGGGAGAAGAGCAGGCTGGGCCTCTGGGAGGAAGGTCCCACTCCCCGGGTCATGTTAGGGATGAGGTGGAGACTGGGGAAGGGTGGGGAGTGAGGTGTCTAGCACTCTCTGCTTGATCACGAATGTCCTTCCTCATCAGGTCATCTCCGGGACAAACGACTTAGTGTGGTCCAAGATGACCAGGACCAAGGATGCCTTCTCGTCTGGGATGGCCAACGTCGTGGACACAGCTAAAGGCGTGGTCCAAGGAGGCCTGGGCATGACCCAGTCCACGCTCACAGGCACCAAGGATGCAGTGTCCACTGGGCTCACTGGGGCAGTGAACATGGCCAAGGGCACTGTCCAGATGGGCATGGACACCACCAAGACCGTCCTAACAGGCACCAAAGATGCAGTGTCCACTGGGTTCACTGGAGCAATGGGTGTGGCCAAGGGGGCGGTCCAGACAGGCGTGGACACCACCAAGACTGTCCTAACAGGCACCAAAGATGCAGTGTCCACTGGCCTCACTGGGGCAGTGAACATGGCCAAGGGCACCGTCCAGACTGGCATGGACACCACCAAGACTGTCCTAACAGGCACCAAAGATGCAGTGTCCACTGGCCTCACTGGAGCAATGGGTGTTGCCAAAGGGGCCGTCCAGATGGGTGTGGACACCACCAAGACTGTCCTGACAGGCACCAAAGATGCAGTGTCCACAGGGCTCACTGGGTCAGTGAACATGGCCAAGGGCACTGTCCAGTCTGGCATGGACACCACCAAGATTGTCCTGACAGGCACCAAAGATGCAGTGTCCACTGGGCTTACTGGGGCAGTGAACATGGCCAAGGGCACTGTCCAGACTGGCATGGACACCACCAAGACTGTCCTGACAGGCACCAAAGATGCAGTGTCCACTGGGCTCACTGGGGCAGTGAACATGGCCAAGGGCACCGTCCAGACTGGCATGGACACCACCAAGACTGTCTTCACAGGCACCAAAGATGCAGTGTCCACTGGGCTTACTGGGGCAGTGAACATGGCCAAGGGCACCGTCCAGACTGGCGTGGACACCACCAAGACCGTCCTAACAGGCACCAAAGATGCAGTGTCCACTGGGCTTACTGGGGCAGTGAACATGGCCAAGGGCACTGTCCAGACTGGCGTGGACACCACCAAGACCGTCCTAACAGGCACCAAAGATGCAGTGTCCACTGGGCTTACTGGGGCAGTGAACATGGCCAAGGGCACTGTCCAGACTGGCATGGACACCACCAAGACCGTCCTAACAGGCACCAAAGAGGCAGTGTCCACTGGGCTCACTGGAGCAATGGGTGTGGCCAAAGGGGCCGTCCAGATGAGCGTGGACACCACCAAGACTGTCCTAACAGGCACCAAAGATGCAGTGTCCACTGGCCTCACTGGAGCAATGGGTGTGGCCAAGGGGGCCGTCCAGACGGGCATGGACACCACCAAGACTGTCCTCACAGGCACCAAAGATACAGTGTCCATTGGGCTCACTGGGGCAGTGAACATGGCCAAGGGCACCGTCCAGACTGGCATGGACACCACCAAGACTGTCCTAACAGGCACCAAAGATGCAGTGTCCACTGGCCTCACTGGAGCAATGGGTGTGGCCAAGGGAGCCGTGCAGACGGGCATGGACACCACCAAGACTGTCCTGACAGCCACCAAAGATGCAGTATCCACTGGGCTCACTGGATCAGTGAACTTGGCCAAGGGCACCGTCCAGACTGGCGTGGACACCACCATGACCGTCCTGACTGGCACCAAAGATGCAATGTCCACTGGGTTCACTGGAGCAATGGGTGTGGCCAAGGGGGCCGTCCAGACCGGCGTGGACACCACCAAGACCGTCCTGACTGGCACCAAAGATGCAGTGTCCACTGGGTTCACTGGAGCAATGGGTGTGGCCAAGGGGGCCGTCCAGACCGGCGTGGACACCAGCAAATCTGTCCTGACTGGAACCAAAGATGCAGTGTCCACTGCGTACACTGGAGCAATGGGTGTGGCCAAGGGAGCCGTCCAGACCGGCGTGGACACCAGCAAATCTGTCCTGACTGGAACCAAAGATGCAGTGTCCACTGCGTACACTGGAGCAATGGGTGTGGCCAAGGGAGCCGTCCAGACCGGCGTGGACACCAGCAAGTCTGTCCTGACTGGAACCAAAGATGCAGTGTCCACTGCGTACACTGGAGCAATGGGTGTGGCCAAGGGAGCCGTCCAGACCGGCGTGGACACCAGCAAGTCTGTCCTGACTGGAACCAAAGATGCAGTGTCCACTGCGTACACTGGAGCAATGGGTGTGGCCAAGGGAGCCGTCCAGACCGGCGTGGACACCAGCAAGTCTGTCCTGACTGGAACCAAAGATGCAGTGTCCACTGCGTACACTGGAGCAATGGGTGTGGCCAAGGGAGCCGTCCAGACCGGCGTGGACACCAGCAAGTCTGTCCTGACTGGAACCAAAGATGCAGTGTCCACTGCGTACACTGGAGCAATGGGTGTGGCCAAGGGAGCCGTCCAGACCGGCGTGGACACCAGCAAGTCTGTCCTGACTGGAACCAAAGATGCAGTGTCCACTGCGTACACTGGAGCAATGGGTGTGGCCAAGGGAGCCGTCCAGACCGGCGTGGACACCAGCAAGTCTGTCCTGACTGGAACCAAAGATGCAGTGTCCACTGCGTACACTGGAGCAATGGGTGTGGCCAAGGGAGCCGTCCAGACCGGCGTGGACACCAGCAAATCTGTCCTGACTGGAACCAAAGATGCAATGTCTACTGCGTACACTGGAGCAATGGGTGTGGCCAAGGGAGCTGTCCAGACTGGCGTGGACACCACCAAGACCGTCCTGACTGGCACCAAAGATGCAGTGTCCGCTGGGTTCACTGGAGCAATGGGTGTGGCCAAGGGAGCCGTCCAGACCGGCATGGACACCAGCAAGTCTGTCCTGACTGGAACCAAAGATGCAGTGTCCACTGGCCTCACTGGAGCAATGGGTGTGGCCAAGGGAGCCGTCCAGACCGGCGTGGACACCACCAAGACCGTCCTGACTGGCACCAAAGATGCAGTGTCCACTGGGTTCACTGGAGCAATGGGTGTGGCCAAGGGAGCCGTCCAGACTGGCGTGGACACCACCAAATCTGTCCTGACTGGAACCAGAGATGTAGTGTCCACTGGGTTCACTGGAGCAATGGGTGTGGCCAAGGGAGCCGTCCAGACCGGCGTGGACACCAGCAAGACCGTCCTCACTGGCACCAAAGATGCAGTGTCTACTGGGCTCACTGGAGCAATGGGTGTGGCCAAAGGAGCCGTCCAGACTGGTGTGGACACCACCAAGACCGTCCTGACTGGCACCAAAGATGCAGTGTCCACTGGGTTTACTGGAGCAATGGGTGTGGCCAAGGGAGCCGTCCAGACCGGCATGGACACCACCAAATCTGTCCTGACTGGTACCAAAGATGCAGTGTCCACTGGGCTCACTGGGGCAGTGAACATGGCCAAGGGAACTGTCCAAACTGGCATGGACACCACCAAGACCGTCCTCACTGGCACCAAAGATGCAGTGTCCACTGGGCTCACTGGGGCAGTGAACATGGCCAAGGGGGCCATCCAGACCGGCATGGACACCACCAAGACCGTCCTGACAGGCACCAAAGATGCAGTGTCCACAGGGCTCACTGGGGCAGTGAATGCGGCTACAGGGGCTGTGCAAACTGGGCTGAATACAACCCCAAATGTTTCAGCTGTCACAAGGAACACCGTCTCCAGTGGCATGGCTAGTGCCATGGGTGTGGCCAATGCTGCTGCCCAGTGGGGTCTGGACACCTCGAAGGCTGTCCTCACAGGCACCAAAGACGCCGTGTCCACTGGGCTCACCAGGGTAGGGAACGTGGCCCGAGGAGGCGTGCAGACTGATTTCAGAACCATCCAGAACTGGTTACCTGGTTCCCAGGATGCTGCCTCAGGTGGACTCGCCACTTCCGGAGCCCCAGATGAAGGAGAACAAACCATCCTGAACCCTCATGAGGCTCAGTCCTGCGGGGTCTCCAGGCCCCCGGACACTCTGCGTGCACACCTGGACCTTGCTGGGAAAGCCACCACCCATACCAAGGGCCTCGTGTCAGCTGAGGTGACATTCACCCAAGGGGCCGCCCTGGGCAAGGAGGATGACGTAGGGCCTGGGGCCACCACTTGCGGCCAGGAAGGAGCCCGGGGCTTTGCAACACTCCGGGACGAGCTGGAGGAGCTGGGGGAGATCTTCCAGCCCATGAGCGCCGAGGAACAAGGTGAGAACAGGACAGGCTGGTCCCAGCTCCCAGGGGCCTGGTCGTCTGTACAACGCATGCCCCTGACGCCCGAGGGGCCTCTCGGGTTGAGTGACCCTGTCTTCCCTTTCAGCTCAGCTGGCTGCCTCCCAGCCCCGGCTGAGGGAGTCCACGGCCGACCAAAGCAGCTACTTCGTGCGTCTGGGCGACTTGGACCCCAGCTTCCGCCAGCGGGCTTTCGAGCACGCCCTGAGCCACCTGCAGCAAGGCCAGTTCCAGGCCCTGGACGTGCTGGCCCAGCTCGAGGACGCCTTCTGGCTGGTAAGAGCCCTCCCTTCTGCCGGTGCCTTCCTCAGCCACACGTGGGGGACTCGACAGACACTTACTGAGCACCTAGTAGACAACGGCCGTCGGCCACTCAGTCACGGGTCTGCTCTCAAGGAGCTTGTATTCCAGGGAAGAAGATGGACACAAGACCCAATACTTGCCACCAACGGGGTTGCAGAGAGGGAAACAAGACAGTTGTGCAGAGAGGGGCAGGGCAGGAGTGTGTCTGTTTGAGCCAAGTCGTGTGGAAAGTGGGGACCGCAAGGACAGTGGCCTGAGAACAAGCTAGGTGTGTTCCAAGGAGCAGAAGGGCGGCCGGTGGCAGGGGAGGGTAAAGTGAAGGGGCTGACAGGGTAGGGGGAACCGATGCGATCTGGGCGGGGTTCAGTGATGCAAGGAAGGGCCCAGAGGAAGGTGACTTGAACGCCACCGCGGGGACAGGCACCGAGCCAGCAGGGTCATGCTCTCTCGCCAGCCCCACTCACCCCTCCAACCCAGGCTTTCTCCCCCTGCAGCACCACTGACACCCACGCTGGCTCCTTGTGGGTGCTGCTGGGGCTGACCTGCCTGCGGTAGGAAGTTTAGTGGCATCCCATCTGTGGCTGATGCAGACGGTGATGGACCCCCAGGTCTGAGCATCTCCAGGTTCTCAAGGTCATGGGTCGTAAATGTCGAACAGCCCCGTCTACACAGGTGGCGAGGAACCCAGCCGTGCTGCCTGAGTGGGGATCCCTGGGATGCGCTCAGGCACCTGTGTTTTCCGTCAGTGCCCCAGGGGTCTGTGGTGAGCCGCAACTTGAGGACCACTGCTCCAACCCAGAGGGTCTCAACGGGGCAGTCGTGCCCCCTGGGGACACTGGGCCACGCCTGGGGATGTCTGTGGTGGTCACCTGGCGGGGGGTGGGGCTCCTGGCATTGAGTGGGTGGGAGCAGGGAGGCTGCTCCTCGCCCCGCAGCGCCCAGGACTGGGGGCCGAGGGTTGGCCTGATGCGACAGAGGTTTTATTTAAGGGGATCCCTCTGGCTACTGTGGGGAGGACAGGCCACCGGGGTCAAGGGCCAGAGCCCTTGGAAATGAGTGAGGTTTCTGCAAAACTCCTGGCAAATGCTGAGGGGGGCCTTGGGAGTAGCATCGGTGGTGGCAAGAGGCAGTTGGGTTCTGGATGTGTTTCCAAAGCAGACCTACCAGCTTAGGTGTGAGAAGTGGGAGAGAGAAGTGTGAGAAGTGGGAGAGAGAAAATACCCTACAAGGTCTCGGGGACTTCTAGCAGGGGACACCTAGAAATGCCCTGGGTGGGTGGGTGGTGAACATTAAGGCTTGGTCTTGGACAGGGTAACCTGGAGATGACTAGTAGGCCCCCCGATGGAGTCGCTGGGGTAAGAGCTGGGAGGGTGATGGAAAGTTGGAGTCAACATTTGGTCCACTTGCTGAGCTCTCAGGAGGACAAGGAAGATTAGTCAATGGGGGTGTGGGGCTCCTATGTGCCAGGGACCCAAAAGGCAAGGAGGAAAAGGTCCTGACAGAGCTCCCACCCAAGGGGGGGAGATAAACAACAAAGAAACTCACGGTAACTCGACAGTGATAGGCCTCTGAGGAGAGTAACAGAGATCTGACAGGGAGGGCCTGGGGGGCCACCGTACTGGGCCAGAGGAAGCATGTTTCAGGCTGAGTGGGCAGCATGTGCAAAGGCCCTGAGGCAACAACATGCTGGACGTGCTCGAGGGACAAAAGGAGGCCAGCGTGGCCTGAGCAGAGAGCACAGCGGGATGTCAGCAGGAGGTGAGGTTGCAGGTGTCCTGAGCAGGCCACGCAGGCCATGGTGAGGAACTGGATTCGGTCCAAAGGCCACTCACTGGGAGACGTGGGAGGATTCTGAGCTGGGGTGTGACATGGTGCCCCTGCCATTCTGCTCTCTGAGCTCCCTGACAACCTCATGAGGAACTTGGATTATTGCCTCTTTACGTGAACCATCCTGGTGCAGCTGGCCCTAAACCTTTCCACCACGCCACAGGAAAGGTAGACACGAAGCTCCAGGCCAGGCCTGGGAATGCTGCCCCCGGGGGAGTATCGGGAAGGTCCCTGACAAGAAGGCCTCATGTCTCTGCTGGGCTGTCTCTTTCCAGATTGAGGAGGCCCAGCAGGCTCCAGACCAGCAGCCGTGGCCGGACCAGGATCTGAGCAGCCAAGCCGGCGCCCGAGAGGTGCGTACCAGGGGGCCGGTGCTCCTGCCCCTCCCCTCCAGCCCCGCTCACCGCCCTCCTTCCGCCCACAGGTGCCAGCCGCCGGGGCTCTGTCCAGGGTCTGCAGCCTTGTCCAGCAGCTCCATGTCGCCTACAGCAGCCTGGCCTCCGGCCTCCAGGGCCTCCCCGCCGAGCTCCGGTGGCAGCTCAGGCAGGCGCGGCACAGCCTCTGCGAGCTCCACAGTGTCGTCTCCTGTGCCACCTCCGTGGCGGAGCTGCCGGCCGAGCGCCTGGCCCAGAGCCGCCAGGGCGTGCGCCAGGCGTGGCAGGGGCTGGAGCAGCTGCTGGAGAGCATGCAGCACAGCCCTCCGCCCAGCTGGCTGGTGGGGCCCTTCACCCTGCACCCCGATGGGCAGCAGCTGTAGGAGCCCCTCCCCCGCCCGAAACCAGCCCCAACCCCCGGAAGCTCCGGGCCCTGCCGGCTGGCGCCCCACCTTTCTCCCAGAGCACAGCTGGCCCCTTTGGCCGAGGAGCCCGGGGCGGCTAAGACCCTCGACGGCGGCGGGGGGGCCCGGGCTTCGCCTGAAGATCTCAAGCAAGCGCTTCATTTAGGAACAAGAAGGGGAATCGTGCCTGTCTTGAAGGTTCTCCACTCAGCACCCCCAGTAGGGCCCTTTTATCTTTTACCTCTGGGGGGGTCTTCCACCCCGGCCTGGGCCCTCTAGCTATACCAGCTTGGCAGGCGGCCCCGCTCCTCCATCCTGGGCTCCAGGCAGCTCCGTCCTCGCTCTGAAAGCCTACGCCCCTCAGCAAACAGCGCATGCCAGAAGGTACCAGAACGCCACCATCATCCTGAGGCAGGTAGGCCCCCACCGCCTCTGCCGACCCCCGGCCTGGCCCAGGGGCTTCATGAAGGCAAAGCCGCAGCAGCCACTGACAGCTGAGGACCGGCCTGTCCGGGCGGGGGTGGGGTGAGTACGCATCCCTTCCTGCTGCAGCCCACTCACCCGGCAGCGCCCCCTGGTCGTGGGTGATCACAAGGATCCCACAGATGATGTTCTCAGGTCCCTGGGCCCAGAGGCTGCCGATGAAGGAATAAAGGGGCTCCCTCACAAGGGATGCGGCCCTAGGGAGCACGTGACAATGTGCTCGGGGGACTTCCCAGGTGGTCCAGTGGTAAGGGCTCTGTGCTTTCACTGCCAAGGGTGCGGGTTGGATCCCTGGTCGGGGAACTAAGATCCCACAAACCACAAGGCGCGGCCAAAAAAACCAAAAACAGAAAAACGTGCTCGACACACGTTCAGGTCACGTGCTCCAGGCCAGAGACCAGCAGCCCCGGGACAAGGGCCCCTTCCTTCCCGCCGTGCTCTCCCTGGATCCTTGGGGCACCCTGCGAGGTGGGCTGCACATGGGAAGGTGGGACAACAGAGGGCCACTCCCCCTGCTCCCCGGGGCCCCGGGAGATGCTGAGGGAGCTGCTGCGTCAGAATTCCAGCGGCCCGAGGCTTGTCAAGCCCCCACTTCCCACACCCGCAGCCCCCCTATCTGGCCACCTCCTTGACGGAGGAAGCAAAGAGGCCCCGCTTCTCAGAAATCACCAGGTGCTCCCAGCCCTGGGAAGGAAGGGCCAGCTCTCCCCAGAGGGTCACCAGGGCTGCCAGGGGCCACGAGGGGCCCTGCACCACAGGAGCTGGCCGAGGCAAGACATGGGGACCAGTCCGGGAACTTCCCCGAGCCCTTCCTTCCTCACTCCCCATCACAGACGGCCATCGGAGGGGGTGACACTGGAAACAGTCGTTCACGGAAACCGAGCTCAGCGACAACCAAATCCAACCAAACCAAACCTAACCAAAAGGGGCAGGGGCAGGGGCGGGGGCGGTACGCCAGGCCCAGGGAGCAAAACCACACCACACCTCTCTCTCAGCCGGGACAGAGGGGCTCGGCCACCGGCAGGACAGGGGACACACGGTAGAGGCCACCGTTTAACCAGCAACCGCCGTGTGCAGATGCCTGGCTGGGTGCTGCACACACATCCCCCCACATCTGAATCCAAGCGACAGGTGAGCACAGAGAAGCCCAGAGCGTGGGGTGTCACTCGGCCCACATCACACAGCGAGTCCTGCCCCCAACACCCACGCCCTGTGAACATCGAGAACAGACAGCCCTCAGCATCCCTCCTGGTACTTTTGGAAAGGCCTTGCTCACTGCCTCCGTCAGCCCTGCAGGGCTTGGAGCACCATCAGAACCAAATTCATATTCGCTGTTCACGGTGACCCTATGGCTTAAAATCCTCTGTCCCTGGACAGCTCCTTGACAACTGCAAACCAGACACGCTAGAAAACCGAGCCAATAAAAGCAACTTTTTTTTTTCATTAAAAAAAACCCTTTATAGTCATTTCATGTCCGTTGGAAATCACAGAAATTAGGCAAAAAAAAAAAAAAAACCCAGGGGAACAGATACAAACAACAGCGTCTCCCCAACAGTTCTCTGCTCCCTGGGTGCCGGGAAGGAGCCAGGCAGGCCTCGGGGCGGCTGCGCGTGGCGGCGGGGCCCGGCCGCAGGCTGCCCGGCTCAGCTGTCCTCGTCGTCCAGGGACTCCGAGTCCACCCGCAGCCTCTCTCGCTCCTGCCGCTCCTTCCCGGGCCCGTCCAGGTCGGGGCCCTCCCGCGCGCTGCTGGTGGAGGACAGCACGGGCGGGCGGGGGTGAGCAGGCCCCTTGCTGTCTGTCTCCTTCCTTCCACCTACAGAGACCAACAGCCCTCGCCCCCAACCTCCCCCTGCCGTGCCTGCGGCCCCGGTGCTCCCGTGGCGGGTGTCAGGAGGGAGCCCCACCCTCCTAAAGCTCAGGCCCAGGCCAGTCAGCCCCGAGCCCAGAGCTCCCTCCGAGGGGCCTGGGGGTCAGTCAGCGTGTGGGAGACTGCTGTCCCTCTGGCCCTTACCCACTGGGAGCAGCTCAGACACCGGGCTGCCTTCTCCAGAAGTCGCCCCTGCGGCCCCAGCGACACTTACTCGTTGTGTAACGGGTCTTCAGAGGAGCCGCCCCCCGGCCCCTCCTCTGAGTTCTGTCCTTCATCCGGCTCCTTGTCCTCCATGCTCTCCCCCTTCTGGGACATGGCCTCGCCGTTCACGGGGGCTGCGAGATCTGCGGGGAGAGAGGCTCGTGGGACGCTGTGGGGCAACCCCCCTGCAGAGAGCGAGCAGCGTGCGAGCACCCGCCTGTGCACCTGAATTCACCCGCACTCCCAAGCCACCGGACACACGGGGGCGGCCGGCTGCGTGGGGCTCTTCCTCCAGCCGGCCCCTGGCCCGTCCACGCAGCCTGAATATGGGAGGGGCCGGTAAACAAATGGCCGTGGGCAACACTGGAGAAAGCCTGCCACGGCCGTGTCCAAACAGACGTAAAGAGAAACGCCCCCTCTGTGCTCTCCCCCGGGCAGCCTCGGCTTCAACTAAGCCCTCTCGGTGCTGGCCTTACGGGCTGCTCCAAGCATCTCTCACCAGGACCGCATGACCCCAGCAGGAAGGAACGCTCTCCTGTCCCCGCAGCCACTGTCCCCACCGCAGACGCCCTTTCTCCTCTCAGCCCACCCGTGGCCCTCCCCTCCCAGACCTCTGCGACCGCCCGTCCCAGAAACACTGGCGCACCTGGCCGCACACACACAGCCTCCCCTGCTAGCTGGCTCTGAGGGTCTGGATGGAGCCTATGAGCAGCACGGGGGCGTGTGGCCCGGACACCAGCTGCCTTGGGGACACAGCCTGCGCAGCGAGTACCGACAGGTGGCACCACCTGGGCGGTCTGCTCAGCGCCCCGCCCGCGAGCTCCTCACCAGCGCTCGTCTCGTCCTCCGCCCTCTCCGCAGGGGCCTCCTCTCCTGCCAGTATCTCCTCGGCCTTCTCCGGCCCAGTTCTGGTCGCCTTCTGGATGGCCTCGATCTTTGGTCCCAGGACCCGAGACTTGAGCCGGGCGTAGACCTCCGCAGCCTTCTCCATCACCTCCTTGTTGGCCTTGTAGCGGCGGATCTGGCCCACCAAGAGGCCTGGCTCAGGGGGCGCAGCCACCTCACCCCCCGCCCAAGACCCTCCCCCATCACCGCACCCCGCAGCGCCTCCCGTGCACACGGCTTCCTCCTCGCTGACCACAGGCGGCCGTGGCCGGAAGCCCAGCGCCCCAAGCAGACCCGTAGCCCCACCACCAGCCCCTTCAACCCCTGGGCTCCCGCCGCACCTTCTTCAACGTGGCCACCACGTCCGTGTTCTTCTGGAGGATCTGTGAGGTCACCTGTAGGGTCCCTAGTTCCTCTAACGCGTTCAGACACCTCTTCACATCCTGCAGGGCAGCGAGGGCAGCGAGGAGGGTCAGCGCCTAGCTGCGGGGGTTCTAGGGGGCCCAAGAGGGCAGAGAAGGACACCTTGGGCTGAGCAACAGGGAGCCCCGGGGACAGTGGTGAAGCACCCAGAACTCGAGGGGTCTTGGGGCCTTGTGTGGCATCACCTGGTGGGAACGCAGAGCACTGCACTCAGGAGGCCAAGCTGGGCCCTTATCTGGTGGACGCCCACGTGAACAAGGACCCTGCCCTGCGCATGCGGCCTGACTTTGCCTCAGCGTCCCCAGACTTCTCAGGGAGCTCGAGCGATGAGGGGGCAGGGAAACTGAGACATGACCTCTGCACCCCGAGGAAGGTCTCACCGGATTGTCAACCTTCAGGGCGAACTTGATCTCGCTGTGCAGCTTCTGAAGCTTCTCCTCCACGGAAGGTTCTGTGGCCAAGAGAGAAGGCAGCGCCCAGGCCTGAGCGGGGTCCCTGGTGATGGGAACCGGCTCCTCCAGGGCCGTCCCTCCTCCCGTTCGGCGACCTCAGGCTGCAACCAGGGCTGGGCAGCTGGCCCCTCACCTTTCTTCTTCTCAACCTTCCGGTCTGGTGGGAACCCTTCTGACCGCTTCCGGGTCCGCTCCACCTTCGCGGACCTGTGGAGAGTCGTGCCCTTAGAAGGCCCCTGACCAATGTCCCCACTGAGGGCCGGGGGCCTGTGGGGGGACCCATGGCCGCTGCAGAAGGAAACCATCAGGAGGCCCAGGAGGCTGGGAGGAGGAGGCTCAAGGCCCGCCTGACCTGGTCTACGGCAGCACCTGAGAGGACCCAAGACATAGCCCTTCCTCTAGGAAGTAAATAATGTGAAAGCCCAGAAATTTTTTTTTTTTTTTTTTTAAACAAGTGGTTCAGGGTGAGTGGCTAGTTACGTAGACCCCAGCGCATGAGTTACTCTGATATGATGCTGGGAAACGGCAGCAGGCATGTCACCGAGCCTTCGATTCTACATCCTGCTCGGCAGCCTGGCTGCCACGTTCCCAGGGGGCAGGTTCGTTTACTGATGGCTGGGATTCCACACAGAAAGTGGGCAGGGAGATGGGCTCTGTGCTCCCACCTCAGTGGGCCTTGGACTTTAAAAAGCCTGAGAGCCAATGGTCTGGGGACAGTCTCTCCCCCTAAGCACTGGCGACACGGGGGCCACGTCATCCTCTGTGGGGCTCCATCCTGGGCACTGTGGGTAGAGGGGCAGCCTCCCTGGCTCCAC